>NC_137775.1:79257585-79749636 GCF_963455305.1 Plecotus auritus | reverse complement strand
ATGTCACCATTTTCAAATTATTCTTGATATGCTATTATTTTTATATATCCTGACTCCTACAAGGACTTTAGTGAATTGCTTGGATATATATATATATATAATTATATATATAATATATATATGTATGCAAGATAGTTTCATGATTGATTTTGACCTTTACTTCATATGAGACACCTCATCTAAAATAGGATGAATGATTTTTAAAATATTTAACTTATTTTAGGTCATAGAAAACAACTAATTTAAACAAAATTACTAAATCATGAAAAATAACTAAAGGGTCATAAAATATCTGTAAATTGACCTTTACTCTGTTATCATAATTACCTGAACTGTTATGCAAATGAGCTAGAGCTAGGTAACCAGAACTTTTTTTATAAAGTGTGGTCTTTCTGAGACTACTCTTCCTAATTTGGGGCCCCATATATATGGGTGCAATGGTAATGTGACTACAAGATTGCATCCAACCATTTAAACTAGGATAATAGGACCTATGAGAAAAAATTCAGAGCTTGGGATTTTTTTAATGAACTGAAAAGGCGAATGTTAAGGAGGGACTTATTATTGTAAGGGGGTGATGTCTAACAGCTGTTCTCTTCTTGCAGTGAAGCAAGAGGAGGATGAGACAGACTTTAATTTATAGCGAGAGGTTTAGATTTGATATGTGCTGAGTTGACATAATGAACCCATATTTTTTTTGTAAGCGGATCAAAAAGAAGAAATCCATGAATTAATGTTTGAAAATATTAAAACAATTTCAGAAAGATGAAAATCCAGTAACGTCAATACATTCTGCAAGAAGGAAACAAAAACATTTACTTGTGCCTAAAAAATATTTTTGTTGAATCCTCTAATCGTATGCTAAATAAATATTTTTGATCTAAGTATTTAAATCAAAAGTTTTACGTAAACATAAGCACAGGATAGAATTTAATCACTGAACTAACACAGGATGTAGTGAAAAATATTTACAGGGAGTTTCCAGAATAAATTTTAGGTTTATACACAGGCAAAAAAAAATGCTAGGGCAACATGCACACTTTTTATCTGGTCTATTCTTATCCTTTCTGAGTATGCTAACACTGCCTGTAACAATGAAAAGGTTTTCATTCTTCCCCTAACTGGTTTGGCTTGGTGGATAGAGCGTCGGCCTGTGGACTGAAGGACCGCAGGTCCGATTCTGGACAAGGACATGTACCTTGGTTGTGGGCACATCCCCAGTAGGGGGTGTGCAGGAGGCAGCTGATGGATGTTTCTCTCTTATCGATGTTTCTAATTCTCTATCCCTCTCCCTTCCTCTCTGTAAAAAATCAATAAAATATATATTTTTAAAAAAAGGTTTTCATTCTTGGAATAAATTATGAATAGGAATATCAAAGACATTTTACAAGGCTGTAATGACTAGATAGCTTATTGTGATTCTTGGAATTCTAGGCTCCAAAGTCACCAGTATGAGATAACAAGTAGTAAATGAATTTAGGCAGGAAATAGAAAGACATAGTGATGGTCATTGGCTCTCTCTTCTGTCACGCATTACCCTTTTGGAAATCTTGAAGACTTCTTAAACAGATATAACCTAGTTGTGTCATTCTGTGTGCCTGTGCATGTGCTCATTTTTACTACATCAGAATATAAAATAAAATAGGAATGTTTTTTATTTTATTGCTCATTTTAGAATTGTTAGTAATGCAATCATTCTAATTTACATATCAAAGTCTCCAGCTCCTAAAATGCAATCCTTGGAATCAAGAACTGGATGCTTATACCACCTAGGGCCAATTTTGCCTAAAGGTTGGTCTTATGTGTTTGATTACTTCTACATATTTAAGGCATATGCTTTTTGAGAAGGCTCACTACATATTTTTAGAATTTCATCACTCAAGGCCACAGCTGGTTAATACCAAACACCACTCATTTCCAAACTTTTAATGGCCATCAGAGTATAATTCTGCACATCAGAGAAACAGATATTCTTATGCTCAATGTACAACATAAAAACAGGCAACGACACAGAAAAACAAGGTGCTCCATCGCAGCTACTGCCGCGTCCTGGTGATAGAGAGAGGCATAGCAAACGTCCCTTCAGTTTTCTTTTTCTCCACCCTTTTACCAGAAACCGCATAGCAAAACAGTGTGAATATTCAAACATCGGCCTTCCAAAATTTCAACACTACTAGAAATCTGTGAAGACTAAGTTCATTAAATGGCCTTGCACTGAGGAAGTGTTGATAGCAACAGTGTAGCCTAACTTTCTCCCTTTTCCTCACCCCTTCTCCATGGCCCATTTCCAAACATTCCCCTCACTCTTATGCATGTGCCTAAACCTAATAACGTCCGTGCAGGGACAGCATGGGACCTGATGTTGAGACTAATCTGTACAGCACTTGAAATACACCAAGTCATAATAATCCCTATACACTATCTTTCAAAACCGCCAGAAGCAAAACTCCAGTTTGAAGCAAAACTTCAGTTTGTATAGTAAAACCCTCCAGTTTGCAACCGGTTTTAGTTTTCCATTGTTTTCATAGAAGAACCTGGACCAAAGCTCGTTTTTAAGAATAAAACAGTTTCTTAACAAAGGAAATACAGAAACAATTCAAACTCCCTATCTTGATCGAAGCTAAGTTCATAAGAGATGGTTACCATGTGCGGAGGGGAAACACTCTGTCTGCTTTTGCATTTGCTTGGCACTGGGGGCCTATTTGTTACTTCATATACTTGGGTGCAATGGCAGTTAGCACATAGTTATGATGGTGGAGAGAGGTGGTATTGTGGCAGATACAATCTGAGTGCTAGCAAATGTCATTTAGTTGTTATTTTCTAGGCCTCATGAAGCATAGATAACAGGGAAGTTAAAGGATATGACTCTACAAAATATATCGTATATAATACAACATATTTCAGGATGTAAAAAATAAGAACAAATTCACTCGATTAAAATTCAAACTTCTAACATCCAAGATTGTTGGTTTTTTGTTGTTTTTTTTTTTTATGATACAAAAAACTGCTTTATACATAGGGGCTACTATTCTAGAGCCAAAAGAATTTTTTGAAATATCTCCAATTGGGGATTCTGCTACAATAATTCTTCAATTAAAATATATCGTAAATGTGTTCCAGAATTCCTGCTTTAAACTATACCTGTTACCAAGTGATTACATAGAGAAATATTTATTTTGCCAAATAACCTGATCACATCTGCAGCCCAAGCCTACCGTTCCTTGAAAGTGTGATGTAAAACCCAACCTTCAAATGACAGTATCACAGTGGCTAACGATCTATTTTCAAAGGCCATTTACATTCATCTCATCTCACATTCACATTTCTGCAATGAGGTAACTATAGAAGGCTTCTTGGCTGACTCAGTGCTTCCCTCCATCATGTGTCTGACAGTGACGGTGACACTGATGTTAATGATGACTCACTCCCAGGCACTCAGTGATTGTTCATACTAGATTCATGGATGACTCCAGTCTCCAGACTCTTTCCATAATATCATGCTGAAAACACCTGTGGGCTATGTTAATAGCCAGAAAGCTACCACGCATAAATTATTACCCACTCTGGGTCAGGGTATCAGCTCATATAGCTGGTATTTTGAGAAACCAGAGCTATGGCTAAGTTAACATTCAGTAGAGATTTCAATACTGGCACCATCTGATATATTTACTCTGGAAAGATCATTTGCCTTTCTCCTCTAAACCCTTATAATTATGTCTCACCTGAATTGTTACAAATAGAGACATAGGTGCAAAGACTTTTGAAATTACTGGGAATGGGGAAAGTTCAGTAGCACAAACTTTAGAGTTTCAATGCATATTATTATTTACACACAAAAAAAAAACAGCAATTAGAATAAAAGAAAATACGAGGGTTAAATTGAAAAATACATCTGACATGTAGTTTTAAGAAGACTGTCCTATGCGTGTCGACTAGCAGTGATGTAAGCAAAATGGCACCTAGCTTGTCAGGTACAGTGTATGAAACTGATCCATTTAATGATGCTGAGCATGAAAGAAGAGAAGCTACAAAGAGAAGATGTTTCTATTTGATGCCATCTTATTTAGTCATTTAATTTAAAAAAACTAGTTTATATCATTTAGGAAAGTAGTAATCTCATTGACTTACCACTTAGTTACTGACGTTAGACATAGTCTGAGAAAAGACACAAGATCTGAGAGAATTATCTTTATTAACCTGTTAGAAACAAGTAGGAGGAGGGAGGAAGGAGAAAATGAAGAAAGCAGACAGATTCCCTCCCCCAGAAGCATTGTTAAATATTCATTAGTCTTTTCTACCAATAAGTGGAGTGTCATTTATCCTATTAATACCAATATGCTCAGTGCATGTCTGTGACTCTTACTTCTTGGACACAGGTGCCCATGTGTTCTCTAGCTGTAATATGAACACAATCATATGGGCATCATGCTAACATGCAGGTTATGATTTAGGCGGTCTGGGCTGTCAGGAGATGCCCACACTGCTGATCCATAGACCACACTGTGAGTAGCAATCTATATTAGCGTAACAGAAGGTCTTAATAGTGCCTTCCTTTCCCAAAATAAATTATACTAAAGAAGTTAAATAGTTTTCTTAAACTTCTAGGGAGGACTTACATCCTCAAAGAATTAGCTCCCATTCTACGCAAATATTATCAGTGACTGATGCCAAAGGAAACTATGCTGTACCGGGCGGCAGTCCTGTGATATCTTCATGGTAGAAATTAAATAGAATGGAATGTTCAAACAAAAATGATGGAATTATGGAACTGAACACTGTGTACCTGCACACTACAGGCCTCTAGAAGCACCGTTTTTTCAAATGAGTTTCAGCAGCAGTTGTCTTGTTTTCCAAGTGAAACCCCTTATCCCTCTCTCTATGGTCAACATCCAAACATGGGAAAAGATAAATGGAAAAGATCACCCCTTTCTCACAAGCTGTCCATGTATAATGATACCAGGAACTCTGTAAGTACCTCTGGGAAAACCGTCTGGTATGAAAACAACTTTTCCAGGAAAAAATGTCCTGTTGCCTTAGACCAAACTGGAGACTATGGCCTCACACATAAAACAAACCACAAAATGAGTCTATGCTCGTCCATCCCGGTTTTCGGCTCAATTAGCCCGTCCCTTCCAGTTCACTGACCACATTAACAACGGTGATTCTGTTTAAATGTCACATTTCTGATGTCATTCTCCTGGCCAATAAAACCTTCAGTGCTTTCTACTGTTTTAGGAAACAGCACATGTTTATTAACACAACATGCAGGAATTGGAATTAAGCATGTATTCTAATTTGTTCTGGACATAATAATAAATCTCTTGACTACTCTTATTTTCTTCAATGCCAAAATAAGGACAAACGATTAGGTTGAATGAAAATTAGAAGAAACTAGTTGAATAAAATAAGGTTTTGGTCAAAATAATTATTTGGTAAAAAAATGACTCTCAACAGTCACTTTTTTTCTCTCACAAACTAGTTTCTTTGAAGCATCACTTCAAGAAGTCTTTGAAGAGAAGTTTTATAGTCTCTTTTGACATTTTATTCAGAATTTTACTGTTAGTTCTGAAGGATTTATTTTTTATTTCATTTAATTTTTATTAAAATATTTTTGCTTTATTCATATTAGTTGTGTTAGGTTATTTTATAAGTCAATATTTATGTTATACACAAAAGTTACAAAATATGAATTAATGGAAATAAACATTTAAAAATATTAATGCATTATCAGAACAGGTCCAATAGGTTTAAAAAATTGTGAAAGATAGAGGGAGGGGTTGGGTAAGATAAACCTTCCAAATAACATCCTTTTCTTTAATTTGTGTTTTACTTGGTTTATTGATGCCATTCAATTATTATCATTGTTTTGAAATGATAAAAGTATTAAAAATCATGGTTCTATCAAAAGTATAAGCAAATTGGAAAATAAAAGAATAATATTAAAAAGTTATAAAGCTATTCCCACAAATCAACCATGACCTACACCTATTTCTATATACTTCCAAACTTTTCCATGCATATATACATGAATTTACAAAATGGAGGGTTGCTTTGTCTCAGGCACAGTGCTAAATATTTATATAATCTCATGGAATTCTCACAACTTCAAGGGGGAGGAATTATCCCCATTTTTCAGATGAAACCACTGAGGTTGTAAATGATCCCTGTGTTGTTATGTCATTTGTTTAGCCAATTTTCTATTCTTAGAAATTTAAAAAAAATATATGACTACAAACAAGTCAGAGTAAGAATCATTGTTCCCAAAATAGTTTAAATAAAAAATTTAAAAAGAAAGAAAGAAAGAAACAGTTCTTGGATCAATGCTGACATCTCTACTTTCATAGCCTCTCATTGTTCCACACAATATTGCCTAATTTCCCACCTTCCCTGCCTTTTATTGGATCAAATTTTCAGTTCCTTTCCATGTTTGGTATATTATGCATTATGTTTCTATTTTTCAGTAATTGCTCCAAAAATGTACCTTTAAAAAAAAAGTTAACGAAGCCAAAAATTAAGCATTCTCTGTCCTGCTTCTGAATAGAATGTCCTTAAAAATTTAACTCCTATATTCTAGTAGTTTAGTTTCATTTTATTACCCTTAGGGAATTATTTTTAATGTACACAGCCAATGTTTATTTTACATTTGCAACTTGTTGCTTCTTGCTTTTTTACTTCTGGCTACAATCCTCTTTCAAAGTACTGCTTTGGTCATTCTTTCAGTGATGATCTGGGAGTGGTAACTTCTCACGTTTTTACTTTATCAGAAAATGCCTTTACTTCACACTCACTTTTGAATGATAGCTTAACTAGGTTTAGACATCGAGGATGCCTGGTCGTCTTCCTTTTACATTTGAACATATCATATAATAATGTGCTCTGGACTGTGAAAGTCTCTCTAAAGAATTATTGGGGCTTGCCTTCAACAACAAGTGCAAGTATGTCCACGGTACAGAAATAAATTTTATAGTAAATTCCTATAATTTTGAGTCTATGTAGTTGAATAATGTCAGACTGTACCGTTTCATATAGTACAGACTGTAATTTCCCCCCATTGGTTACTTCTCTTTGGTGTGCATGCTCTTTTTTAATTGAGTGTATTGGGGTGGCATCGGTTAACAAAACCATACAGGTTTCAAGTGTACAGATCAACAAAATATCTTTCTAATACTACAGCATGCACCCATTGCACAAAGTACTAGTAAAGTCTATTTTTTTTCTTCTTTGCTCAATCCCTCCATCCCCCCAGCCCACAAAACCCCATGCCCTGACAGCTGTAGGGCATGACTTCATTTTTTACAGATGACTCTTCAACTACCAAAGTTCCAAGTTTGTGTTCCCTCTTTTCTCTTGCAGGTGACTGTAATTTATCACCACAGAAAGATCCACAGCAAGTGCCCTGTACTGGCATGGCTACCAGAAGGCCCAAACCCAATGGCCTTATCTGACCAGAAACCATGAGGATCGCCTACATTCTAACAGTATCCCCTAAGCACTCTGGCTTCAATTTCTCTACACTTTTGACAAGTAGAGGTTTATCTTCTTTCCTTATGGATTTATCTAGGGATATTTTTATCAGCTTTTTGAGATATAATTGACATTACATGTATATAATTTGATATGTGTACAAGTGTGTCTATGTGCTTGTGTGTAGTGGTATCTCATTGTGTGGTTATATTTTAGTTTTTTAAAAAAAATATGATCATATGATAAGTAGCACATATTTAGAGTGTACAATTTAATATGTCCTGACGTATGCATACACCCCTGAAATCACCGCAATCAAATAATGAACATGTCCATCATCCACAAAATATCTTCTTCACCTCTTGTCTAACTTCCTCCAGTGCCTCCTGACAACCCCTAAGCAATCACTAATTAATCTGCTTTCAGTTATTTTAGGTTAGTTTGAATGTTGTAGAATCCTAATAAAAGCATAATATATAAATCTATTGAACGGCAGAACAACCAGTCGCTATGACATTCACTGACCACCGGGAGGCAGATGCTCAACACAGGGGGAGCGCTGCTCAGCCAGAAGCTGGGCTCACTGCTGGCAAGCCCAGCAGGGGTGACAGGAGCCTCTCGCACCTCTGAGGCAGCACTAAGGAGCAGTGAGCTGGGCTCACAGCTGGCAGGAGCCTCTCCCGCCTCCACTGCAGGTGGGTGGTAAGGAGCAAGGGGTTCCGGACTGTGAGAGCCCCAGACTGCGAGAGGGATGTCTGATTGCCGGCTTAGGCCTGATCTCCAGGGGGCTCAAGCCTAATCCAGCAGGAAGACATCCCCCGGGCAGTCCTGGACTGCAAGAGGGTGCAGGCCTGACTGAGGGACCCCTTCCCCCACCCCAGTGCACAAATCTCATGCACTGGGCCTCTAGTTTTATATAAATTTAATGATATGCTATGTATTTTTTTATGTCTGAATTCTTTCACTCAGCATAGTTCTTTTGAGATTCATTGTTATTGTTTAAATAATTCAAGAGTTTATTCCTTTTTATTGTTTAGTAGTATGAGCTACCATTTATCATATGATATACCACAATCTGTTTATCTAAATATCTGCCAATAAGTGAGTTGTTTCCAAATTATGCCTATTACCAATAAAGCTGCTATGAACAAGGCATTTATGCTTTCTTTATGCTTAGGAAACATCCAGGACTGGAATGACTGTATTAGGGGTGTTTTCTTATTATTGAGCTTATACTGTTTATGCAAACATAAGTCCTTTGTCAGATACTTTCTCAGTTTACAACAAGTCTTTTTATTCTCCCAAGAGTATCTCTGGAAGAGCAAAAGTTTTAAATTTTAATAAAGTACAATTTATCAATTATTTTCTTTTGGGTTTCATACTGTTGGTATCACATTTAAGAAATATTTGCCTAACCCAAGGTCACAAATATTTTGTCTTGTACATTTATATTACTTTAGATTTTTTATTTAAGTGCACAATGAATTTTTTGTGTATGTGTACACACTATTGATTTGTTCATTTGAAGAACTGTACATAACTATTCTTCACTGAACTTCCCTTGCATTGCCAAAAGTCAGTTATATATGGATGGATCTATGTCTGGACTCTAATATGTCCATTTATCCATTTGTCTATCTTGATGCCAATACCTCTTAGTTACTCTAGCTTTATAAGCCTTGAAACCAGAAAATGTGAATCATCAAACTTTGATCTTTTTCAGTGTTTTTTTGTTATTTCATACTTTTATATTTCCATATGAATTTTGGTATCACCTTAGCAATTCCTAACAAAAAAAACTTCAAACACTTTTATAGGGGTTGCATTGGATCTACATATTAAATTGGTAAGAATTGGCATTTTAACAATATTGAGTCTTCCAAGCCATGAACAAGGTATAGCATTCCATTTGCATTTTGAAATTTCTCTAAACAATGTTTTGTAGATTTTAGCTTACAGATTTTATACATCTTTTGTCAAATGTATAAGTATTTCATATTTGTCTAAGTATTTCATATTTTCAAATAAATTCTCACTTTATTTTTATGTCAATATCGCATTTTTCATTAATGTATAAAATTATTTTTATATTGATTTTGTATCATGTAATGTTAATGAACTCAATAGTTCTGGCAGCTTTTAAAATTTTTATTGAATATCCTATGAGTGCGTTACCTTAAATAAAATTTTACTTTTTGCATTTTAATTTAGATACCTTTTTTTTCCTTTACTTGCCTTACTGCACTAAAACTTTTAGTATACTATTGATTAGAAGTGGTAGTGAGAGCCTACATTCATGTCTTGTTCTTGATATTAAGAACACTATTGATGTTAGCTTTATGGGTTTTTTTGTATGTTTGAGGGTTTCCTTTTTTCCCCGTTTTGATAAGAGTTTTTTTGTTTTTGGTTTTTGTTTGTTTTTTAGAGTGTGTGTTTTTTTAATTTGTAGTTTTTCAAATCAGGAATGGGAGATGAGTTTTGTCAAATATTTTTGATGGTTCTATTGAGATGATCATAATTTTTCTTCCTGTTAGTCTGTGGATACTGTAAATTTTGTTGACTTTGCAATGTTAAATGAACTTTCCATTAGTGGGATAAAACTCCATTGATTGTATGGCATTCTCCATTTTACATGTTGTTTTTACTTTACTATACTTTTGCTTAGAATTTGTTATTCTATTTCATGAGAAATAGTTTATTCCACTGTAATTTTGATTCTTTAAATATTTTTGTTATGTTTTGCTATTAAGGTAATGCTGGTCTTATTGAATGTGTAAAGATTCTTGAAAAGTCTGTGTAAAATTGGTATTATTTTGTCCTTAAATGTTTGGTAGAATTCACCTCTGAAGTCACCTTGGCTTGAAATTTTCCTGTGAAAATTAATTTTTAATAGACAGTGCTATTCAAGTTATGTATTTTTTAAAACACTGGTTATTTATGTAATTCAAATATTGTCTGTTTCATCTAACTTGACAAATCCATTGGCATTAAGTTGTTCATATTTTTTTATTGTCCTTGGTGTAGACTTCCTAGTTTGCTTCCTCTTCATTCCAGATATTGAGAATTCATTACCCCCTCCTCTCTCTCTCTGCCTCCCTGTCTTCCCCTTTCTCACTTCCTCTCTATCTCTCATCTCATTTGTCTGGCTAGAGATTTACTATGATATTTGCATATAACCAGTGTTTATTTACTAATGATATTTGCATATAACCAGTTTTGGATATTATTGATTTACTCTTTTTATTTTCTATTGCATTGATACTGGCTATAGTTTTTATTATTTCCTTTGTTTGTTTGTATCTTCAGATGGATACTGAGGTGATTAATTTTAGAACTGTAGATCTATAAATTTTCTTGTTTGTTTCACTTCTCATTTTTAGCAGAATTCCACAAATGCTAACATCTGGTGTTTTTATTTTTTAGTCAAAAATAATAGAAATTATTTTTCTTTGCCATAGTTATTTAGAAGTGTATTATTTCATTTCCTCATTATTTGGAGATTTTCAAGATGTCTTTCTAATTCAATTTATTCTAACTTATTTTAATTCCACAACAGTGAAAGAATGTACTTTGTATCACCTTAATACTTTTGTACTAATTGATGTACAAACAGACCAGATGTGGTCTATCTTCTGTGTATTCTGCTGTTCTTAGGTAAAGTACTCTACAAATGTCAGGTTGGTTATGTTGTTATTCAAGTTTTCTATATCCTTGCTGATTTTATCTATTTATTCTATCAATTATTGAGGAGGAATAGTAAAATCTCCAACAATGATTGTGAATTTATCTTTTACTTGTTACCATTCTATTAGCATAAACTTTAGGATTGTTATATTCTCTTTGTGAATTGACTACTTTATCTTTATGATTCCCTTTACCTCTGTAATATTGTCTGTTCTATAATCTATTTTATTTAATATTAATATGTCTACTCTAGGTTTATTTTTTCCAGTGTTAACATAGCACATTTTTTCCAAATCTTTTACTCTTTACTTATTTCTATCCTTATAATTATGGATTATTTCTTGTAGAAGCATGTAGTTAGTTCAGTCTTGCTTTTTTCCCAATCTGATAAAGTCTATCTTTCAATTGGGGTTAATGTGGTTATTGATATGGTTAGGTTTGAGTCTATCACCTAGCTATTTGTTTTCTTGTTGTTCTGTTTTTTGTTTTCTTTGTCTTCTTTTTTCTGCCTTCTTTTGGATTAGTTGAAGTTTTTATAATTCCAATGTATCCCTTTATTGACTTATTAGTTATTATTCTATTATTTCAGTGGTTGCTTTAAGATTATTATACTTATAAGTCTATATTTAAGTGATATTATACTCTTCATACGGTATAAACACCTTAAAATGGTATATTTTCATTTTCTTCCCCCCAGATTATTTTATTTCACACATCTTACTTATTCATATGGTATAACTCTTTTATATTGCTATTACTTTTGTTTAGATAGTCAATTCTCTTTAAAGAAATTCAATTTTTATTTAATCTTGTATATTTAACCATGTAGTTACCATATTTGGTTATTTCCATTTTGTTGGGTGCATATGTATTTTCACCTGCAGTCATTTTTATTCTGTCTGGAGAATGTCCTTTAACATTTCTTGCAATATGAACCCGCTCATGATTGAATTCTTTCTGATTTTGGATTCCAAAAAAATGTCTTCATTTCACATCTGTTTGTGAAAGATATTTTAGCTGAATGTAAATGTCTAGGTTCCTACTCACTGCATTGGGTTTTGGAATAATTCTCAGGGCAGTATACTGGGACAATCATAGGATTTACCTCATTTGTAGCCTATATCTCAGGGATCACTCAGCTTCTCTGATCTCCACTGTATTGAAAAATGTTGTCTAATTGGTTTTGTCAATTGTAGATTGGAGAATAAATCTGGTCTGTTATTCCATCTTGGCTGGAAGTGATTTCAGCTATGGACATATATATGCTGCAGGTATTTTATTAATCAATCATATTTTATCATATTATGTACAGAATTAAATATAAATTATCCATTTTAACATGAAGCTTTAACTCTTTCAGAAAAACAACAAAGATGCAGTTTATGCATAATGTCAATATCTCTGCTAGTGCTAGGTATAAACTGTTATTTCAATTTCTAATGGACAATACACCAAATCTACCTACATACATTCTTAGTATTGTTACTGTTCTTTAAATAATTTAAAATCAACTGTTCGGCAAGTTCCTTTGATAATACCCTTCTCTTTGTTTTCTTAATATATTCTTGATTGCAGTGTTACGAATCATTCCCTTCACTTCTTTTGCCATCTATGATTTCTCCCCTGTGAAACAAGACATTCCTTTGGTTTATAGACTAATACCATCATAGCCTTTGCAGTGTGATCTCAACACACTCAAGTTGACTTACTCTATTGACAAAAAAAAAAAGTAAAAACAAAAACAAAACAGAATAGAAACATTTTGTGGATATTAATAATGTTAAAATATATATTTTCAGTCTAACACTATATTCCAATTAAAATGCTGAATATTATCTTCATGAAAGAACAAACAATCTGGTAAAGATTTTAGGGAAGAAGAAATTTATTTCATTTTAATCCAGCCTGTAGGAAGGCATTTCCATTTCTTTTATGTGGCCTACATTAAGTAAAAACATCATCTTCTAAATAGAGGAATCATGGAACAAGCCTCTTGCTATTGTGTGCTGATGTTAATGCAGAAGAGAGACTTCATGACTGGAAGGCATCCATGATATTAAACAGGCCATTGGGCTGTGAAGTGCTGAGAGTGGTCATGCCGAGCAACAGGCCACAGGAATGCAAATCATCCACGAAGCCAAGAGTGGAGCTAGCAGGTGGCCTTGCCCATTCATCTAATGTCAACATACTGTTCAGTCCAGGCCCCTGGAACATCCTGGAAGGCCCTCTATTGCTTTTAATTAAGTAGAATATAGGCCACATAGTGTTCCTTCAGATAAAAAAAAAACCCACAGTCAAAAAAAGAGGAATCTTCTATGCACTGAGGGTCACTTGCATTATATAAATAAATATGGGCATTTGACTTAGATTGTGTAGTGGTTTTAGTTTCACAGCTTTTCCATACATTATTTCAGCATTTTATGGAATCTATTTCTTTGGCCTATTCATGACTGACCAAAATTTTCATGAGGAAAGAAATGTGTTCTTTCAGTTCTCTTATGATTAACATGTTATACTTTTGAAATATTTCTACTTTAAGGAGTTTTAGAATAACCATAACACATCTTTTCAAAATGAGTTTATAGAAGATTAACCTATAACAGTGGAAAGTGTCAGAGTATGGAATTAAGTCATTTTCTGAGGTCTAACTCTGAAGCCAAAACCATTTGTAACTGTAATTCTGCCTGAAAGTGTATATACACACTGCACACACGTCACCCACACACATATTGAATATATCAGGTTATGTAGAACAAGTCACTGTCAAAAACTACTGCAACCACCACTCTTTAAAAGCCCATTAACAGTGATATTTCTTAAAGCCACTCCCCACGTATAGCAAATATCTAAATTACAAAGGCCAACCAGGATAGTAAGGGTTTCAGAAGGTTCCTTTTAAACTTCATTACAATGATCTTATTATTTAACTGGGTTAGTATTTCCTTCCTTTAGATATTTTTGAGAGATAGCATTTTGCTTTCAGAGGTGAAAATCCTCAATGACTTTGTAGGAAAATGTGTTTTTTGTTGTTGTTGGAAATAGGTTAAGCGTCTCCATACAAGTAACTGGTAATATAAATTCTAAATTGTTAACCAATGTTAAAATTTTTACTAAGAGGAATCTTCTATGGTAAAGTATTAGGAGAACCATTACTAAGAACTTGAAATCAGGTTATATTTTCTATATCCATATCCATATCCATATCCATATATCTGCATCTCATACATAATAGGTGCTCAGTATGTCCTTGTTATGTAAATGAAGAAAAAAAGGGATGAGGATGTGGAAATACTTTTGGTAAATGATAAACCTGAATAATTATATAATACAAATATGGCACATACCTTATAATAAAATGTAAAGCAATACACAAAGAAAGATGGAATTCTTTCCATTCAAAGTTCAAACTTTTGAGCAAATTGTTCAACATGCTTAAAAATCAAGTTCTACCTAGATTTTGACTAAAATCTCATTGTTCTTTCTGGTTAATTTATCCTTCTATCCCTATGGTTGTTTTTTTTTTTACTTTCTGAGTGCATTAGACAAACCTGGAGAACTTCAAAATCCTCACAAAAAAGCCCATTTCACGCCTACTGGTTCAGATTATTCCAGTTAGGGCCCTGGTATATATACTATATATGAAAATATTATAGCATCTTCTCATGCACAGTAAATATTGATAAGCATTGCTTTAGTCATATCAAACTAAATGATTTTCTTCCAACATACATTTTCTTAACTCCACACACTTGCTTATGCTCTTTCATTTTTCCTCAATTGCTCTTTTCCCCTTTATCTCGAATCAAAGCTTGATGATTCCTTGGAAGTTTTATCTCTCTCTCCAACATTAAAGTCCCGGGAAAAAATTAATTGTTCTCTGCCCTCTGCCAACTCACTTCATTTATAATTAATGAGGTTATGTTGCTCCAGAACACTTTGCAGCACATTAAATTTGGTCCCAAGCCCTCAATTGCCAGGAGATACCAATATAAACCATTACTAGAGAACTGCTGAGATTATAATGGATTTGTAGGGATTTAGATTGGGCAGAAAAGGGCCATGTTGTCTTCACTGAGACCACCCTGTCCTTTAGAACCTTTCTCCTTCCACACTAAGATGAAGTCTTGAGCTCTCTAACTATCGCTGACTATCCAGTGTCCTTAGCCACAGCGCACAGCTATCCCCGCAAAGCCCAGAGAGAGAGGAACCCAAGTCTTGCCCTCCTGGATTCAGTACCTCCCATCTAATCAATTCCTAGAATGAGTTTTTCAATGGGCTTCAAACTACAAGATACAACCTGATTAGAAATTATTATCAAGAAGTTCCAAGAAACACAAAGTTTTTACTCCCTACCCCACTACTAAGGAGCCTTGAATATACACTTTTGCTATTTCAAGGAGGCAAATATACCTCTCATGCTTTTCTATTTCCATAGCAATGAAAACAAACTACAAAATAATCTCGCAATATATTATCCCACCACAGAATTTTTAACCAGTTACAGAGAAGTTTTTACCTCTAGAACAAGCATGTCAAACTCAAAGGCTAACACGGGCCAGACATAAACAAGGTCTAAGTTTATGTGGGCTGCAAAAAAAAAAGCTTCAATTTTCATAGAAATGTAGGTTTATTTCGATACAGACATGCTGAATACAAAGGGCTGACATCAATGAGTCATCGCTAACTTAAAATAATAGAACATTTTAATAAAAATTAATATTTTTTCTTGAACATTAACTTACCAGACACTGAATAACTGCACAAATTAATAAGCATAACGCAAATAAACCTATTTTTCTTGTTCTCCGAAGCCAAAATATTTCCTGTTGCGCACACCAAACAGGTCAGTCCAAGACTAATGACGTGGCAATTGGCTGCTAAAATATTCGCTGCTGGTATTAGTGGAGAGAAATGGTGCACCTGCGTGTAAGGGAAATGAATGCAGCATGATTATAGTAATCAGTCATTAGCGAACGCTGTAGTTCGTTATTAATAATTATGTATAACAGGATATTGTAAAAATCAAGTTATGAAATTTTTATTAAAACTTTCTTCCATACCATCATATTGGCTGGGCTGCAAAAATATTTGTTGTGGGCCGCATGCAGCCTGTGGGCTGCAAGTTTGACACGCTTGCTCTAGAATGTCAGTGATCTTGTTATGAGATAGATCATGCATTTAAAAATACATATTAAGTGACTACTCTATGTAAGTGTGCTAATGCTGTACACTGTGCTAAATGCTGGTGATGAGAGAGAAAAAGCAACCTGTAAACCCTGACCCGCATAAAACAGGTATTCTGAGGAAGATTCATACAAGTAAACTGGCAATTACAATGTGGTATTCTAAGTGCTGTATGGGGAAGTATGAGAGGCCATGGGTATACAAGAAAATAGCATCTAATCAAGATGTTTTCACCTTTCAAACACAGTGTCTGTAGGTAATTAGTGCTTAATAAATATTTCTTTAATAAAATGAATAATTTTTCAAAGGCTTAAATTTAAAATGTATGTCTTCACTATCACCTACTTCTCAGGTGCATAAACTACTGTGAGGGAGGTACTTTAAAAATTAGGAAGCAGCTAAAAAGATCCCTTTTCCCCCTCCACTATGGAAATAAACTATGCTTTGAGAATCAACACTTATCTTTAAAAGAAGCAAGTGTCTACAATTATTTTCTCGCCTGTGGGGAGAATAAATAGTATCTAAAAATCACACTGGTGGCGAGAATGGCAGAGACATCAGAACTATGCCCAGGTCTCCTGGGGAGATGCAGGACGAAGGACTGCATGCCCAGCACCATTCTGGAGGGCTTGGGATTTTATTGACCAAGCACATGGAACTGGGGAATCATAAACCTCTGATTGATTGTTTGGTGGTGGGATGATGACAAATCCTGGGGCAAATAAATCCTGTGGATAGAAAGGGGGCTGTCGTAGATATTTGCAGGAGAGAGGTTAGAGCAAAAGCAACATTGGTTGGGGTTGGGCAGGGGTTTGGCAATGAAGAAAGCTGACTTTAAAAACTGGGTGCCAGTGTCCCCCAAAGTAGACTCACTGGTGTATGGAGAAGTGTAATTTAACAATGAAGTTAAATTCTCCTATATTTTATTCTCCTCCCATGTTTTGAGTCTCTGTAATTACTACCAAATTTTGATAAAAGTCTGATAAAGTTACAAGTTGAGTAGGAGTGATGTGAAGGGATAAGATAGCAAGCTGAAGGCACTATTCCCCACAACAGATTCCCTGCTGGGTTTCCTGGGGTAATATATTTTTAGGGAATTGGGTCCGAAAACTCCAGGCTGTGACCAGTAATAAAGTGCAGTTTTTTCATGATACAATTGAAAGCAGCATGGATGGGCCTATGAGACTAAGTAGTGGCGTCACTCTACACAACTCAGGAGTGAGATGATTTAGCCCTCTCCCAGCCCCCATCCCTCCCAAATACACCTTAGAAGGAAGAGAGAGTGGCACCTGATTGGTTACTCTAATTCACCTTAAGCAAAATTTTCTTTTCTGTCTGTTTCCTAATTAGAAACATAATAATACCTTGCCAATAGATCCATGTGGGGAGGAAATAAATCAGAACAGGGAGTATAAAAGATCCATTAAAGTAAAACACAGGATACCTAGCAATGATTAGGATCATGTTTAACATTTTAAATTCAAGTAGCTAAAGTCAAATAGGCTTAATGAGAACATGTTGGTCTGTTAAGAATCTGAAGAATTTCATACACGTTGATGTGATTACTAATAAATAACAAAGAAAAACTTTTGAAAGTTAGTAAAAAATGCTGTAGAATAAATGGGCATTTATGAATTTATAGTTTCATGAGAAGTGTGTTCCAATGCTCAAATGTGTATGCTTTAAAAAATTTATATTCAATATTATATGCTAAACAACCATTTTTGATGCATCTCTGATAGTCTTTCATATTTACTGGTACAAATGATTCTGTTTAAAGTCTACATTAGACATGATTGGTAGGTCAAGTACTTGTGAAAAAGGATATTCATTAAGGGTAGTAAAAAATATGTATAACAGATTCTGTTTTAAGTGTGGCAATAAATATCCACAAATTTATATATAGAATGAAGTTTCTATTTTGGAATCCAATATTTCTTCAGAAATATTCTCTAGCTAATTAATTAAAAGTACTGGTGGGATTTCTTTACTTGCATTCACTAAAAGTTGGAATCTACATAATTTTAGTATTCTAGGGTGGGCTAGAAAATTGAAAAGGGGATCATGTCTGAAATTAGAGTTATGCAGATACAATAACAATGCCCACATGTAACAGTGGGTGTTGGTGACTGTGGTCATTGGAAAGGAAAAAAAAAAGACAATCTAACTACATGTGAATCTAATGTTATATATCAAAAACATCACAAAATTAAAATGCAAAGGACATTAAATATTTGCACCATACATGATAAAAGCTTAATACATTTTAAAATGAATATTTACTTTAAATAAATAGGAAAAGAGAAATATTCCAATATAAAATTGGCAAACACAGGCTTAGTCAATTCTTAAAATAAGATGTGCAAATTATTAATAAACGCATGAAGAGCTAGTCAAACAAATTAAAGGATCTATCAAATTGGCAAAAATGTTTGTAAAATATAACACTGAATGTTAGTAGATTTATAGTAATAAAATTCTCATAGAATGCTGGTGAAAATTTAAATCAGACAACTTTCTCAAAGTCATGTTGGCAATTATTTTTAAGATCCTCAAAATGTACATATCTGTTGATTCACTAATTCTGTAACTAGGAATTAGTAGTAGGACACAATCCGAAATGTGCATTTCTGATCACTTCTATTTTGGCATTTATTTAGCAAAAAAACTGAAATCATCTTAAATGTTGGAAATACCTGACAAGAAATAATTATATAACGATATATAGAATAAAACACTGGGCAACCTTTGAACATTGTTTTCAAATGAAATATATAACAAGGAAACTTTCATTTAAAAAGTGCTAAATAACAAAAATGTATGTACAAAACTATACATGCACAATTTTCTTTCCAAATGATTATGTGTGCTTGTTGAGAGTCACAGAGCAAGTGAGGAGCAAGGGAGCAAGAGCAAAGCAAGAGCAAAAGAAGTCTTTCTCACCCTAACCCAGTGGTTCTCAACCTTTCTAATGCCGCAACCCTTTAATACAGTTCCTCATGCTGTGGTGACCCCCAACCATAAAATTATTTTCGTTGCTACTTCATAACTGTAATTTTGCTACTGTTATGAATCGTAATGTAAATATCTGTGTTTTCCCATGGTCTTAGGCTCCACAGAAGCAGTTCTCAACCACAGGTCACCTAAGACCATCCGAAAACACAGATATTTACATTACAATTCATAACAGTAGCAAAATTACAGTTATGAAGTAGCAACGAAAATAATTTTATGGTTGGGGGTCACCACAGCATGAGGAAGTGTATTAAAGGGTTGCGGCAGTAGAAAGGTTGAGAACCACTGCCCTAACCGGTTTGGCTCAGTGGATAGAGCGTTGGCCTGCAGACTGAAGGGTCCCGGGTTCAATTCTGGTCAAGGGCATGTATCTTGGTTGCGGGCACATCCCCAGTAGGGGATGTGCGGGAGGTAGCTGATCCATGTTTCTCTCTCACCAATGTTTCTCACTCTCTATGCCTCTCCCTTCCTCTCTGTAAAAAAATCAATAAAATATGTTTTTGAAAAAAAAGAGAGAGAAGTATTTCTCTGGGGACTACAGTCAGGAGCTGAACCAATGAACCCTTCAATATTTGATGTAATTGCAGTGGCTCCATCCTCCTAGACAACTGATGGTTCCCCAGGCCACAATGACAGGCAAGCATCTTCCCTACAGTCACCCTGACTTTATAGTGCATGCGTCCACCTTAGCCTTTATTTGATCCCTTCCCCCAGTGATCTTCAGGAAATAGACTGGTGGTTCCCTGGGAAGCGTGAAGCTTGCAGCTTCCGGTTTATAATGCCTGGCCTTCTCTTCATTCTCTTCCTATTATTAATGTTAATAACTAGCTAATTATGATGAGAACACTAATATTTAATAGCTACATAGAAGCAGAGATCATCACTGTGTCTTATGTTTGAATGTCTTTTCACTTTTAATAAAGTTCAAATTATAGTATTATTTCTAGTTATATATAGATATTTCAAGGTACCTTAATCTGTTTTTTTACTGTTTAATCTCCTTCAAAACTCAGATTTTCTATAAATTCATCAATCATTACTTATATTTATGTCATTTAAAGTACTCATAAACATTTCACTAATGATTTATAAATATACCATGATGTGATTTGTTAATATTCATCTTTGCAATGAGAAAAATACAAAAGATATTTATTTTATACAGAGCTAAATGGCATCTATCTCATTTGCTTATTCAACAAATATTTATTGCATTACCACTGGGTGGCAAGAGGCGTTTTAAGTGGAGAGAATACAGTAGGATACAAAATAAATTTAATTCCTGCCCTTATGGAGGTAACATTGTAAAGGAACAAACAATACATAAGATAAATATGTGAATATGCTAGCTAGTGTCAGTGCCTAAGACAAAATTTAAGTCCAAAAAGTAAGTATCTGTAGGAGGTAAGGGATGGAAGTATGATTTTTCATAAAATAGTAAAAAAAAAAGTCTCACTGAAATTAACACCATTGTACCAGTAATCAACTAGTCCTACATAATAAAGAGGTAATATGCAAAATGACCATCACTCCAACACACAAGATAGCCACCCCCATGTGGTCAAAGATGGCTGCCCCCATGTGGACACAAGATGGCCGCCACAAGATGGCCAGCAGGGGAGGGCAGTTGTGGGTGATCAGGCCAGCACGGGCGGGCAGTTGGGAGGGACCAGGTCTGCAGGGGAGGGCAGTTGGGGGGGACCAGGCCTGCAGGGGAGGGCAGTTGGGGGCAACCAGGCCTGCAGGGGAGGGCAGTTGGGGGGGACCAGGCCTGCAGGGGAGGGAAGTTGGGGGACCAGGCCTGCAAGGGAGGGCAGTTGGGGGCAACCAGGCCTGCAGGGGAGGGCAGTTGAGGGCAACCAGGCCAGCAGGGGACAGCAGTTAGGGACGATCAGGTCGGCAGGGGAGAGCAGTTGGGGGGACTCAGGCCTGCAGGGAGGGCAGTTGGGGGGAACTAGGCCTGCAAGGGAGGGAAGTTAGGAGTGACCAAGCCAGCAGGGGAGGGCAGTTGGGGGCTATCAGGCCTGCAGGGGAGGACAGTTAGGGGTGACCAGGCCTGTAGGGGAGGGAAGTTGGGGGACCAGGCCTGCAAGGGAGGGCAGTTGGGGGCAACCAGGCCTGCAGGGGAGGGCAGTTGAGGGCAACCAGGCCAGCAGGGGACAGCAGTTAGGGACGATCAGGTCGGCAGGGGAGAGCAGTTGGGGGGACTCAGGCCTGCAGGGAAGGCAGTTGGGGGGAACTAGGCCTGCAAGGGAGGGAAGTTAGGAGTGACCAAGCCAGCAGGGGAGGGCAGTTGGGGGCTATCAGGCCTGCAGGGGAGGACAGTTAGGGGTGACCAGGCCTGTAGGGGAGGGCAGTTAGGGGTGACCAGGCTGGCAGGGGAGGGCAGTTAGGGGCAATCGGGCTGGCAGGGGAGCAGTTAGGATCTGGCCTAAATGGGCAGTCGGACATCCCTTGAGGTGTCCCAGATTGGAGAGGGTACAGGCTGGGCTGAGGAACCTCCCCCCCCTCCACCATGCACGAATTTCATGCACTGGGCCTCTAGTTATTAGTAACAGGAAAGAAGCAAAGAGCAGAGGTTAGGCCAGACATTATAGGCATGTTCCCTGCAAAACACTGGGGGAGGGAGACTGGACAAAGGGAAGATAGATGCAGGCCCAGTAAAGTTGGGGTGACATAGGGAAGGTACTTGCTGTCAGTCACACCTGGGAACAGAGGTCATTGGCTAGAAGGGGCATGGCCACTGCAAGCCCTCGAAGATTTGGGACACTTGAATCCCTAAACAAAGGCGTTAGCTCTCTTGTGCTCTTGGCTCTCTTGGGACTCCTGTAACTCTGGACTTGAGGAGATCCTTTGCTCTTACTTCCCTACATCCACTCACAAGACCCACAGACCCCACACACAATGGGCTGATGGATTGTAACTAGTCTGGTGCTGAACTAGACCTGGCTGCAATATGGAAAGGAAACTCAGGACACTGGCTTTGCTTCTAGTTCTGCTGAATCCCCAGCTGCATCTCTTCCAGGACTGGATTAAGGTGAATGGGACTTCTTTTTCTTTCTTTCTTTCTTTTTTTTTTTTTTTTTTTTGGATGAATGAGACTTTTGAAACACAGGGATGTGATTCTACACAAATAAAAATCACTCATCCTACCCTGAGTCTCAGAAAATTATTTTTTCTCAAGTTATCATAAGGATCTGACTCCCAGCACTCAGTAGGGAAAGGGATCTCCCACTTCCACCAGTGGATACTCCACTTGCACTGATAAATATTCTAGCTTCTACCTTGAGAAAAGTCTGCCAGGAGACACTGGCATAAACAAGATCAGTTAAAAGATGGACTTGTCTACATTTGTCTTTCCTCCCATTACTTTTTAAACCTAGTCCAGTCAAGTATTTGCCCTCACCCTTTTTCTCCTATTAACAGTAATAATGACCTTCACATAGGTAAACCCAGTAATTAATTCTAGGTCCTCATCTTAACTGACCTCTCAGGACCATTTATTGATCTTGTTTCACGTGGCTTTCAAGATATCATAGTCTCTGTTTACCTCCTAACTTACTGGCTGTTCCTTCTCAGCTTCCTTTGCTGGTTTCACTTACACCTCCAGGCATGTAATGTACAGAAGGGCTCATTCTTCCTTTTTGCTTCTCCAACTACACTGACGCCCTTGATGATCTCACTCAGTCCCCCGGCTATAACATACCATACAAATGCTGACAGCCCAGACCTTGCTATTGAAGTCAAACCTCATATATCTAATTATGTGTGACATTCATCCTCAAACCTGCTCTATCTGCAGCCTTCTTCATGTCAGTCAATTCTTCAATTCCATTCTTCCAGGTGCTTAGGATAAAAACCTTGGGATCTAAAATTGGGACTAGAAAGCTAGGCTAGTGATATAAATTTTAGGGTCATCTAATCTAATAATGAGGGGATATGCAAATTGACCATCACGCTGCAACGAAGATGGCTGCTCCCACAGCGGAGGTGGGGTTTCTGTAACACAAGATGGCTGCACCCACAGCAGAGGCTGAGTTCCCGTAATGAGCCTTAACAACTATCAGCAGGGACCTGAGGCTGCATGGCGCTGGGCTGGGGCAGGGGACCTGAGGATGTGCCCCCCACCCAGTGGGGCTTGACAGGGGACCTCAGGCCGTGCCCCCCGCCCTGGAGCCAAGCTGGGGGACCTCAGGCTGCGCCCCCTGCCTGGCAGGGCTTGATGGGGGACCTCAGGCTGCACCCTCTGCCCTGGCACTGGGCCAGGGTACCTGATGCCGTGCCCCCGTCCTGGTGCCAGGTTGGGGGACCTGAGGCCAAACCCCCCTGCCTGGTGGGGCTTGACAGAGGACCTTAAAGTGTGCTCCCCACCCTGGCCCAGGGCAGGGAACCTCAGGCCGTGCCCCCCACCCCAGCACTGGGCTGGGGGCCCTGAGGCTGCGCCCTCCACCCGGCAGGGCTTGACAGGGGTGGGGCCAGCCAGTCTGGATCTCGCCCAATGAGGGTGGGGTGGGCTGGGTCTCGCACAATTTTGAGGTGGCACGGGTGGGCGGGGACTTGACTCTGGGTCCTGCGGTGCACCCCAGACTCTGACAGGAGGAATATTTTCATATACATTTTACTAATTTTCTTTCATCTCTGACACTTCTTTATAGAGAAAGGGCAAATAGCAATATTAAAATATTTCCTCTAATTAATCCCCTTTTAATGTACATGAATTTCATGCACTGGGCCACTAGTCAGTACATAAATGATTTTCAGGGAATTTCCCTAAAAATTATGTTTTGGTTTATCTTAACAAGATACAAATGATCCCTTTTGCTTGTTACAAGTCATGCTTCAATAGGAATTAAATTGAATAATACTGAAATGAATTTGTAAATAGAAACAAATCTGAATTCTTCCATAGTAGAGTTAGGAAGTCACTTGAACCTCTAATAGACAATTTATTTGCATGTCTAAAGACTAGAATTCTTTTGCATCACTGCTAGTTACAATGTATAGAAGTGTGAAGTACTCAAATTCAGGTAAAGGCACAGAGCACTCACAGATTTGGAATCAGATAACCCAGAGGTACTGTGAATAATTGTTTTTCACTGGAAATCATAAAAAAAACAACACAATTGGATTATTTCCAATTTCCTTACTGAGGTATTTATATTTACTATCTCCCACATAAGAGAAAAAGAATTGAAAAACTAAAGAGTAATAACATAAAAAAGGAAAATTATTTTTTTGCTAATTCAAACATTTACATTTTTAAAAGACAAGAGATGTTAAATACAATAAACATATTCTAGCAAGAGCCATTTTTCAATTATACTATAATGACATAAAATGTTAGTCCTCAAGGTCATATTCAAATTTTCTATTTTATTATCATAACAATTCAATCAGTTATAATAATTCTAGACCTATTAGGAAACTATTTTTCTTTCAGTAATAAATTGCCACTTGAAAAATAATCATCTTGAAAAGCACAAGGTAAATAACGCTCAGTTAAACTTACGTATGTGTGGCGTAGTAAAGAATTTCTAGTTTTGTCCCTGATTCTCGGCTTAGAGTTTCAAAGAAACTTGGATTTTCCTGAGTGGAAATCTGAGTAGGAGTGTCTCTGTTATGCTAATTAGGTGACTCAAGGTGGGCCCTTAGATAGCATCAGGACTGGGACTGAAGACCAATCACATGATTGGAACTTTGGGCTACCCCAAACTCTTGAAAGAAAAAGGGAGCTGGAGTTTGAGCTCATGAAGTAGTTAATGATTTAATCAACCATGCCCACATAATGGAACCTCAATAAAAATTCTGACAACAAACTCAGTGGTGCTTATGGGTTGTTGAACACATTCATATGCAGGTAGGGTGACATGCCTAGATTCCACAGAGAACACAGAAGCTTTGGACCCCCTAACCTCACCCAGATATTACCTATGTGGCTCTTCCATTTGGCTGTCCCTGAGCTATACCCTTTATAATAAAATTGTAATCATAAATACAGTGCTTTGGGTGAGTTCTGTTAGTCATTCTAGCCAATTACCAAACCTCAGTGGGAGTTGTGGGAACCTCTGACTTCTTAGCAGGTTGATAAAAAATGCAGGTGGCTCTAAGACTTGCAGATAGCATCTGAAGTGGGGGTTGGGGGCAGTTTCATGAAGAACTTTGCCTTTAACCTATGGGGTTGACACTAACTCAGTGTCCGAATTAAATTGAATTAAAGGACTAGTTGGTGTCACAGTAGATTAGAAAAATAATGATCAGTATAGAATAATATGTGTCAGCAATAATGGGGAAATAGTATGCTTAAATGAAACACCTAAGGGGTGACCAAATTTGTTATCGAGTCTGTCCATTTGATATTCAATTATCAGCTCAATTCAATTAAAATAAGTCAATTTATAAATAAATTAAATTTTTCTGGATATTGAGATCTAGTTGCACAAAAATTACAATAACTTTTACCAAAGTAACTTTTCCAGAGGATTTCCTTTCCCACCCACATAAATATACAAAGAGGAAGCTTCTGAGCCAGTTCTTCCTACTGCAAAGTAGAAATGTGGCAGGTATCCAATGTATGTGAATATTGTAAGTGGTAAGCCTGGATGATGTAGGAACAAAACCTACTTTTTAGTCATCATATTTCATTGCTTACACATCTTTCTGGCATCAGCACATCTTGATTTCATTTAACCAATTTTTTCAGCCATCTACAAAATAAAAATGCAAGGCTCTTACAAAGAAATATTGGGAAAAATAAATCCAGATATAAACAGTACGTCTACAGGATTGTTATAGAAGCTCCAATTATAATGAAAGCAATGTTTTAAGCTTTCTTGCATTATGAACATAATGCTCCCAGTATTTCAGAAGCAAGGGGTCTATTTATAATGGTCTTGGCCTCATGATGCC
Organism: Plecotus auritus; assembly: GCF_963455305.1. NCBI lineage: Eukaryota > Metazoa > Chordata > Mammalia > Chiroptera > Vespertilionidae > Plecotus > Plecotus auritus. Next base: position 79,723,383 of record NC_137775.1, on the reverse strand, counting down.
AAGCCCTTAGCATGTGAACAGAAGCCAGAAAAATCAAGGATCCAAATTAAACCATAGAGAATGCCAATGCTAGTTTCTTTTCCATTTCCTTAAACATAAGACTAAGGATGGAGAAAGTCCAGTTAAAAATACGCTTACAGTTGAATCTTCAAATACGTGAAATATAAAACAAGCATTTGATCTCTATTTCTTGATTCAAAATCTACATAAAGCAGCACCAAAATTAGTTGAAACTGATTTTATGGCAAAGAGGAAGCACTGCAAAAAATTAAACTATGCAAAGGAATTAAATCAACATTAGACTTCACCTCTTTCTTGTAGGATACAATAGAGACAGCTCACTGGTTTCAAAAGAAAAACACAACTGCTGTAATGTTAAAAGATCTAAGGACAATGAACCTTCCAGAAAACAAAGTAGTGTGATTATACCTGCTATCTGTACATCTCAGGTGGTGAAGGAAACAAAATGGATGAGTGGTTGATAATAATTACAGGGAAATTGTGCTCTGTTACAGAGTAAAATTAGCCCACTATGAACCTTCATTTCCAGGTAAGTCATAATGAGATATTGGTTTTCATACCTACATGGTTTTAGGACATTTACAGACTGAAACACCCAAACTCTGGAATGTAAGCTATTTTTTCTCTGTTTTCCATTTCAACTATTGAACGAGTACCAAACCATCACAACTGTGTGTTCATTATTACGCAGGTTAAAAGCTATGAAGCTTTGAACATTTCCATCATAAAAGTTTCTTACTAACAGTACTAAAAGTTTCCTTAGCTTTGAGATTTACAAAATATTGTCTAATCCAAAAGTGAATTCTCAAATCTCTAATTACATATTTTCAATTTGGAAACTATAAATTAATAAGCATTCTGTTTAGCTGACATTGGTTTTATTATTATAATTCAAGGGATACATAAATGTACCATTTTCTCCTACTCAGTGGTCATAGACATTATAAAATGTAACACCTAGTCAGCCTCATGACTTCCTGATTATCCACATCTACCAGCAGAGGGGCCCCTGGGTGCAAATGAACTGTCTCTTTGGAACTTGGTCAGTCTCCTTCAGGGCACTTCACCACTTCAAAAACCCGTGTGTTACTCCAGAATGAGTAACAGAACTTCTCAGATTTATGACTTTTAGGACAGTTTCAAACGAGGCCAATGCTTAACAAAAGGATATAAATTATATTAGTGGTATTTCAAGTATTCCACATTGCTTGTTCAGCTTCCACAATCAGCTGTTCCCACCTCTATGCAATGATGGAGATTATAAATTGTTATCTCCTCCACAACCATGAAACTAATTTGATTTAAAAATACTTAGGGCTGATCATTTTAACCCCAAAATATTTATATAACATAGAAATGCTATCTTTTGGTGTATGGCATTCATTCTTGATGAAAGCCTTCTTTCTAAAGCTAGAACATATAAATGATTTCTTCAACTTGTCTATTATCTGCCTCCCTTGCCCTTGATATATTCCTTTCTAGAATCCCATTCTGGTACTAACACTTAACCAAAATCTGTACTTTTCTAAGTTATTTTTATAGTTTTCATAAATATAAAAAATCTTATGAAATTATAAGACAATAGTCCTCATTTATAAAATGAGAATAGCAAAGATTACTTATTTTAGAAGCTATCATAAACAATGCATCCACAATTCTAAGACTATTTTTTATTCTAGCCTTGAATTGGTTTAGCCTCAATAAATTAGAAGTCTCTCTCATAGCGACCTAACATTTTCTATCAATTTAAACAGAAATTTATTTCTGATTACTAAGGTTCTTGATCTATTAAATAGATAATCAGTTATCTTTTTAAACTTAACATTTTTTACATATTTTTGTAATACACTCCCACATAATTCATTTATTTCCACATAAGCAAATAAAATTCAATTTAACACAGTGTTATTTTGTTTGTATTATTTGAAATACCTTCAATATGCTTAAAAACAGGGATGCAGTCTAGATTTTTAAAATAAAGAAGAGGAAAGATAAGAAAAAGAAGTGCTAGTATAAGCTTAGAACTTTGAAATAGTTACCTGAGCAAGATGGTAGTAAAAAGCTCATGGAAAAGGAGACAAGCTTTTTTGTGTTATAAAAGTAGTTATTGAACGGAACTTTCTTCACACTTTTTCCAATTTTTAAAGGTCTATTTACTGTGTTTGATGTAGAATTTATGTACTCCTACCACAAAATCAATAGCATTAGAAAAGCTATTCACTACCATGTTCAAAAGAGCTGGAAAACATAACATGTGTGGATTACCCATCTTCTTTTTAGAGACGAAACATACATTGATTCTTTTGAAAAGTGCCATGATTAAAGGGCTTGTGGTAAGACCTTTCTGACATTTAGATATAGGTTCACATTCATAACTCGTTCCACTGGACCATTCCATATTCCCACAGTGTTGCCTTAATGTCGAACCTCATACACTACTGTTCTGTTCAACAGCAATGACAGGGCCAAATTCATGCTTCTTATTTTGAAAGTTCTGTGTTTTTAAAGAGTTTGATCAATGCCTTCTACCCATTAAGTCAGCAAGAGGTATTTTAGTAAGACCAATCAAAGGAATGAGGTAAAGGCAAGCAAGGAAGGGGAGTAGGAGTGGTGGGAGGGAGGTTGGGGAACGTGATGGAAATGGAAGAAAAGAGAAAGTGCTCCCAGGATTTATGGCTTATTACAGTGTAAGTAACACAGAGAAGCATATTCCATGCTGATTAGTAAGTCTTCTTAAAGACGGTTTTACTCCCCTTTGACATAGCTTAAATTATGTAAGCTTTCTTCTTTTTATGGCCAATTCTTAGGATGCTCCGCTTGTTTGAACTTTGCCTTGATGCTTTACCCCAAGTATAAATTTATTTCTTAACAAATATTCGACTTAAACTCATGAGTGCACATAAGTCTCAGGATATGTTTTGGCAGGTAGATTGGTTTGTGACTAGACTTTTTCTCTTAAATTAAAAACTGAGACAGTGTATTTCATATTTTCTGATACTTAGAGAAGTATGCTTATATTTCAGAAATATAGATAAACATGGATCAGGGGAAAGTATGAATAAGTTGTGCAGTATAAAGTTTGGGGATAACAGGGAACTATCTATTTGAAAAGTACTTGCATTTCTGGAAGGAAATGCTGACAATTATTTGAGAGCATTTTCTAAATTTGCCTGGAACCATTGCCAATTTTGGTCTGACGATACTTTTGGATTCAGAAGACTATATTAAAATACTTTCATTTTACCTACCTTTAAATTATAAATGTGATTTTAAAAATAAAGTAGTGAAAATATGTTAAAGTATTTGTTGTCTAATGCCTGGGAATCGATTTGATTTTAAAAGATACATAATATGTATAGAATATGCAAAATGTCTAATACAGTTCCCTGCATATCACAGGCCCTCAATAAATTAAAATAATTTAAAACACTTAGTTTCTATTATATGCCTCTCTACATATTTACATGTATTATCGTTACACTAAGAGGTAAATGGGGATAGCATTACGCCCATATTACAGATGAAAAACTGAAGCACAGAGAAGTTAGGCAACTTGCCAGAGGACACACAGCTGGTAGAGGGGGATGCTATCTGCTGAGATGATAAATCCAATGGATTGAAAGGGCAGGTATGACAACTGCAGAAAGTGACTGGAGCATGCCAGATGAATCTGGAGAGGGAGCAGATCACAGGGGCTTATTAACCATTTGTGTTTTCTTTTTACCCTAAGGACTCTGGGAAGCCACTGGGAGTTTTTTGTTTATGTTTTTTTGTTTGTTTGTTTTGTTTTTAATGGGGAAGTACATGAACAGATATGCCTGATTATTACTTGACTGAAATGTGGAAAATATATCAAAAGGCAAAGTGGGTATCAAACAATCAGTTAGGAGGTGTTTATAGTGTCTAGGCAGGAGATGTTATCTGAGTCTAGGAAGGTTCTTTGGGAGATAGATGCTTTGGGGAGGTATTTCATATACTTTCTTCTAACCAACATTCCCATTATCTGCTGAGGCCACTTAAAACACTGCAATATAAGTAACTAATTTAATAAGGTAAAAAGGTCAGCTTAAGAGCTGCTTGCCCCAATAAGTTTTCCTTGAGCAATGATTCTAGGTTAGATGCCTCTGCTAAATGCTCCAATTATCATCCCTTATAACATCATAAAAAATTGTAGCTTGAATAATATTTTTCTGTTCTGTCCCCTCTGTGGAACCACAAGCTCTTTGAGAGTTCTGTGCCATTGGCGGTGGAATCCCCAGGATTTGAATCAGTGCCCATCTGTTTAGTGGATTTTGAATGGAAAAGGAGAGTGTAGCTGCATTCCACAAGAGTAGATCATTAGTTCAAGTACATTTGTACCTGGGAAAATCTGTGGCATATATGCCTTGGGTAAGGAGATTTGTGGTGTGTGGGTGTGTATGCTTGTGGCAGGGGGATGGGAGATGAGACATCCTTACTTCTTCAGGAAGTCACCTCACACTACTTAATAAATCATACAGCTCCATGGCAGGCACTGTTTTTGTCTCACACAGTCTCCCTTCTATCTAAATTAATCATCTCCTATTCTCATCACACCCACAGACCCTGTTCTCAAGCAAAATATTTCCACACTTTCACAAAAGACTCTACATTTCATTGGACTTCATAACATTCAAAAAATGAATGGAGAAAAGTCCTTGGAAGAGTGATTTAAAAATATGAGTTATAGAATGAACAATAGAGAGAAACCTGTGCCATTATATACTCATTCTGTATAAATGACCAGAAATATTACATTAAAAAAGTCATGTAGTTTTCTAACTACTTGACTTGTTTCCAAAGTCAACTGGAATTGTAATTTGTAGTATCAACATTTGTTGAATTTATTGAGTGCCTTTTCCATGCAAATTTCTATGAGTGACACTATGAGGACTACAAAAATAAAAGTGTTATTTAAAATAAAATGATGTCCCTTCCGAGCAGATGAAATTCATGTGTAAGCCTGTATAAATAAACACCATATTCTAATGACTTGAGAAAAAATACAGCCCACCCATGGAAGTCACATCCTTCATGGAATGTTCCCAATCACAAAGCATTAATTACATCAAAACAAACAAACAAAAAAAGAAACTAAAATTCCCTGAAGGGCAGACCACATTTTCTGATCCAATATAACAGTAGAATTAAGTACTAAAATCATCATTTTAACTTTGCTAGAGACCATATTGCATAATTTATAAAGGCCTTACTTTGAATTGTAGCAAATGTAGGTAACCTCATCCTATAATTATCATGGAGGGATCTCAATTTACTTACCTATAACTGAGAACAATAATGCCCACCTCGAGTAGTAAGAATCGAAGGAAATAATGTATATTAAATATCTAGCATAGTACCTAACATACAATAGCAGCTGGCCATAACTAACAGATTGACAGGCAGATCCCAAACGAAAGCTGTCTTTGAGAGTTTAGCTTTGGAGCCTTCAGAGTAAGAAATGTAGAATTTCAGGAAAATATGCCAGAAATAATACAGAAAAAAGAGTTGGGAGGGTGGGGATGAGAGTGAGCTGCATTTTTATATGTGGTTCCTCACCTGAGACTTCTTTATTGGGTTGGAGGGGGCATGAGGAAGGAAATGGTATTCTCAATGAAGCCAGAAATATTGAGTGTAGTACCTATTAGACCAGCCATATTCAACTGGTGTGATACAAGAAATTTTAAAACACATAGTACCTAACTATTTAATCAGGGGAACTGACCTCTTTTCCTTTAGATTGTAAAAAAAAAAAAAAAAAAAAAAAAAAAAAGACAATATCCACCACAACAATAGTCATCTGGCAAGAATGCCCTGTCTTGAACCATAAACATACAGATCAGATAATAGAGTTGAATCTTATTGGCCACATTGCACAATAAGTTTGCATCTGATTGGTTAATTATTGATACCAGAAATCCATATATGCAAGTATAAACACCTGATTTTTTAAAAAAAATATATTTTATTGCTTTTTTACAGAGAGGAAGGGAGAGGGGTAGAGAGTTAGAAACATCAATGAGAGAGAAACATTGATCAGCTGCCTCCTGCACACCTCTTACTGGGGATATGCCCGCAACCAAAGTACATGCCCTTGACCGGAATCAAACCTGGGACCTTTCAGTCCGCAGGCCGATACTCTATCCACTGAGCCAAACCGGTCAGGGTTACATCTGGTTTTCTTTAAAGCCACTTTGGAGCAAAGAGGGTAGGTAATTCACCATCATTATTATTATTTTTGTAAATCAATCAAAATTATATCTATTTTTTGTCAGATTGGCCAAAAATATATGTTCTGGTGTGCAGCGGAATTTTAGTCATTAGTTGATGTTGCCATGAGATAAAAATGGTTGAAAATTGCTGTATTAGACCATATCAAAAACATATCAAGACTAAATATTGATAGACTGATTATTGCATAAGCCAACTAACATGGATTTGCGCTGTGAGACTTGGAATAAATTATAGGTTTGGAAAGTTTGGACCACTGCACCCATAATCAGTGTCTTGTTTCCTCAGGTATGTGGTGATCCACATAACACTCAGGAAAGTATAGCTGAGCCCTGTGAGCTCCATCACCTCTCTGTCTCCTAACACCTTTTAACTGAAAAATTGAAGAGACAAATGGAAAAGAGAAGAGTCCTCTATGTTTATTATCACAGAGTACTACTTGATAACATTTATGATAACATATCTGAGAATATGGAGCAAGAACTCCAAAAATTGAAGAGCAGCTGCAGTCAAGACATAGTCACCCTTATATATAATCAACTGAAATGTTAAAATCAAAGTGAAATATTTGTTTGAGGCTAACATGTTTATTTAGGATTTCAAATGCAGGTTTAAGAACCAAATTCTGCATTGCAAAATATATGTTATATTTAGTTAAAAACTGTTCCTAAGCATCTCTGTCTGGAAAAGGACCAGTGTATTTCAGATCACTTGTAACAAGTCACACCAAGGGAAATAGTGAAGGGCTAGTGGCCACCCAGATATATTTGAAATTGTCCATTCAAAGAAGGTGTTTCCATTACTGCATGCTAATAGTTAAATAAATGCTCTCCACTGACATTTAAACCACTGGGTATCAATATGGCCCCTTCAATAACTCTGCTGCCACTAAGCAAAATGAGAAAGTACTCCCAGGACCATACAAGCTTTTACAATGATTGAAAGCCCGTAATGTTAGCAAGTGCATCTAAATAATTTACAACATTTTCTGCTTAAAAGTAAAACTCAATAAATATCAAATATATCTAAATGTTGTTAATGCTTAAAAAATAAATATTTAACTGTCCATTTACCTGGTAGCACTTTGTAAAACAAGAGCTAAAAATGCCTGAAAGTAGCTAGAAATCCTTGACACTAAATCTCAGTCCTTCTTGGACAAGAAATGGTTGAAATGGGGAACCTAGATAGAGAATTAACTGTGTGGCCATCTTTCTTTGCTCCCTACTTATTCATCACCAAATGATATTTCAGTTTAAACAATAAATCTAGGATTATTGAAAAACTAGTAAGAGAAAAGAGGACTTTAAATTAGCTGTGTAATTCTAAGTAAAAACTCTAGCCAGTAATAATTCTGAAAAATACCCACTCTATATATTGCTGCTTTGAACATATTAGGTACACCAAGATTAATGCTGACAGTGAGAATATTTTATTTCAAGAGAATCTACAATAAGAAATAGAACTTTTATGAGAAATAAAATACTATTGGAATTATTTCGAGGATGGTTAAATATAGATATTTTAAGTACATACTTAAGAGTATATTCACTACTTTGTAAAAGAAATGTTTAAATAATATAGAATAAAATTTTGGGAAAAACAAATCATCTGTCTCCTCAGGCATGACAAATTAAAATATGAATGCATTAATACAATTTATTAAAGTGAAAAAATCTCTATTAAGTATGGTATGTACCCAAATCCTCAAGTCTTTTTCAATGTTTACATAGGCTCCAAAACTCCCATCAAATTTAACAGGAGTTTGATATACACACATAAAGTATGCACTCTTAAATTTAATTATTTCTCATTTAATCATTCCCCTTCATGATGGTCTGGCTTGATATCAGAGAACAATGAAAATGTAGAGTACATGTCACACACAGACTGCAAAGAATAATATGCTCTCTGATGAAAAAATATTGAACACTTAAATTTTTAAGACTCCTCATGAATATACAAGTAGAATTAAACTGTTCTCACCTTAGGAAGTCTTTTAAAGTAAATGGTTTCAATATGAAATTATTTCAATGGAGAGAGGGTCAAAAAAAGTTTTGAATGATAGCTAGAATTTATAGCTACATGCTTTGTTTTAAAAGTGTGACATAGTAGCTGTAGATTTTCCCAACATTTGGGGTCAGAATGTGAGGCCAGGCAAAAGGGCAAGGATGATTCAAAACCAGTAAATTAATTTACTTTTAGCCAATTATAATTAATATCACATCAAGACTGTTTACATTGCTGCTGTCATCCATATGCATTAGCACCAGGTTAATGTTCAAGCCATGAACCAAATGATTGCTTGCATAAATCTCCACTGTTGTTAGATAGCAAAGTCCATTGCCCTAGCCTTACTTCCTGAGAATAACCTTTGATCTTTAGATCAACAGTAAAATAATTACTGACTTTGGCCAAACCAGGATTAGTCATTTTGGTTCTGAGTAGCTGCACAGCTGGAAACAGATGTGCAGGTCTCCTGCACCAATCCTAAAGGATCTTCCCCAAGAGTTTATATCATGCTTGTCATTCGTTTATCAGAGGCCAAAATGTTTCTCTTTTGTAAACGTGTGTAAAACATTCTCAGAATTTCAAACAATAACAAATCAGGGCTGAATGCGGCCAAAATGCAAAAAGGAAATCTCCCATCTGTCCAAATCAAATAGTTGTATTATCAGAAAATTAAGGCGAAAAACAACGCACACACACATACACAATTATTTTAACATAGACTTTCAATAGTTTTTCCAAGGAGAGATACTATACGGGGCAATGCCAAAAGTTTAAGCAAGAAGGAAATTGCAATGGAAAAAATTGTAACTGTGAAAATATCTCTTAAAATGTGTTAACAGCCCTGGCCCATGTGGCTCAGTTGGTTGGAGTGTCATCCTGTACACCAGGAGGTGGTGGGTTCCATTCTCAGTCAGGGCATAATACCCAGATTGCAGGTTCGATCCCCTGTCGGGGTATGTGCAAGAGGCCACCGATCAATGTTTCTCTCTCACATTGATATCTTGCTCTCTCTAGCTCTCTCACTCTCCCTCTTTCTCCCTACCTCTCTCCCTCTACCCTTTCTCTCTCTCTAAAATCAATTTTTTTAAATGTGTTAACATATGAAGTTAATTTTTACTGTTAAATTTGTCTTTCTTCTTTCCCTTTTATGCATCAATATTATTTATATTATTTTTTAGGGAAAACTACCTATATAAATACAATATCCTATGAAAAGTTTTATACTTAGTTCTGGCCCAGTTGCTCAGTTGGTTGGAGCATTGTCCCTTGCATCCAAAAGGTTGTGGTTTCAATCTTCAGTCGGGGCACGTATAAGAGGCAATTGATTGATGTTTCTCTTGATCTCTCCCTTTCTCTCTCTCTAAAAATCAATAAAAACAAATTCTTAGGTGAGGATAAAAAATTATATTTTATACTGAAACCTTTAAATGTCATTTGCTCAAAGAAGAGTACTATATTCATTCATTTATTCAACAAATATTATTTAGTCTATTAAATGCTAGGTAATGATCCTAGGTATTGGGAATACAAATGTGAACCAGACAGAATGTAACTCTACAGCTTCATGTGGAATTATAAATTCTACTGAAAAGAGACAGGCAGTAAACAAATAAATAAGGTTAATTTCAAGTAGTGATTGATGTTGGGATAACAACAAAACCGAGTGATATGACAGCTGAGAGTGACAGGGTGTATGGGCAGCCTGCTTTAAATGAGGTACCTGAACAAGGAAGACCTCCCTGAAATTGATGTCCCCTGATGTAAGAATTAAGGATGAGAAAGAATTAATGATGGGGAAACCCAGGACTAAGAGCTGTTTAGGTAGAATGAGCAGCAAGTGCAAAGGTCCTGAGAGGGAAGGAGCTTGATGTATTTAAGGGGCACAGAGAAAGTCAGCAAAACTGAAGCACAGGAGCTCAGGGAACTTGGCAGGCACGAATTTCCACTGGACCTTGGAGGCTTTGCTAAGGAGAACTGATTTTATTTTATACATATTTTGAGTTTTTCCTAAGCATATTTGAATCTTTTCCCCAAAGGAGCACTGGTAGCATGGAAAAGGTAGAACTTTCTCTCTCTTTTTAAAAATTAATGAATAAGAAATAAAAATAGTATAGACAACTATACTAACATCTAAAAAATTAATTTAGCAGACTCTTCTTGTCTTGAAAAAGAAATATGTAATCCAGCCAATGTATTTTCCCTATTTCCTTAGGCTATTGTCAAACACAGGGCAATCGGGATATTTCAGGTTGGATTTCACAACTGTCAAAAACCTCTTGGGGCTGATTTTTATACTTTATTGAGTTTGGCTCCTGGATGATCTGATTTGACAGAACTGACATTATTCGGGTATCACACAGACACAGACTAAATAAATTTGCAGTATTTCAGGAACTCTATTGTTTTTATTCCAGTTGTCACTGGAGCTTAGCCCCCTTCTTGCTCACTTGAGAACTGAGCATTCAGAGGTCACACCTCACTTGAAGCTAGCTCATGATTGACATATTTTTTAAACCTAAGTAATATATTTCTGAAGAAATTGATAACATTTTACTAAAGAATTAATTAAATGAATATTATTTCAATTTAGCTTCCCAAAGCTAATAAATTTATACTGGTTAAAATCCAATTCATGTCTTGTAAAAACAACTAGAAAAATACAAAATAAACCTCACATGCAATTCTACCATCCAGAGATAGCCACAGTTAATATTTGGGGGGTTCACCTTCCAAATAGTAAGCCTTTTTAAGTCCACCTACTCTTTTATTACCTACTTGTTCATATTTAACTTAATTTTGGGGGTTTTATATTCTTCTAAGGCACATAATTATTAATGATAATTGATGAACCACAATTATATAACCAATATTATACTACCAGACCTTTAAATGGTTCTAAATATTTTCTTTTATTAAAAAAAAAAAAGTATTCTAAAGCCATAAAACTTATAGAGGAAAACATAGGCAGTAAGCTTCTTAACATTGATCTTGGCAATGGTTTTTGTTTTTTTTTTATTTGACAAAGAGCAAAAGGCAGCAAAAGCAAAATAAATAAGTAGGAAATCAAACTAAAAAGCTTCAGCACAGCCAAGGAAACCATCAACAAAATGAAAATGCAACTTGTAGAGTGGGTTGAAACCATATGCATGACAAAAGATTAATATCAAAAATAACTCATACAACTCAATAGCAACAAAAAAACAAAAAACCCACAAAACACAACAATCTGATTAAAAATGGGAAAAGGAACTGAATAAGCATTTTTCCAAAGAAGTCATACCGATGGCCAACAGGTACACAAAATGTGTTCAACAACACTAATCATCAGGGAGATGCAAATCAAAAGCACTTTATTGCAGCATTATTTAGAACAGGGGTCCTCAAACTTTTTAAACAGGGGGCCAGTTCACTGTCCCTCAGACCATTGGAGGGCCGGACTATAGTTTAAAAAAAACAACTATGAACAAATTCCTATGCGCACTGCGGGCCCGGGACGAGTCGGCTGCTAAGCAGGACAGGCAGCGGCACCCGGCGGGCCGGATAAATGTCCTCGGCAGGCCGAATGTGGCCCACGGGCCGTAGTTTGAGGACGCCTGATAGAACATCTGAGGTATGGAAGCAAGCTAAGTGTCCATCGATAGACAAATAGATCAAGAAGATGTGATAAAATAAATGAACACAAGAAACAAAAAAACACATAAATACAAAGAATAAATTGATGCTGGCCAGATGGAAGGGGGGTTGGGTAGATGGTGGAAAAGGTGAAAGTGATTGTAAAATACAAATTGCTTGTTATAAACATAGTCATGGGGATATAAAGCAAAGCATAGGGAATATAGTCAATAGTATTGCAATAACTATGTATGGTGTCAGATGTGTGCTAGACTTACTGCAGTAATCACTTCATATAAGAATGATTAAGGTATAAGAATGTCAGATCATTATGTAGTACACCTGAAACTAATATAATATTGCATATCAAGTGTAATTGGAAAAGAAATTAATTTAAAGAACATGAGATATCACCTCCCACTTGCTGAAATGGCTATTATCTAAAAGACAAGCAATAACAAGTACTGGCCAGGGATATGGAACAAAGGGAACCTTTGTGCACTGTTGGTGAAAATGAAAATTGGTACAGCCACTATGGAAAAAAATACGAAGATTACTCAAAAAATTAAAAATAGAACTACCATATGATCCAGCAATCCATTTCTGAATAGTTATCCAAAGGGAATGAAAACATTGACTCAAGAAGGTATCTGCACAATCATGTCTATTGTAGCACTATTTACAATATAGCCAAGATATGGAAACAACCTAAGTGGACACTGATGGATGAATGGATTAAAAAAAATGTGATATATATTTATTAAAGAAAATGTGATGTATAGATAAATAATGAAATATTATTCAGCCATTAAAAAGGACATCTTGAATTTACAACAACATGGAGGGACCTGAGGGATTTTGCTTAGTGATGTAAGTCAGAGAAGGACAAACACCATATGATTTCACTGATATGCAGAATGTGTGAACAAAATAAAACAACTCATAGATATAGAGAACTGGTGCTTCCCAGAGGCAAGGAGTGATGGTGGAGGGTGGAACAAATGGGTAAGGGGGTCAAAAACTAAAATCTACTAATTATAAAATAAATAAGTCCTGGGGGTATAATCTGCAGCATGGTAACTATAGTTAATAATACTGTATTGTATATTTGAATGTTGCTAAGAGAATAAATTTTCAAAGCTCTCAGCACAAGATAAAAAAGTAACTGCATGTGGTGATGGATGTTAACTACACATATTGTAGTGATCATTTTGCTATGTATACAAATATCCAATCATTATGTTGTGCACCTGAAACTAATATACTGTTATATGTCAACTATATCTCAAAAAAAAAAAAAAGAAAAGATTATCTGGTAAAAAATGTTGATAGCACCAAGACTCAGAAACATGGCTTAAGAGATGTATAATATTTGGAATCAGAATGAGATCTGTTCTCTGTGGCCTGCAGGTTAGTAGTAGTTGGTCTATGGAGAAAAAAAAAGAAAGAAGAAGTTTCTCAAGAGAAGTACACACAAAAAAGCTAATGGCTTCCTAGTCCTTGGTCTTTGTAACTTGAAGGAATGGCTACATTTCTCCCATTTCTGGCTATCCAGGGTATCCTTAGAGTGATTCCTACTTAAAGTAGCTACAGTCAGTATCTGCTTATTGAACAGCTGTTCAATAAGCAGATACTGACTGTAGCTACAAAGACCAAGGACTAGGAAGCCATTCCTATGGGCTTTAAGAAGTTGTTTCCTACACAAATAGGAAAAAAAATCAAGAAAGACAACCCCAAGAATAAAACAATCTACATTGGGAAGTGGGAAGAGAAATTATCAGTGAGTAATAAATGTGAAGAAAATGTCTTCACAATAAGCTTATATTTTTAAAGAGGACAATATAAGTAAATTTAAATAAGGATTTGGAGTAAAGTATGTTCCCTTTTATTTTAGATAAATTGCCTAAGCCCCATTTCCTCATATGCAAAACAAGAGTAATAAAACAATATGAGTGAGAACCTCTTACTTGAAATTAAAGAAAATCAATTCTATTTTATGAACAATTTGTGGCACAATCCTTAAATCAAAAAAGTCTTTAAATCTCAAATACATCTACTAGTAAAACCTCCCACTTGTTTGCTATGAGACGGACCTCTCTTTATCCTTCTCCAAAATCTTTGCTTTTTTCTTGACATGTAATTTCTATACCATTAAGTTCATTCTTTTAGAGTGTACGGTATAACTCACAAGGTTGTTCAGCCATCTCCACTATCTAATTCCCAGAACATTTTTAATACCCCAAAATGAATCCCGTATCTATTAGAAGTGATTTCCCATTCTCCCTTCCTCCAGCCCTAGTCACTCAATAATCAATTTTCTGTCTTTATGGTTTTGCCTATTCTGGATATAAATGGAATCATATAATATGTTGCTTTTTGTATCTGGCTTCCAGGTTCATCCATGTTGAAGCATGTATCATAACTTTGTTCCTTTTATCTTTATTGCTTCAGTGCTTCATTTTTCTAATTCTCTCTGGAAACCAAAGGCTTCATCTGCTCTGGTCCATCTGGAGAGAACGATGGTTGCCAACAGGTCTGGAGCTTAACTGCTAACAGATTCACTCACTGAAGAATGGCTTGACTCTCTGGGACCCAAATGCTGAGACAAAGAGCTCTGATTAGTTACACTTTGGCAAGGCTCATCTTTAAACCAGTCAACCGAGGTTACTATCTGAGTAGCTTATCTTAGGTTCCTCCTTGGTACTAATAGTAGTCAGGGAAACAACACAGGTTATAAAAATGTCTGATTTGAGGAAGCCATATATAATAAAGATGAAATCAGGTTTGGGAGTTACATTTCCCAGAATATTTGGGGATGGCTAAATGAAGAGATGAAATAATATGATCAGTATAATTCATAACTGTCAGACTAGTGAGCAATAAGAAAATAGATACAAAAATAATTTAAACATATGCCAATACAAAACTTTATTTGTCAGTTAGTTTATCCAAGAAAAGCTTAACGTCTAATTGCTCCACTGCCTAACTGTTCCATGCTGGCCCAATTGCCCCCAACTGCTCTCCCCTGCTGGCCTGATCACTCACAACTGCCCTCCCCTGCTGGCCTGATCCCTCCCAACTGCCCTCCCCTGCTAGCCATCTTGTGGTGGCCATCTTTGACCACATGGGGGCAGCCATCTTGTGTCTTGGAGTGATGGTCAATTTGCATATTACTCTTTTATTAGATAGGATATTGTGTGCACTGTGTAATGTTTATTGTCTCCAATTCCAATGGTTTAAATATGTCATTTTTGTGTAAATAAATATAAAATATATTGTGCTCATGCTACAGAATTATAATGATAAGTGCATAATTTTTAAAAGTTTGAGACTGATGGTCTAAAATTCTTTCTAGTATCACATGAAATATTAACTTTGGATTTCTTGCCCTTGACCAGAAACATGTGGCGAGAGGGCCAATATTAGTCATCAGGTTAATTATATAAGTACTAGAGGGCTGGTGCAAGAATTCACTCATGGGTGGAGTCCCTCAGCCTGGCTGTCAATAGGGGCCCATCAGGGCTGTCTCACCCAGACTGGGAGGAGGCACCGTGGGAGGTTGGCCAGCCAGGGGGAGAGAATGGGGGCGGTTGGCTGTGGGAGTGCATGGACCACCAGGGGGCAGCTCCTGCATTGAGCGTCTGCCCCCTGGTGGTCAGTGGGTATCATAGTGACCGGTCATCAGTCGACCAGTTGTAACAGTTACTTAGGCTTTTATATATACAAACTAAAGTTCCATATCCTTTGTCATACAAATCAGTGTTTTTATATCATCTTTTTGTGGTAATTGTTTTGAACATTCATATAATTTAGTTCTTTTTTTAACCTGAGTTTCTAATCATTTGCATAATATTTGCAAATTTTTCTGATTTTTCAATATTCAACATATCAATCATTAAATAGTATATTATACAGACTGTATGAGTGATTCAGTTTCTAAGCGGAAAGGAAATGAATTTAGAAGAATAATGACTTTCTAATATACGAGCTGTACAAATGTGGTTTTAGGCCCTTTGTAGTTTCAAACCTTGCAAAAATACTTTATATCTGTGTACATGAAACGTCTCCTCTCATTTTTTCTGGCAAATGTTTTGAGAGTCAGCAGACAAGACAACTATTGTATGAAATATCCCTTGTCTTCCTCAGACTTAGGCCATCTTTCTTCTGGTCTTTCTCTCCTTATTGTATAAGTTTCATTATATTTTAAAATATTTTTATTACAATATTTTAAAGGGTTTATGTGTTTGTTTCAATAAGTAAACTCTAAATCCTTGAGGACATTGTGTCTTATTATCTAAACTTGTAAGAGATGCTCCAAGAATTATTTTTGAATGAATAAATTAGTCATATACTCATTATTCCTTACATCAGTGTTTCACAAAAAGTGTTCAAAAGAATAGTACTTCTGTAAAAGTCTCTGATAAAAAGAGTTTCATTGCCAAATGTTCTTGTGTGATGTATATTACTATGTTTTCTTACTAGAATTTCAAAATGCACATCAGTCTGTTAAAAGGCTCTGATAATTTTTACAGTAAATAAACCTGTTTAAAATTCTTTAACACAGTCTTCCCCAATATGTAAGTTGAATTCAACCCCTCCTTTTTTTCCTGGAACACTTATTAATGTCCTGTGGAAGTGGTTTTGTATGCAATAATACTTTAAGAAATGCTATGTTATAACATTTCTGTTCTTAAATGTGCATGCAGAGAAAGCAATCAAGGGGAAGAGCTGTAATTATTCTTAAGTAATTTAGTGGGCTGTCTGCAGCTAAAGTGAAGGAAATGAATTCTAAATAGTTAAATTATTTACCCATGTAGAACTATGTCATTTGTTTATATTAAAAACATATGTTCTAAATTGAGAGGTAAATTTTATTTCATGTACATTTGTAGAGGGGGGAAATTTTGTAGTTTCACTTGTCTGAAAATGACCATAATATAAAAACTAAAATATGCTGTTTTAAATTAATTAAATCAACAGAATTCATAAATTAAGCACAATAATTGTATGTGTTAGCCTCTATAGTGTCAGCCTTGAGAATCTTCATATTTAAAACTACATTGCTAAATATCTCTAGGGATAATAAACCAATCACAAAAGAAGCTCATTCTCGTCTTTTTATTTTTTACCTCAAAGAGCATTACAAATTTGACCACCAACTTCATTCTTCAAATTTAAATTTAAATTCTCTTATTCTATTTTTCTGAAGAAAATCTGTTCTTAACGGGTATAAAATTGTACTGTCAAAGTTACTGAAAAGGACTTCATTAGGCAAATGAAAATAGTTTTTAATTGTTAATATTCATCTTAAAATATAATTTGTAATTTAAAAATCAGTCTCATTCCTTTATATAATATGCATAGTAGGATTAAAATGCATTTATTAATAAATATGTTAATTATTTGTAAAACTCTAAAAATCACATTTTTTATTAACTCAAAGAAATTATTTTTTAAAAAAAATTCCTTTTAGGAGAATAAAATACTGAAATAAATTACAAATAAAGGGTTACCTTTATTTAGTCCTTCAAAAAGTATTAGTTATATATATATAACTAAGTAGAATGAATATCAAGTGAGATTAATTCTTACAGTATATTTGTAGATAGTGAACCAATTTAAAGAATAACTGTTTATAGTACCAAAGATATTATTTGATGGATTTTTTTTACACAGAAAAACAATGTTATTTCATTCAATCTCAAGCATGTGATTTACAGGGATTGGAGTGAGGGAGGCAGAAATAAACACAAAAACTTAAGAATCTGACCCATAATGCTTTGGAACTCTTTATGCTACAGATTTGGACTCATTCCAAATGTGTTAAAATAGATTCTGCAGACTCTTAACTCTCTACTCCCATAGAAACCTTCAACACTACAAAGAGAGAAAGTAATTTTTAATTTTCTGTATATCTTACTCTGTTCCTTAGGAGAAAAGGTCAAAGGGAAGAAATCTACTTACAGTCAAAGAGGCATCAGAACCAAGGAGAACATTTCTAACAACAAGGAAAGAATTACATTATTCTGCCCTTCTCAATGATTAAATTACCTGATATCAATTCAGGGGTCACATAATGATTATGAAATCATTAAGAGTTAGGAGGAAGTACCAGGCACTCTTTTATCTTTGAACTATCCCTAAGGAAATCTGTAACAGAAGGAGGAAGTGGGCGGGGGGGGGGGGGGGGGGGAGGGGGTGTGGAGGGGGAAGCCATAGGACAAGAAAGAGAAAAATAACTCTAATTTTGTACAGACTTTTGGACCACACACTTTAGCTTTTTGAAAACTACTTTCCACATAGCTTTCTTCCCTGCGCAAATGTTATTAATAATACATTTATATTATTAATATAAATATAGATTGGGACTACAGTAGGATATTTAACAAAGTGAAGTTTATGAGTGAAGAAAAGGAGGATGAAGTTATTTATAAATGCTGGGAAATGCAAAGTTCTTTTCAAACATAGTGGAGCCCCATACATTTATTTTAATCCTTAGATTGTTAGCTTTTTTTGAATTATTTATAAATGGTGTTTACTCATTTTTTAAATAAAATCCATAGCTACTTCCTATTTCTATATACACAGTAGTTATTATCATTGTGAAAATTTCAACAATTTAGAGAGCTTGACTTAAGTCAAACAAATTAGTTTCACATTTTTTAATTTAAAAGACTGATGAGTTCAATCATACTATATATTCATTTATACACATTTACACACAGTTACACTAGTAAAATGTACAGATGACTATAAATCATGCCAAAATAGAATGCCCTATAGCACATATTGCATTGTCTGTGATCTATGTAGCGTGACCCTGTTTAAAAAATGCTAGTTGCACAAAGGAAAAATGTTAATCTATCTGAGAAATACTCTGTTGACCTAAAATCTCATTCTATTATCTAGCTTTTTCTGTTTTTAAGTGTCAGGCATAATTGCAAGAGTGAAGCTTAAATCAAACTTAGTAAATGGACCAAATATTCACACCTGGGAAGGGAATGAGTGGTTCATTGGATCCCAAAGGAGGACCAGAGAGAGCAAGTGTTTACCAGAAGCTGTGGGGGATACTGAAATAAGAGAAGTTTAAGGAGTCAATAATTGAGCTGAAAACAGAGTTTAGTAAGTTCCAGAAGTGAGTCAAAGTCAGGTAACTAAAAGACATTAGAATGTAGAAGCATAGAAACCTGAGTTGGAAAAGTATATAGAAACAAAGTAGAAAGGGGCTGTGATGGTTCATCCAATCTGGGAATTGTCCAAGGCTGGCTTTAAAGAACTTATTCAGGGGTGACCTATTCATAGTTTGGCATACAAATGACTGTCAGTTCTGACTACCTCATTTGACATTTTCTTTTCAGATTGACATGTGTGTGTTTTTCCAGCAAATTAAATTTAAACAATTTGAGTAATGAGATTGTCTCTTCTAGTTCTTATCCATTTAAAGACCAAAACAAGGTATCAGAACTTGGCTCCAGATTTAGTGTTTGTATTCATTTTCTATGGTTGCCATAACAAATTTAATAGCTTACCACAACACAAATTTGTTATCTCCCAGTTCTGTACGTCAAAGTCTCTGCTTATTTCATGTTTTTCATAGGCTATCATCAAAGTGTCAGCATGATAGGCTCTTAACAAGAAGCTCTAGGGAAGAGTGTGCTTCTAGGGTCATTCAGGTTATTGGCAGATTATTCAGGGTGTTCCTTGCAGTTGTAGGACTGAGTTTCCCATTTCCTTGCTGGTTGTCTACTGGTGATTGTTCTCAGCTTCCAGAGGACATTCATATTCTCTGGTTGGAGTTCAAATGATTGCACTGGGCCCACCCAGGTAGCCCAAACTATTCTCCCTATTTTAAAGTCACCTTACTAGCAATCTTAATTTCATCTGCAAATTCCCTAAATAGTAGTGCCTTGATTAGTGTTTGATTAAATAACCAGGGAAGGGAAGCTTAGTTTGGGGTGGGGGTACCTTTATAATTCTGCCTAAAACAGTTTTACTACCAAAAAATTGTGTGATCCCAGACAGAGAAGGCATCTCCCCTTAGATATAATTTCCCACTGCAATATTAAAAAAATGGGGCCAACTAAATTTTAACGTTTTTTCCAGCTCTGTGTTTATACCTAAAATCTCCTGACCTTAGCACAGTGACAAGCATTCAGTTAGTGTAAAATTAATATTTGAGATTAAATAAATGGCTATCCTTGTTGAATATTGACCTTGTCTCATTTTTTATTTTTAAAACCTATATTATATTAATAAAAGTGTATATAACTTCTAATATTTTATTATATATAAATAAAAATTTATATAACATTTTAACAGGCTTAAAAATAAATAAAGAAAAACTCCAGTGACACATTCTCTACCCTGGGACTATCTTACAGAATTGGAAAATCCTGCTGTTTACATTGTCCAATGCTGCAACTATGACTTTAAATAATATACTTATCCTCCTCTATTTTGATGTAGAACGTACCTATTGCTTAGTCACAATAAAAGATGAGGAATTTACCAAAATTACACTCCATTACCCTTCTTCACTTACATCCCAAGTGCATTGGTGACTGTGGCAAATTATAATTTCCAAGATAAGATCTCCCATTCCTCATCTTACAATGTGATGTTGATCTCTCCTCTCATCAAGATGTGGAATGCTTGTTACCCCTGCTTGAATCTCATAATCTTGTAAAACAGCAGAAGTGATGTTATTTGACTTTCAAGGGCAAGTCATAAAAAACCAATATAGCTTTCTCATCATTCTCTTGGGATGTTCATTCTTGGAACCCAGCCACTGTGCTCTAAAGAAACACAGATCACAAGGAGAGGCCATGTGTAGGTGTTTCCAGCCAACAGGCCCCACCGAGGACCTAGCTGACAGCCAGGATCAAGCACCAGATGTGAGGAAACCTTAAAGAAGACTCTAGACCCAGCCACCATCTGACTGTAGCCACATGAGACACCCAGAGAGGCGTTGAGCCAGATCAATCCTCAGAACCATGAGGGATAATAATAGTATGATTACTGTTGTTTTAAGCTACTAGATTTGGGGCTGGCAATAGATAACTGGAACAGTTCTATACATATTGTATATTAAGTTTTATTGTCTTGGCATTTTGGTCAGAAATTCAATTATAGTTCTATTTGATTTGATGAATGGTTTGCTTTACTATATAATGAATAAAAATTTTAAAATAGTGATACTTCTGGTTAAGATGGCAGAGTAGGTAAATACTGTACTTATCTCCTCCCACAACCACATCAAACTTACAAATAAATCATAAAGCAACCGCCCTTGAGAACCACCTAAAGATTAGCTGAACAGAACTCTTACAACTAAGAATATAAAGAAGCCATGTTGAGACTGGTAGGAAGGGCAGAGACTCAAAATGAACTGGTGCAACACCCATGTGCAGAAGTTAAGAACTGGGGGGAATATCTGGTTCTCCCTGAGAAGCAAAAGATCCCATTCCCACACTGAGCTAATGATCCCACAGCACCAGTGCTGGGAAGAGAAGCCCTCACAACATCTGACTGTGAAAAGCAGTGGGGATTCCATCCTGGTAAGACAGAGGGCTCCTGTAGACTGAGGCATCCTCTTAAGGGGCCTAGCCAAAAACTCACTGGACCACAAACACTTGCCCTGAGCTCCAGCAAAGGAATAGCAGCTTTAAAAGCACCAGGATCATACAGGGAGGAACTGAATTGTCTGATTTCAAGGTGAGAGCTGGAGGAGAGCTGTATCTGGGACAGAAAGGCAACTTTTTTCTTTGTGGAGCCCCCACATACAGCTGGCAGGTGTGCATCATACCCATTGACTTGGCTAACACCACTCACCTCACCCTGAGATGATTCTCTGAGACCCCACTTCATCCAACCCTCACACCAGCCCAAAACTCATTCAGTAGATATTCCTCATAAGCTGCCAGCTTCAGCCCATGCTGTGGACTTTCCCGAAATCTCTCAAAGATCCACTAACCCAAAACCAGCAACTCAGCATGCCCTATACTTCTTGGTAAATGGCCCTGGGCACTAGTGACAGCTGGCCTCCGTTCACAGCATAGCCTCTTCCAAGGGCCTCCAAGACCAGCGTAGATAGCTACCAGCTGCAGGTCACTTTGTAGCTCTTATCAGGTGTCCACAGGTCAGGCACAGGCAGTGGCTGATCTTGGCCTGCACTAAAGCCCCTCCCAAGAAGGTTCAGAACCAACTCACCTGGTGAACAGCTTCAGAATACTGCAGAGAACCATTTAATTAGCCCTACAAATGACACACCCAAAAAGTGGACTCGCCAGGCACCTGAGCCTTGCTACAACAAATCCCACTCTGGGGGACAGACTTGGCATGAAACTTAATCTGCTTTAGTCATTACCAGTCCTCATCGCCAGTCAGCTTGAGGGTCAGTTCCACTCACTGGCATGCCAACAGCAATAAAGACTCAATTATAAGAAGAGGACACACACAAGGGACACCTCTGCAGCACCTAGCTCACATGACCAAGGAGACTGTGCCACTGGGCTACATAGGACAAGTACTACATAAGGCCACTCCACCAAGAACAGGAGAGATAGCAGATCTACCTCGTTTATAGAAAGAAACATAGGAAGGCAGCCAAAATGAGAAAACAAAGAAATGTCCCAAATCAAAGAACAATACAAAACTCCAGAAAAGCAAATAAACAAAATGGAGGCAAAAAATCTACCAGGTACAAAATTCAAAACTCTGTTTATAAAAATGCTCAATGAACTTAGGGGAAGAATAGATGAACTTACACAGAGATGGAAACCATTAAAAAAATAACCAGTCAGTAATGAAAATACAATAACTAAAATGAAGAATATACTAGATGGAATCAACAGCAAATTAGATAAATCAGAGAACCCATCAGAAATTTGGGGGACAAGATAGCAAAAACACCCAATCAGCAAAAAGAAAATGAATATATATATATATATATATATATATATATATATATATCCCTAGCCAGTTTGGCTCAGCCTGTGGACTGAAGGGTCCTGGGTTCGATTCTGGTCAAGGGCACATGTCCAGGTTGTGGCCTCCATCCCCAGTAGGGGGAGTGCAGGAGGCAGCTGATCAATGATTCTCTCTCATCATTGATGTCTTTATCTCTCTCTTCTTCTCCCTTCCTCTCTGAAATCAATAAAAATATTTTTAAAAAATTAGGACAGTTCAGGTGACCTGTGGAACAACATAAAATATAACATTTGCATCATTGGGGTACTGAGAAAAGATGAGAGAAAGCAAAAGATAGAAAATCTATTGGAAGAAATAATGACTGAAAATTTCAAGTCCAGGAAGTGTATAGCATCCCAAACAAGATGAACCCAAAGAGGCTCATACCAAGACATGTCATAATTAAAGTGGCAAAGGTTAGAGACAAAGAGAAAATCTTAAAAAAAAAAAAAAATGGCATGTGCCTAACCAGGAATCAAACCAAACCTCCTGGTTCATGGGTTTGACACTCAACCATGAGTCACACTGGCCAGGCTAAAGATAAAATATGAAAGTAGCAAGAGAAAAACCATTAGTTGCATATAAGGGAGCTCCCATAAGACTGTTAGCTGATTTCTCAACAAAAAATATGAAGGCTAGAAGGAATTGGCATGAAATATTTCAAAGTGATGAAAAACAAGGACCTACAACCAAGATTACTCTATCCAACAAGGCTATCATTTAGAAGAGGAAAGATAAAGAGTCTCTCAGACAAGAAAAAGCTAAAGGAGTTTATCACCACCAAAACTAGTATTAGAAGGAATATTAAAAGGACTTAAAGAAGAAGGAACAGGAGGAGGAGGTGAGGAAGAAGAAGAAATATGAATAATAAAAGGGCAATAATTACATACCTATCAATAATTACATTAAATGTAAATGGATTAAATGCTTCAATCAAAAGATTTAGGGTAGGCAAATAGAGAGGAAACAGGACCCAAACATATATTGCCTCCAAGAGACCCATCTTTGATCGAACACCACACATAGACTGAAAATAAAGGGATGGAAAAATATATTTTGTGGAAATGAAAATGTAAAAAAGCTGGGCTAGCAATACTTATACCAGACAAAGTAAGTCTTAAAGAGAAAGAAGAGAGAAAGGAGGGTATTTCATATATAATAGTCAATATATGGAAGCAAACTAAGTGTTGATAGACAATGGAATAAAGAAGAAGTGGTACATATATATGAAATGGACTATTATGCAGCTATAAAAAAAGAAATCTTACCATTTGCAACAACATGGAGGACCTAGAGGGTACTATACTAAATACAATTGGTCAGACAGAGAAAGACAAATATCATATGATTTCATATGTGGAGTCTAAAAAAAACACACAAAAAAGAACAACCAAAACAAAACAAATGCATAGATATAGAGAATAAATTCATGGTTGCTACATGGGAGGGTGTTTAGGGAATGAATGAAAAAGGTGAAAGGACTAAGGAGAATAAATTGGGAGTTACAAAACAGTCAAGGGGATGTAAGATACAGCATATCCTATATAATAAAGATGTAATATGCAAATGGTCATTACGCCGTGAAGTGTAAGGACCGACCATATAACGACCAGATCACGGATCAGCAGGAGGGTGGGCAGCGAGCTACAACTGGGCAGCAGAAAGCTACAGGAGGGGGCAGGGCAGCAAGCTATAAGGGGGGTGGGTGAGGGAAGCTACAGGAGGGCGGGGCAGCGGGTGGAAAGCTACTGGAGGGTGGCAGCGAGCTACTGGCAAGCTACTAGTGCGCAGGGCTACTAGTAGTCAATAATATTGTAATAACCACATATGCTACCAGGTGGGTACAATACTTATCAGAGAGGATCACTTCATAAGCTATATAAATGTCTAACCTTTATGCTGAATGTATAGCTGCAACTAATATAATACTAAATTTCTACTGTAATTAAAAACATAAAATAGTACTAAATATAAAAAAGAATAACAATAAAATTTAATGTATTATGATTATGTAAATATAATTTAATGCAGAATTGAGAAGTGAAACTATTAAGTCCTTTGTACTAAGTACCTGTAACCCTAAAAGGAATGTCCCAAACACCAAGATCTGATATATTCTCTACTAAGGTTTTTAGCTTCCTTTTCATTTTCTTGGTACTAATCAGCTATCACTCTTCTTTTATGTGAAAACATCCTACTCTTATAGTGTTCTTATTCATTTTGATTATGTAATTTTACCTTCACTAAGGCTACCATGCAAAGAAAATATTTTAAACCATCCTATATAATAAGAGCCTAATATGTTAAGTGTCTGGTCATCTGGTTATCAACCAATCAAAGTGTAATATGCTAATGATATGCTAAGGCTGCTCAACTGTTCACTATGCTGACCACTAGGGGCAAATGCTCTGACTGGTAGGTTAGCTTGTTGCTGGGGTCCGGCCAATCGAGGCTGAGCAAGATAGGCCAGACATGCCCTGGAGCCCTCCTGCAGTCCCTCCCCAGCTGGCCAACTTCCCTTGGCCTGGCCTGCACCCCCTCGCAATCCGAGACCCCTCATGGGGGCAAATTGACTGTCAGGTAGTTCCATCTATATAATAAAAGCTTAAGCGGCCATTATGGTGGAACTACCAGAAAGAACAGTCACTATGATGTGCACTGACCACCAGGAGGCAGACGCTCAACACAGGAGCTGCCCCCTGGTGGTCAGTGCACTCCCACAGGGGGAGCGCTACTCAGCCAGAAGCTGGAGTCACGTCTGGCAAGTGCAGCCACAATGGCAGGAGCCTGTCCCGCCTCCACAGCAGTGCTAAGGAGCAGTGAGCCGAGTGGTAAGAAGCGAGCAGGCAGGCAGTAAGAAGCGAGGGGTTCCGGACTGCAAAAGGGATGTCCGACTGCTGGCTGAGGCCTGATCCTATCCCCCGAGGAGTCCCGGACTGTGAGAGGGCACAGGCTGGGCTGAGGGACCCCCTCCAGTGCACAAATTTTGTGCACCAGGCCTCTAGTTCTCTCTATATATAAAAGCCCAAGTGACTGGCCAACCAGCCGACCATTCGACCATCCTACTGGTAGCTATGACGCACATTGACCACCGAGGGGGCAGACACTCAACACAAGAGCTACTGAGCAACAGAAACTTTGCAGAGTGCCCTCTCCCACTCCAGGACCCTTCGGGGGATGTCGGACTTCTAGTTTCGGCCTGATCCCCACAGGCCAGGCCGAGGGACCCCACCTGCCAGAGAGACCCCTCTCACTCCACAGATGGCCTTCTATCCCCAGCACCGTCCCAGGTGCAGCCAGTCAGGGAGGGACCATGGGAAGTTGGCTCCAGGGTGTGTCCAGCCGGCTTGCCCAGTCCCACCCCACAGGCTACCTTCTAATTAACTTACTTACAATGTGCATGAATCCATGCACCAGGCCTCTAGTATGTACATATAAGTGTGTGTGTGTATACATATATACATATATCCTATATAATAAAGAGGTATTATGCAAATTGACCATCACTCCAACACACAAGATGGCTGTCCCCATGTGGTCAAAGATGGCTGCCCCCCTGTGGACACATGATGGCAGCCACAAGATGGCTGGAAGGGGAGGGCAGTTGGGAGGGACCAGGCCTAGAGGGGAGGGCAATTGGGGGCAACCAGGCTGGCAGGGGAGGGTAGTTAGGGGCAACCAGGCCAGCAAGGGAGGGCAGTTAGGGGTGACTGGGCCAGCAGGGAAGGGCAGTTAAGGGCAATCGGGCCAGCAGGGGAGGGCAGTTAGGGGCGACCAGGCTGGCAAGGGAGGGAAGTTAGGGGTGACCGGGCCAGCAGGGGAGGGCAGTTGGGGGAAACCAGGCCTGCAGGGGAGGACAGTTAGGGGCGACCAGGCTGGCAAGGGAGGGCAGTTAGGGGTGACCAGGCCAGCAGGGGAGGGCAGTTAGGGGCATCAGGCCAGCAGGAGAGCAGTTAGGTGTCAATCAGGCTGGCAGGGGAGTGGTGAGGGGGTGATCAGGCTGGCAAGCAGAAGCAGTTAGAGGCAATCAGGAAGGCAGGCAGGTGAGCAATTGGGAGCCAGCAGTCCTGGATTGTGAG
The DNA here is from genome assembly GCF_963455305.1 of Plecotus auritus. Lineage (NCBI taxonomy): Eukaryota > Metazoa > Chordata > Mammalia > Chiroptera > Vespertilionidae > Plecotus > Plecotus auritus. The sequence continues at coordinate 79,696,444 of NC_137775.1, read as the reverse complement.
AGGGATGTCTGACAGCCCAGTGGGATTGGGGCTAAACGGGCAGTTGAACATCCCTCAAGGGGTCCCAGATTGGAGAGGGTGCAGGCTGGGCTGAGGGACATCCCCCCCCCACCGCCATGTGTGCGGGGATAGTCTATCTTCCCCAGCTGCCCACAACCGGCCCCGCCCCCTGCCACCATCCACCCCCGACCCCCCATTCACCATTGAGTGATCGGTGCCTGACTGATGGGGGAAGGGACTGACAGGTTGGCTGTTCCTGCCCGCTCGCCAGCCCCACCCCCGCTGTGGGTGGCCATCAGGCGATCAGAGACTGCGGCCGGGGAAAGAGACCAAGAGGTGGTCAGTGTGCCTCATGGTGACTGGTCCAGCAGTTGTTCTGGTCATTCTGCCATTAGGGTCAATTTGCATATTACCCTTTTATTATTTAGAAGCCTGGTGCATGGCTGGGGGCCAGCTGAACTGCCCTGAGGGGGGCCCTGGATAGGGTGGGGGCTCCCGCTGGGGGCGGGGCCGGACTGGCGAGGGGCTGTGGGCAATTTGCAGGTTGGCCACACCACTGGCTTTGTCAGGAAGGATGTCTGGAATGATGTCTGGAAGACATCCGGTCTATACAGTCTAATTAGCATATTATCCTTTTATTAGTATAGCTAAATATATATATATTTTAATGTATTTTATCCTTCTGCTTTCTTGATAATATGGCTGGGTGTAGAATTCTAAGTTGGTTCCTTTTTAAAGGAACTAATTTCATTGCTCTAATTTTTCCTTTCCTGGTATCCAATGTTATCTTTGACTCATTGATTCGTCTATAACTAATTTGTGTATAATCTGTTTCTTGTGTTTAATCTAGTTCTCTAAGAGTGCAACTTTTTTCCCTTTTCATTAGGATTTTGATTTTTTTTTACCAGGAGACATTCATGTGTAGGTATTTCTTAGCTCATTCCTTTTGGCCAGTGGTCAGCAAACTCTAATTAGTCAACAGAGCCAAATATCAACAGTACAACAATTGAAATTTCTTTGGAGAGCCAAATTTTTTAAACTTAAACTTCTAACACCACTTCTTCAAAATAGACTCGCCCAGGCTGTGGTATTTTGTGGAAGAGCCACACTCAAGGGGCCAAAGAGCCGCATGTGGCTCGCGAGCCGCAGTTTGCCGACCACTGCTTTTGGCAAATATGGGTCCTTTGAATTTGAAGAATTGTGTCTTGCTGTAGCTTGGGGAAATTTTCTTTTATTATGTATTATTTATTTTCTTTTATTATTTAATTAGTTTCTTCCACATTTTTTCTCTTTTCCTCTGCTTTGGGATATGTTTTTAAATACCTGCTAGATCTATCTTTCATGACATCCATATTTTTTCTCATGTGCTTTTCATATTTATCTTTAGCACTGCATTATGGGAAAGGTCCTTGTTTTTATGTTACAGACTACCAGTTTGGTTTTTTAACCTAATCCATTTTATTTTTTGGTTCTTCATTAGATTTATTTTAATTAAAAACTATTTCTTATAATTTATGTCATAATTACTAACTATTCTTCTTTAGTAACAATCTATTCTCTATAGAGTAGTCTCTCAAATCTCTCTGAATATTCCCATTGTTTCTTAAGTGAATTATTCTCCCAGGGAACATATAACAACACTAGAGGCCCACTGCATGAATTTGTGCATGGGTGGGGTCCAGCTGGTCTGACCTGAAGGGGGCTGATTGGACCAGGCCAGCCAGGGGAGGGGCCACAGGCAGTTGGTGGGCTGTCCCCAAACTCTTGGTTGAACTGCCAGTCAAGGGGACAATTTGCATATTAGCCTTTTATTATATAGGTTGTGGAGATGCTTTTGCTTGTTACAGTATAGAGCAGGGGTGGGTAAACTTTTTGACTCGAGGGCCACAATGGGTTCTTAAACTGGACCGGAGGGCCGGAACAAAAGCATGGATGGAGTGTTTGTGTGAACTAATATAAATTCAAAGTAAAGGAGCGGAGGGGAGAGCAAGAGAACCGGATAGAACAGCCGGATCCGGCCCGCGGGCCGTAGTTTGCCCAAGGCTGGTATAGAGGGTTGCTACTGACAGTAAGTATAGGTCAGGAATATTGCTAAATATCCTACAATTCACAGGAAATCTCACTAAAAGAAAAAATTATCTGTCACAAAAGGTCAACAGTGCCAAAATTGGGAAACTTTGGAACATACCTGTTAGAAATTTAAAATTTTACTTGTTCCATATATCACTTTTGATTCCTCTGGAGTTAGTGGATATATTTTCTTCTTTCTGGTGTGTTTGTGTTCTCTAAATACATGATCTTAGTTCATATTTATGCCAAAAAAATTAAAAATACAAAGTTGATTCATGGATTTTTCTCTCTGGTTGTGTTTGTCTTTTTTTCACAGAGTTTATTCCTTAAATGAGAAGGTCAACTATTGGTTTCTGTTAGACAGGGGTAATGACAACTGGTCAATACCACTGTAGCATGCTTGGGTATGGAGCAGGCAGGCTAGGGATCCCTTCAATTATCAAATGAAAAAGACTTTTACTCTTGGGATAAAGTAATTTACCAGTTGGAACTTATTTTTCTTCTTTCTCTCTCTTTCTTTTAAAACATTTTCCCAGTGTCTGATTTAAAGGCATGGAGTTATTCTCTGTCCTTCTCTACTTCTCTTTGAGACCCAAAGTCATTCTAGAATACCTTCCCAGATAGGTTTTAGGTTCTAGCTTAGAGGCAAATACTACTGCTGTCAATCACATTATCTGCATACATGGCAGAGGAGGAGGGAAAGGGACTAGGTTTTTCCAGGCCCAGCTATTACTAAAGCAATGATTTAATTAATTAATTTCCCTGATGATTCCCAAGTCCCTCTCCTACTCTTTGTATTGTCACTGAATTTAGAGTTTCTCATGGGCTCCATTAGTATTGATTGCTCTCACTTCTGCAATCTTGGCTTGGATTCTTCGGCTCTGTTTTCTCCATTAATTCCATCTCACCTGTTTTTTAGCTCCAGGGTTTGTTTAAACTTTCAGGTCTACTGGTAGCTCTATTTCCTGTTTTCCAACACTATTGTGTTTTGATTATTTTAAATGTTTGTCCTAAACATTTCGGGAATCCATTGGTAGGGGGAGAGGTAAACACGTAAACCAGAAGCTCCCCTGAATCAATGACAGACCTTTGTTTTATTACATATTTGTCATGTTTATTGTCAAACATCATGTATTTGGTCATGGTCCCCAGAAACATATCCTTAGGCAATGATTCCTGTTCAAATGATTTATTGAGGATATTCTGCTAGGGGACACTAGTATGAGTGTAGGGAGGCAGGGAGGGAAGATACCAAGTGTGATAGAAAGAATAACACCCTCCCTCCAGAAAAATGTCACATTCTAATCTCCCTAACCTACTTATATGGCAAAAAGAGTCCTACCATTGTGATTAAGTTAAGGATCTTGAGATAGATTACACTGGATTATCCAGGTGGGCCAAATATATTCATAAGAACCCTTAGAAGTGAAAGAGGAAGGCAGGAGTGGCAAGGACTAAGATTTGAAAATACTGCCTTGCTAGCTTCGAAGATAAAGGAAAGGCCCACAAGCCAATAAATAAAGAGAGCTTCTAGAACGTAGAAAAAAGAAGGAAACAATTCTCTCTTAGAACCTCCAGAAAAACCACAGCACTTCCAACATTTTATTCGCTCAAAGTGATCAATTCTGGACATCTGATTTTCAGTTTGTATAGTTTTAAGCCACCGAGTTTGTGGTAATTTGTTATAATTGCTATAGGAAATGAGTACATCAAGCAAGGGCAAAATCTCAGGCAAAATCCATCAGAAAGCATCTTGGCCTGACCCCACAGGAGCACTCTGGGGTGCCAGGACAAGGGGCCCATCACCTGGATACTGCATACTTGCCCTATTGATTGTTACTTATAGTTAAATACCCAGGTTTTTCTGGCTTTCAGTCTGGGGTGAGGAAACACCGAAGTGTACACAGGGTTCTTGGATAAGCACTGACATCATTCACTATAGCCCTCTTCACCTGATTTTCTTCTGCCATTATGTGATCCGGATTTTACAGAGGTAAATACATCTCTAATCTCCATTTTCCAAGTCAAGATCTTCAGCACAGTTGATTCTCTATGAACCTAATTTATAGTTTTATCTAGAAAAGTCCTTTTTTGACTAAGACATAGTCATTTTCTATTTATTGTAACATAAGTTTAGAACAACATAGCAAAGGAGTTACAGGGAAGAAAAAACCTCCAGAAAAATGTAAGGAATTTGGTACTGGTCATCTGACTGAACTTTTAGAAAGCAGCAAAATTCTCATTAATATTCCAAAATAAACATCAAATAGCTCTTAACATAAAATGAAGGCACTGGATTAAAGGTATTATCTAAGGTCATCAGTAATCAAAGGCCAATTGGAGGCAAAGATCTGAGATACTGTGAGTCTCATGCTAGGGAACAGTATTAATGGCATAAAGAAATCAAAGGCTGTGAGGATAGTAATTAATTCTGAATTTGGAATCCCATATTATAAAAGGGTAATATGCAAATCGACTGAATGGTGGAACAACTGGTCGCTATGATGCACACTGAATAGGCAGGCAGATGAGTGGTTAAGGGCAATCAGGCAGGCGAGTGGTTAGGAGCCAGAAGTCCCAGATTGTGAGAGGGATGTCCAACTGCCTGGGATTAGGCCTAACCTGGCAGTTGGACATTCCCCGAGGGGTTACGGATTGCGAGAGTGCACAGGCTGGGTTGAGGGATGCCCCCTCTCCCGCCCTGCCATGCACTGGGCCTCTAGTGTTTACAGAATCACCACCATCACTTTGCTCAACAAATCTAAACACTAAATAATAAGCTCAAGGAATTATTCCAATAACACACACCCTGAAGTCTAAATCTCTGCCCTTAACCTAATAAATAAAAAAAAAGAGAGAGAGAGAGAATTGTTTCACTCATCTTTTTTTTCATCTACTCATTTATTTGAGTGATGTCTATAATACATACATTGGCATCTGGATAGTTATGTGAAATAACAGGTATAATACTACACATATGTACAACCTAGGTTTCAGAAAGCTTTCAGTCTCATACTGTAAGACAGATATAGAATATCCTAAATATAAGATGCAGGTATATTTAATAAATATAAAATATTTAATACATTAAATATATCAAGTACATTGACCCTCTGATAACACAATTCTGTAGTTACTAGTAGATCATTAAAGGTAAACTGGCTCAAGAGATACCATGTTTGGTTAAATAATTACCTTGAAAATATGGGATAGTGAAATATCTAATCTAGGTAACATATTCCTTCCCCCCAACACACTCTTCCTGATTCTACAAAGAAGTTTCCATAAGCTCTTATAGAAAAAGTATATTATGTATCATCTTTACCATATGAGAAAGTAATTGTCTACATCATCAAATCACCTTGGTACTTAAAATGTGTAAAGATTTAACCAGCTGCTAAACCTTAAAAGTTACATTTCTTTGATTTATAAGGATTTTCTTTAAAAATATTCAAAATTAAACCTTAAATCCAAAGAACTTATACTTGATTTTCCTGAAGTTAGAATCATATCCAAAGATTTCAGAGTACAATTAAGGTTTTAGTGTCCTAACAAATGTATACCAATCAGATCTAGAGCTCTGGTTTGTCAATTCAATCAGATACGTTGAAATCCAGGTGAGGAAAATTATAAAGGGCGTGATCAAGATGTTTACAACATTCTTGTGGGTTTCAATCCTACTCAACTACATGCACCTGAACTCTATCACTCAGGCACCGGGGGCCACGTGTTCAGACCACAGGTTCAAGCTTACAACTACAGCTGTTGGCTATAATTGTGCTGGGAGGGCTCTGCCCTCCAAGCTGGGACTTGGATGTGGCAATGAGAGGCCTGTGCCCTCTTATTAGTCTGAGGCTTGGATCTGCCCAAACACTGTAGTCACGCCCCACACAGGATACAAAATTTTTAATCAAGTCTCAATTGTTTAACATCACTGCTGCTGTTTTAGAGATTTATTGTTATTGTTCCTGCTGATGTTGTTTTTGTTATAGACAATATCAGTTGAAATGTAATTTCTTAGATCTCTGTCAGAAACCATTTAGTCAGGTGTCCAAGGCCAGTGGTACAGACTAAGTCCTTCACAGTTGATCCCTGGACCAGGGAAGTACAGTAAGTAGCCCCATATGATCACCAATACAAAAGTATCTTCTTCACTGAATAGTTTCTGTAATTCCTGTTGTCAAATAAATCTCTTTCAAATTGTAGCTATAGTTTGTATCTACAAATTGAATTTTTCACCTGTTGAAACTTAAATATATTTCTTGCACTCGGATGAGACACTAAACTAGTGACATCACCCTTATGACTTCCTGGACATAAATTTAATAAGAGTAGAACAAAACAAAAATGGTACCCAGTAGTTTATGGTATTGGGTTGCTTAATTAGAGCAGAAAATAAATAAAAGGAGTTTTCATATCAGGAACCCATGCAGGCATGTCTAAACTGGACTTTTGAGGTAGACGAGCCTTCCAGATACTTGGGAGAGAAGTGACCAGAATCGGTATGATATTCTAAGAAAAAAATATTCTGAAAGAGGGATGGGGACAGATGAAAAGCAATGTAGTTTTTCTATCCCCCCATATTTCTCAAGATCAGCCCTTGAAGGATAAATTACACAAATATTTTTCTAATATATTTTATTCACCATAATATACTCCTTTGGAAAAGTGTCCAGTTATAAGGATTTGTTAAGTGATTGCTTAATCAAATGTCTCCCACCAGAGAAGAATTAACCAGTTTTATAAAAAAAAAAAAAGTAACCTTATGTTAATTAGGATGTATAAGAAACAATGGCTAACAGATACACAGGTACTCAGAAAACAAAATATATCAGCTGGTAGGAGACAATATCTAAGTGCCAGGATCCTTCTACTATGTAATTAAACTAGAAACTACTCTTTTTCTTTGTCACTAAGTAATTGTTCCCTTGACACAAAATAAGTGGAGGATTATTTTTTATTATTCTTGGGAAAAACATTGTTCCAGATTGACAATGTGGGAGCTTGCGACAGAAATGGACCAGTTGTTCTTAAATGCCATGAGGACTAAGGGGAAAGAAAGTGCCAGATACAGTGCTATGTATTTACTGTCTGCAAAATTAAAGAAAAACACATTGTGAAAATAATTCCAATGGTAAGTCAATGCTACTTGTTTTTCTTTGAAGAATATAACAATTCCTTTGTGATTTAATAACCCCATTAAAATTATTTGACAGGTACAGCAAAAATTAATTTTGGCTTTTTTCTCTTCCATCATAATTTAATGTGGGACATGATCCTAAAAGTAGTTTCTGAGTTTCATTCCCATGGGAAAATAAACATATGAGAGATTCTGTGCATCTACAGTCATTCTAGAAATACGAAGCTGTATAATACAGATCTCTACAGTTGCCCAAAACTAACATTTCTGAGAAACCAGAGCATGATGATATCCACACTCATGGTTTTGTGAGTGTTTTCCACCACTAAAAAAGAAAAAAAGAGTACTTGGAACAAAAATTGCACCTTATGTTTATAGCTCTGTATCAGTAAGTTAAATCCACAATAATGTTGTGTAACAACCAACCACAGAAATCTCAACAGCATATAGAAATAAGCACTTATTTACTCACAAGTCTTTAGCTAACCTAAATTGACCAAGACTTGGCAGCTCTGTTGATTTGACTAAGCTCTTTCATATGTCTGTGAGTCCTTAGCTCCAAGTGTTAGAGAGTGGGAATTTTTGAGCATGCTTACTACTACCATTCCAGAGAGGCCATGGACTATGCCCCAGATAGAGTTGTCAGTGCTGACACCAGGCCAGGCCTTGAGATATGGTCTCATGGCCCCTTCCCAGCACATAGGCCTTCTTTCATAGAACACTGTCAGCTTTCTGAAGAACAGGATGACCCTGTGAATAACATGGTCATCAATGGCATGACTCTGACGTTGCTTGGGAAAAACTGTTTTGTCTTGGGTTACTTGTTCTGCAAAAACAGGATGTGGTTAATGTGCTTAAAAGTGGTCCTGTACAAAGGGTCAGGGCTGCTCTCTGGACTCCCTGCGTGGAGAGAGAGAATTCACTGGCTAGCTATTAAAGGCTCCCTAAATTTTAATTTGGTCTGGACTCCAGTGGTCATTCACTCGCGCTCGCTCCAAAACACAAGAGTATCTCATTCTTCTCCTATAACGGCAAGCTAACCTAAAGATATCCTTATGGTATTGGCAGAGGTGCAATAGAGAAAGCTCAATCATACAAATTCTTTTCAATACTTTCTTCATATCACACTCATTAGACAAAGCAAATTATGGGGTCAAATTCAAAGGTAAGGAGAAATATATTCCAACTTTTTACTGAGAGAAAACTTCAAAGATCAATGACAAAGGATGTAGATACAAGAAAGGGTGACTAACTCTATTAATACAGTCTGCCATAACCCCTACTGTAGCTACAGAGGAGTTGGCCCCACTTCTATGGTTTTTATCTGTTTTATGGGCCCCAAGAGCCATCCCATTTTTTATTGGTGATTTTCATTTGCTTTTAAACACATATTTATCACTTAATCATCTTACATAAACCTTTCACAATTAATTTAAATAAAACTTTTCTTTATCCACAAAGACATAACTTAGATAATGTTAGGTCGCCAAAGGAGGAACACAGGAGGCAGGAATGTTGAGGGTTTATGAATTTATTTGATCATCCACACACCAGGTGGCTGAGCCTGGATGGCTCCAGCACCCAGTGATGGGGAGTCAGTGGCTTTTAAAGGACTTTTGGCGGGTTTTTTTCTGGGTGGAGACTTCTTTGTGCATACCCGGAGGGGAGATAATGGGATGTGGTCATCGCAAGTGAAATGTGTTCTCAGCAAAAGGAATGTCCATAGTGAAATGGCCTGAAAAGCCAGGGGAGGGGTATCGATTCAATTGCTCCATCAGACCTAACAGATAACACCTCTTCCAAACTGCCTATTTAGGGAAGTGATATAGAAGAATATATTATTTGAGGTTTATTCTTTGGGGAAAGGCTGACACCACAGGCCAACACTTGAGCCTCTTTTCTTAATGAGGAGCCCTCTTAGACACTGATGCACACATATGCGGTAAAGGATAACAAGGAATGGGGGAATATACGCTCTTCCATGTGCTTCACGCTTCCACTCCATTCTTTAAATTGCAACTAGGCGAATCTTTTCTTAATATTTTCTTTCTAAATTATTCTCCTTATTGCATTACCTCCATTTGTTTTAAATTCTCTGCTATGAGCCATATACAGCTATTATGATAAGGTAAACAATGAAGCTAAACAAATCTCAATAGTTTCAGAAATTACTTTTGACTTGAACAAATTTAGATATTTACCCACAATTACCTAAATAATAAACTCTTCCCCCTGAGACATTTTAGTTTCCAATTTCAGAGTTTCTGTAATCAACTAATAACTTTCACAAGATCCTTAGAATAATAATCGTGAATAAAATTACAGTATCAGATTTTTCTGACTTCCTACATTTTCCTGCTCATTGTGTGCAACGCTTGACAAAGCACAAGTCCTGTCTCTTTAAGTAATCTTTATTTCTTAAGAATCAAGTAGGTTCATTTAAAGAAAATAAAGGATCATCTTCACATTCTTTTCACTTGCCTGTTGAACATAAACTTGAGTTCTCAGGAATGCAGGAGGAGAGTTCTAAAAACATGTTCAAAATACAGTAGAAAGACTTATCTTAAGAATACCATATATCCTGATAAATGCGGAAACTTCTTGAGATTGTGGATTCAAAAATCATCTAAAAGGCATTGTGTTTTTGAAGTAACTTTTATTTTATTGTCCATGATTAAGATTGCTTTCTATAAGGCCAGTTTATATGCAGTGAACACTGTTACCTAATCTGTTGCCTTTATAACTTCTTGCTTACTACAGTCATACACCATAATTTTGGTGTAGTTTTCTCATGATTCTTTTGCCACAAGAAATAAAACTACCACTTACTAATTTCTTTCTTTGCACTAAGCACTATACTACATTATTTTAAAATACTATTACCAAGAAAACAGAAACACTAACCAGAAAGGATATATGCACCCCTATGTTCATAGCAGCACAATTTACAATAGCCAAGATTTGGAAACAGCCTAAGTGCCCAACAGCAGATGAGTGGATTAGAAACCTGTGGGACATCTACACAATGGAATACTATGCTGCCATAAAAAAGAAGGAATTCTTCCCATTTGCAACAGCATGGATGGAACTGGAGAGCATTATGCTAAGTGAAATAAGCCAGTCAGAGAAAGATAAATATCACATGATCCCATTCATTTGTAGAATATAATGAACAATATAAACTGATGAACAAAAATAGAACCAGAGTCATAGAAACATCAAATAGACTGACCCTTTGAGGGAAGGTGGGGAGATCAACCAAAGGTCTTGTATGCATGCATATGAGCATAATCAATGGACACAGATGGGAGTGGGGTGAGGGCATGTGCTGGGGGTTGGGGGCGGCCAGGGAGAGGTCAATGGGGGAAAAAGGAGACTTATATAATACATTAAACAATGAAGAATTTAAATTTTAAAAAATAAAATACTATTACCAATAGTCACAATAATAACTAAATAGTAATAATTATTATTCCCAAATAAAAATGAGGAAACAGACTCTAGGACATTAAGAATCTTGTATGTCATGTTAAGGACTTAGGATATTATTCTCCAGGAGACAGAGAGTAATTGAACAGTTTTAAGCAAGGTAACGAAGTGATCAGAGTTACATTTTTGATACGTTATTCTTATGTCAAAATTTCCCTAACCCTTTGCTGATTTGACAGAGATAAGAGCAGAGGTGGAGCTTGTTAAAAGGTAATCATAGTAGGAGTGATGAGTAATAATACTAAAGCAGTAGCATTGTTAATGGACTTTAGCTTCACCTTACTTTTTTTAACCATCTGTAAACTCACCATAACATTTTTCTCAACAAATAATCTTCCAGGCAGCCCTTACTAACATATGAGAATTGACAAGCATATAAATACTTTTTGCTGTTCTTCCTTCCCATGATTTTGTATTAGCCTTCTAGATGGGTTTGCCACCATACTTACTTTCACCCTATTGCCAGATAGTTTAAATTATACTAGAGGCCTGGTGCATGAATTCGTGCATGAGTGGGTCCACTGACCCACCCCGATGGGGGCCATTGGGCAGGGCCAGCCTGGGGGTCTAATGCTGGAAGCTGTAGCTTTCCCCCAGCTGGATCTACTAATTATACTTTAAGGATGGCGAAAAGAAAACCCACAACAGAACTGTTTTGCATTTCATGTGCCATGAGATAAAGTTGTTTATGTGTTGTTTGCAAATGTATATCAAGATGGATGATGGCCCTTTAATGATTTTTTGCATTCTTCCCGGGACTCTGCGCTCAGTTTCCCAATATGATCTTCATGTCTGTTTGTTTAAAAGTTTTTCTGTATTTTAAGGTGCCTATCCTTCGCTGTTGCTCCTGGCAGCCTGTGGGTCTTCTTTTCCACACCTTTTAAAGAGAGACTGAAAGCTCACCTAATCTGCAAGGCACCGCAGTTTCACAAAATCCCCACCCAGCCTCTCTACATTCCTCAGCAAAGGGCCGCCATCCTGTTAATGCTTAGGTCACCTTTTTGGCTAACTTGGAAGGTCTCCTGGGGCTGTGGGCCGTGGAGGGAGAATTCCACACCTTGGCTGCAGTATTAGCAGAGCCCTCTGGAGACTCTGGTTGGGGACAGAAAGGGCTGATAATTATTTTCTTGTCCTCTCACTAAATGTACATGCACCAGGGAGCCAGGCAGTGATTTAGGGGTGTTGGGGGCTGATCAGGGGCCAAACTGGCCGGGGGAGGGGTTATGGGGGGCCGATCAGGTTGGCTGCCACAGTGTCCATCATAGCCACTGGTCGTTCTGATCATTTGGTCGTTCTGCTGTAATGGTCGCTGGGCTTTTATATATACATATAGATAGATAGATATCACAATATAGTTATAAGAATGGCTAATGCTATAATAAAAAGAAGCCAAAATAAAAATAAAGGAAGTCTTTCCTCCCTCCCTTTCTCTCTCTGCCTCCCTCCCATCTGGCTGAAAAACCTCACAATCCAACATTCCACTTGAAGGATAGGGAAGGAGAAGGAGTGCAGAGCAGTTAAACTTCCTTGATTCAAATTAGAAACATGTTTCACACATCACTTCACTCACATTCATTGGTGAGAACTAAGTTATGGGGCCAGAACTAGCTGCAAGGTGGGCTGGGAATTATGGTTTCAAGCTGGGCACTACATGTCCAAGATGATGAGAAGGGATTTGAGGGAGACACAAAATTCTTCCTTACGTTTTTTATTATATAATTACCTTAAAATTTTTTTCAATTATTTTAACTAACCCCAAAACTTTCTGCTCTCATTCAAGTCTCCATGCTATCTGACACCTGCCTACATAAAGGGCACTATTTCCAAATGCTGTCATTTAAGCTTATTGTCACAATAAAATTAAACAATAAAAATTTCTCTTCAGCCTTTCCCTTTCTTGCTTGAAGCTCATTTATTCTGCTAGACTGTAATGCATTCTCACCTTCCAATGCTCTAAGTCTATATAGCATCAAATTCCATATCAAATGCTTCCTCTTCTATAGAGCCAGACTTGATAACTTTAAACAAAATAACCATTCCTACATTATCATACTGAACTCTTCACCTAGAGTTAGGGTTAGGGTGAAGTGCTAATTATTTTATTCTTTTTTAAAGACTGCTATTCTGGAGCATTTTATAGATGCAAAGTAATCCTATATAATAAAACCCTAATATGCAAATCGACCAAATGGTAGAACAACTGGCGGAATAACCGGTCATTATGATGCACACTGATCACCAGAGGGCAGACACTCAATGCAGGAGCTGTCCCCTGGAGGTCAGTGCACTCCCTCAGGGGGAGCGCCACTCAGCCAGGAAGTGCGCGACAGAGCTAAGGAGCAACGAGTAGGCTGGTGGTAAGGAGTGAGGGGTCCTGGACTATGAGAGGTATCCTGGACTGTGAGAGGGATGTCCACCTGCCAGCTTAGGTGGACATCCCCTGAGGGGTTCCAGACTGCGAGAGGGTGCAGGCTGGGCTGAAAGACCCACACCCAGTGCACGAATTTTGTGCACCAGGCCTCTAGTACTTATATAAAAACTAGAGGCCCGGTGCACGAAATTGTGCAACAGTGGGGTCCCCTGGTGGTCAGTGCACATCATAGTGAGTGGTTGAGCGACCTTAGCATATCATTAGCATATTACACTTTGATTGGTTGAATGGCCGACTAGATGACCAGACACTTAGTATATTAGGTTTTTATTATATAGGATGAATGGGATAGATTGTTGCAGTAATAATCCCCAATTTATTCATGCCTATTTGTATTTATTTCCCTTATGTATTTCCCTTTCACATGATCTCTGGGCTTGTGGAACAATAGCAAATGTGATACAAATCCTAAAAAAGACTTGCACATAAAGCTGTGCTTTCTAACTTCTTTAGGAATCCTGTGACCACTGGCATGTAAATAAGCCTGAGTGAGCCTACTTGAAGACATATGGTCTAACCACCATCTTCCCTCCTGACAGACTGCTAGCAAAAGCCATATATACCCTGAACCAACTACCAGAAATGTGAAGGAGGCTATCTTAGACCATCCCAGCCCATCAGAGGCAGAAACTGACTGCAGCTGCAGGAGTGAGTCCAGGTAAGATCTCTAGAATAATCATAGCTGAGCCAAGTCCATATAACTAATCCACAGGATTATAAGCTAACAAATCTTTTTAACACACTAAGCCATAAAGGTATTCTTTCCTACAGCAAAAGTTGAGACAATTTATACAGGTACATTTTTAAAAATATTAATAAACCATTTTTATTACCAGTCATACTAAATAATAGCATTGTGCATGGTCCCCTTCTCAATTAAAATTACTTTCCTATCCCTTTGGGATAACCAATACCTTGAATTATACATTTTTAAAATCATTATCTTGCTGCTGTTTAATGTATATCTAAGGTTATATAATTTAGTATTGCTTTATTTTGCAATTTATAAAAAACTAGTGGCCCGGTGCACAAAATTTCTGCACATTAAAAGGGGATTACTTAGAGGAAATAATTTAATATTGCTATTTGCCCTTTCTCTATAATAGAAGTGTCAGAGATGAAAGAAAATCAGTAAAATGTATATGAAAACCTTCCTCCTGTAGAGTCCAGGGCACACCACGGGACCCAGAGTCAAGTCCCCACCCACCCACATGTGCCTCAAAATCACGTGAGACCCAGACCCGCCAGGCCCCGCTCCCATTGGGCTAGATCCAGACCTGGCCAGTCCCACCCTTGTCAAGCCCCGTGGGCAGGGGACATAGCCTCAGGTCCCCTGGCCCGGTGTCAGAAAGAGGGGCGTGGCGTGAGGTCCCCCAGCCCAGACCAGGGTGGGGGGCATACCTTGAGGTTCCCTGTCAAGCCCTGCCAGGTGGGGGACATGGCTTGAGATCCCATCAAGTCCCACTGGGTGGGGGGCATGGCCTGAGGTCCCCCATCAAGCCCCGCCAGGTGTGGGGGGGGCGCAGCCTCAGGTCCCCTGTCAAGCCCCACCAGCAGGGGGGTGCAGCCTCAGGTCCCCTGTCAAGCCCTGCTGGGTGGGGAGCACACCTGAGGTCCCCCGTCAAGACCCGCTGGGTGGGGGGCATGGCCTGAGGTCCCCCAGCCTGACACCAGGGCAGGGGGTGCAGCCTGAGGTCCCCTATCAAGCCCTGCCAGGTGGGGGGCACGGCCTGAGTTCCCCTGTCAAGCCCTGCCAGGTGGGGTGGGGCCAGGGAGGGCATAGCCTCAGGTCCCTGCTGATTGCTAGTTAAGGCTCCTTATGGGAACTTGGCTTCAGCTGTGGGTGCAGCCATCTTTGTGACAGAATGATGGTCAATTAGCATATTATCTCTTTATTAGATAGGATTTCATCATGCCATATGTAATCTTCTATGATGTACTTTATTTTTTCAACATTATGTTGTGAGCTTTAACCATAGAGTTATGACTTACATGTTTTCACTGCTATATAATATGATATCTTTGTCCATTTCCCATTGATCAACATCTGTGACATGCCTGGGTTTTTAGTTGTAACATACATATATTTGTTTGTTTGTTATTGGTTGCTAAAATGAACACTTTTGTCATAAACCTTCTTGTACAATTTCCTTGTTCAGATCTCCACAAATGTTTCCATGGGGAATGTTTAGAAGAGGAATCATTAGGTGGCAGTGAGTGTTCTTTACATGATTATGCTCAATTGTTTTCAAAGTTATTTTACCAATTTATACTCCCATTAGCAGCATAATGATCCATATTGTCTCCAACAGCCAGTGCTAAAACAGTCTTTAAAATCTATTTGCCAATCTGGTGGGAAATGTTATCTCACTGTGGTCTTTATTTGACCTTTCATAAATGTTAGTGAGATCAGGCATTGTTTTATATTTAATTGGCCATAACTCTTTCCTTTTTTGGGAAATGCCTGTTCAAATTTTTACTCATTTTTCCATTGGACTGTTCCTATTCCTTTTTCAGCCATTGTTTTACTTTTTTTTCCTGTCTTCTTATCCCTAGAGTGGGTCTCCTATAAAATTAGTTAATAAATAGGAACTCAAACTCTTCATCAAGGAAACTACTTTTTTTTTTTTTTAAGATAATAGAGAATGGCACATGTTCATTTACACAGCCTTTTCACCGATAATATTATAGTAAACTGGTTTGTAACACTTATTTCAACACAGAATAACCATCTGTCTTTCTGGTTTGAATGTTTGTCACTCTCCACATCCTTGTGAAGAGTTGTTTGAAAGAAAAAGTAAAAAAACAGACTTCTTCAAGTTGTTCATTCTAGTTAAACATACAACAGACTTGGCTAAGATCTTCTAAATCAACTCCCACAACATCATCTAGGATGCAGCACTCCCTAAGAGGGCTGTTAGAAACCTTGCATAATAAAACAGATAAAATACAGAACATACTTAAAAGACTTCCTCAGGCTCTAGAGACACAATTTGAGGCACTGATAGTTTAAACTAGTAAAATTGAAATAAAAGCAACCAGCACAGATTAAAGAAAGGTATCAGAAAAAAATAATCCATACATTCTATTTTTGTAATTAGTATTAACACAGGATACAGGATTATGTCTAATGATAAATAGAATATCTAAACCCAAGAATAATAACGAATAATAATGTCTACCTACAGTATCGTTACACTACTACACCATCAAGAAAATTTTGGACTCATTTTCAAATTGTTTCCTTGTGATGTAAACTTTTTGTAGTAGTACTAGCATATTCGGTTCTCTAGAAAACAAACTTTCATACTAGCTACATTTTAATGCAAAAAAATTTCAGTGTTACAAAAAAAATTGCTGTAATTTTAGCCCAATATAAAGCTGTGTAATAAACAAAAGAAATTTTAATAATATACAAAGGAACTTACATTCAAGAGGTTAAAGGCAGAATTGTACCCTGTCAATGCTGAGAGACAGGGATGATCAAAAATCAACAGCACTTCTATGGAGCGTTTTCAAAGTATTTTCTTAAAGAGCCATTTTAACGTTAAGTAGTATTTTAAATCATTATGTCTCTCCTAAACCTTTAAAGCTCTCCCCTCATTACATATACAGAATTTATAGAAAATAATGTATTAGCTGAAACCGGTTTGGCTCAGTGGATAGAGTGTCGGCCTGCGGACTCAAGGGTCCCAGGTTCGATTCCGGCCAAGGGCACGTACCTTGGTTGCGGGCACATCCCCAGTAGGGGGTGTGCAGGAGGCAGCTGATTGATGTTTCTCTCTCATCGATGTTTCTAACTCTCTATCCCTCTCCCTTCCTCTCTGTAAAAAAAATCAATAAAATATTTTAAAAAAATAAAAAGAAAATAATGCATTACTCTTTTGCTTTTTGTTTTTAAAGGACTCAAAGGAACGTAACATCTGTGCCAGTGACAATTTATTCGTGCTCCCAGATATTTAGCATCACCCATCTTTTTTTCTCATTACCATATTCACTTTACCAAAGCTCCCTGGACTGTTTAAAATGCACAGCAAACATTATTTAGAAAATTATATCACGATGTTTATTAAACATATACCTACTTTTTTTCCCCTACAAAACTTAGAGAGTTCCAACTGACCTTTCTCAGTAAACAGACAACCTGTTTTATAAAGTCCTATGGCAGACAGGAGCAGAAATAAGTTGGCTGTCTTTACGTAAACACCTGTTTCACATGATTGGGAACAATTAAGCTGTTGGTAATAAAACCTGGAGGAAGGTTTTCATTTGTTGCTAGTACCTTGTACTGCAGCAATGCTTTAAATACCACCGTATGCTGCTCATTTACAGATTTGTATGTCTGGTCAGACCTCTCCATTAATCTTCAGATTTGTATTTCAAGCCACTTTCTGGACATCTCACTCAGAACTTACCATGCCCCAAATCAAACTCTCAACTTCTTGAGGCAACCTCTCCCTGTCCTCTGCTGGAGCTCTGTCAATGTTTCCTCCTTCCTCCCATTTCTTCAGGTCATGCTAATGGGAATCAGCTTTAGTTCATTCCTCTCACATTAGCAAATCCTGTGAACTCTACCTTTCAGAGGTTCAGATTTTCATTAATTCTCACCACTCCTACAATGACCTCACTAGCCCACCTTACCAAGCCCTCTGGGGCTGGATTTTCCGATATCCCCCTCACTGTACTCTTGCTTTGGCTCTCCTACCCAGGGCTCTCCTCACAATTGCCAATGTTCCCTTGAAAAATACAAGCCTCTTCTACTCAAAACCTTCTAATGGCTTTGCCTATCTGGGTACCATTTAAAGTCCTTACAGTGGCCTTTAAGACCCTACATAATCCGACCCCCTGCTACCAGCCTGAGCTCCTGTCCCTCCCCTCTCCCGGGGAGACACCCCTCCTCTGCCTTGGCCTCACCTGCCTCCTTGCTGTCTCAGAAATGCCAACCACCGTTTGGCAATTGCTGCTTCCTTGGTCAGGAACGCTCTTCCCGCAGATGTCGACAGAAGTCACTCCTGTGCTGGTCTCTGTGTTCGATTCTGTATCATCACTGTACAAATGAGGCGGTGCTTTCCAGGTTCCGGGGGCCCTTTCCCTCGTGTAATTTAGAAGTGCTAAGTCACCCCGTGGGTTCCAGGTAGCGCTCCTTGATTTATCAGATTCGCATGCCCTCCGTGTCCCTTCAAGAGGGCGTCTAGGATGATCCTGACCTCACTCCTCCCAGAAACACAGTGAAACTACAGGTCTGTATGGAGCAGTTCCCTCTGGGGGGAAAACAAAAACAAACAAACAAACAAACAAACGTCCTAAAAACTGGAGGACACCTTCACATTCGGCAAATGAGAAGGAAACCACATCATCGAAGCCCAAGAAGGGCTGACACACAATCTCGCCATACACCCCACACCCAACACAGTGACCAACGACTGGGAGGGAACTCAAACCCCCCAGCAGTGGACACCTGAGATCTGAGCGCCCCCAAACATCTGGCTTTGGTAATCAATGGGACTCTGGCAAAATGAGGAACCATGTAAGCCGGCACAGACTTACCTGCCCCGCCCAGCGCAGAATCAGCCCTTGGAAAGCGCCCTGATTTGAAAGACACTCACTTGCTGCGGGTTGGTCTGAGGGCAGAGACCGGCTGGGATTTTCTACGGTGGCTGGTAGGTGCCCTCCTCCTGCTCTCCCTCTGCCTTCCTAAAGCCAGATAGGGGGCACCTTTACTTATTTTTCTTTTCCTTTTTACAATTTCTTTCTTTTTTTTCTTTTTCAGCAAGTGCACCTTTTGCACTCCTCCTCCGCTTTGCTCCAGCCAAGGGCGCTGTCACTGCTTCTCCCAAGGCCCCATCGCCCAGAGGGGAACCTCCATGCACCTTTGCTGCCCCCGGTGTTCACGTCAGGAGACCTGGTTTTCTGCTGGTGCCTCCCAGCCGACAACCTAGATCCCCTGCCTCTGGAGGCCAGGGGAACTTGCATTCTTGGGTCCCATGGGACTGTAACAGTTGGAGAAACTGTTCTTTGGCAGACTGTCACCTCCCCCCCCAGCATTGCACAGATCACAGACCAAAACGGAACCCTTGCTCTCCACTATTATTAGAAGCAAATATTTTAGCAGCCAATTGCCACGTCATTAGTCTTGGACTGACCTGTTTGGTGTGCGCAACAGGAAATATTTCGCCTTCGGAGAACAAGAAAAATAGATTTGCATTACGCTTATTAATTTGTGCAGTTATGCAGTGACTGATAAGTTAATGTTCAAGAAAAAATATTAATTTTTTAAAATGTTCTATTCTTTTATGTTAACGATTACTCATTTATTTCAGCCCTTTGTATTCAGCATGTCTATATCGAAATAAACCTATGTTTCTATGAAAATTGAAGCTTTTGCTTTTTTGCGGCCCACATAAAATTAAACCTTGTTTACTTGGCCCGTGTTAGCCTTTGAGTTTGACATGCTTGGTGTACATGCATTGACCTCGAGGCTAGCTGAGTTACATGGCTCTGTCAAATTGAAACTAAGGTGAAAGTGCAAGTTTTTAAATGTCTAAAATTTCTTTGTCATTTCTAATGGCTATATCTAATCTGGTCTCTCCTGTCTTTGAAATCCCCATCTTTCAAAAAGTCTTTAACAAATATTACAACTGACTGAAGTAATTTTTACAGAACCTTTGCTCTTTTTAAATTACTAACTTGGATATAGTGTCACTGTCCTGCCTAAATAAGAATAAATACTGGCATCTATCCCTTTTCCTACTTTTTCTTTAATTATGATCTTAACCAAACTTGATAAAATACAGATGTATAGATATATACTTAGCAATGTATACTCTTTATCGGCAAAGCCTTCTTCACTTGTAACTTTAAAAAGTTTGAAGCCAAAAAAATGCAGAGAAAACATAGAAGAGGAGGTAATCTGAGATGAAAATTGGATGATAAATTGAGCACTTGACTGAATGGTTATAAGACGGTGACTTGTGTTTGGGAATGAGGATTTCTTCTGCCATGAATGGAGCTGCAGCATGAGCTAATTATTCATTGTAAATGTCTTGGGAGATGATATTTGCCAGACTGTATAGTAGCCAGTAGACTTTGGCTCAGATTCGATGATAGTGATACAGGGATTATAAAATGAGATAAAAAATACTTTTGAATTTTCTTTCTGTGTTTTTCTTATAATTTTGTTCAATGTAAACATTTCTTTTTGCCTTAGTTTTAAGGAATTTGAATATTTGTGATTTATACCCTTCTATTTTCAAAAAGGATTAGGGACACATTATAAAGCAAAAGTATGTACAGCAGAAAAATTAAAAACAAATACACAACGAAGTCAATATATAACTAGCTAAAAAGACTTGAGTAGATTGGATCCTAATAAAATAAGCCAAGCTATTCTGATTTTTAGTGATCAGAATACAACTGAAGTAATACTAAGAAGTTACAGTAACAGTTATTTGAGAACATGTGACTGAACATGTGTATACTAGAGGCTCAGTGCATGAAATTCGTGCACAGGTAGGGTCCCTAGCAGCTGCCGGCTGCCAGCCAGGGCCTCCCTTCACACCCACCTTGGCCTGGCGCCACCCACTCACCTGCTCCACCATCCCGTTGCAGTCCCACTCTCGTCATTGGGGCCGGCAGCACCTCCATTGCTGCCTGCTGCCAGCACCATGTGGCTGACGTCCACCACGTTCCACACCACCCCTTGGTGGTCAGTGCACGTCTAACTCCTGGTCGGTCGAACTCCCACCCGCAGGGACAATTTGCATATTAGCCTTTTATTATATAGGACATGTATATACATATATAGATATCATTTGAAAAAATATGAAAATACTGATACCAATAATCTCCCTTCTTAAATGAAAGAGAATAAGTGAGATATTTTCCTATTGTAATCATTTTTGCTATTTAAAAAATTTCTTTGCTGTTTAAACAAATTAAGAAAATATTTCATTTATTGAATTTTGCTTTGCTTATTTAGCAATGAGTTATTTATTAACACAAAAACTAGTTTTGGCAATTAAAAACAACATAAAGAATCATGTACTCCACATACCTTTTATATCTGATATTCTTATAGTCTCAGTTTGTGACATACTTATGTGTTGTATCTTTCAAATAAAGACTCAAACCAAGAAGCACAATAGAAACTAGCATAACAAGTTTAATATATTTTAAAATATAGAAATATATTTAAACAGCACATTTAAAGAATAATATAATAGACTTCCGTTTCTTATTCTTACAATGGTATGCCATTAATTAAAAAATATATTATTTAATGTACCTCCAATATAGTTATCAAATCTTTAAGATAAACTGTATTTTAAAACAACATTGCAATATATCTGAATTACAAACAAACCCATAACATTTTTAAGCTATTTCTATTTTTATTTGAAAGATCCAAAAGCGTGATTAATAAATGGTGCTTTATGAATAATCTAGATGAACTTTAAATAGGCCTAGCCATGGAGCCACAATAAATGGCAAGTTATCCATCTAAAAGTCATTCTTTAAGAAATCAGTGTGTGTTAAAGAAAAGCCTTAGAAGGCAGAGAGAGAAAATAAATTAATTTCAGAGGGAAGAACACACATGCACATACACACAACAGAACCTTCCCGTTTGGAATTATTTGTGCTTGGAGAAGGGTTTACAAAATCCCTTTACAAAATAAGGTTTTCATTGAGCTCATTCTCAAAGATATGAAAAATGGATTTCAGCTGTTCTTTCGAAATGGCAATTCTGTCAAAGCCATTCTGGGATTTTTGGTAATTTCCTCCAGTTTAGTTTCAGTGCTTTTACCCTAAATAAAATCTCTTGCATCACATCAATCAACGGACTCAGTTATGAAGGAGCGCTAAAGAAAATGGCTCTGTCGGCATCTTGCTCCGGTATATTTTATGCATGCAGTGACTCTTGTCTGTGAGGAGGGAAGTGGAGCACACGTAAAGTTTTCTTTATTTTGGACTCCTTTTAAACCAGAAAAAAATCTACAGCAGTAGTGTTCTAGATAATAGGCAGACATGATTTATTTGAGGTAAGAAGGTTGTACTGCCATTTTTTAGTGTTAACTTGGAAAGTTATGGACACAGGCTCAAGCCTGTCTCCACAGAGTTCCTGAAGCTTTGAGCTCTTTGCAAAACCTGCAATTCACAAGCCAAGAAGGAACATGCTCCTACAGTTACACCAATTCTGTTAAAGCAAACAGTTACAACAATTATGTGCAATCTTTCAGATTCTATGTTCTGCCTACCATTTATTTATTCAAATCCAGTTCAACATTTCACTTTATTGAATGAAGTAGAAACTCTAAAAGAAAAAAATGTATTTATCTAAGCATTTTTGTTTGGGTTGTTACTTTTTTTAAGTTTTACTTCTAAATAAATATCCTATCATAGTTTTTATTGGAGCAACATAACCAAATGCATTCAGTTTCTTTCATCGATATTTAACAGTAAAAGGAGTTCTTATTTCAAAAAATATATTAAAAATTGTATTAGAAAAAATGTTGACATGGAATTGAATTGGACTTAACATACCTCATTGAAAGTTAGACTGGGCAATCTATTATTTAATGTAGTGACCTATAAAATAGATTTTATTGATAAGGCATCCATAAAGGAGAATATATACCTTTAAATAAATAAAAGTGACTATATACATGATATTGTACATAGGTAGAGATGAAATGAGCCAGACTAATTTTACAAAATTCTCCTTTTGTCTGAAAGTATACTTTTTATTGTAGTCATAAACCTTAATACAGATCTTTTTTCTTATTTCCATTATGACTTAATATTAGTGGCAGCCACAGGAGCGCACTACCATGTTTCTGTATTTTTTCAAAATGACATTGGAGCTGTCGTCAAAGTATAGCACAGAGATGGCATTTAATTTGGTTGGAGCACAACAAGGCTTTGGTACGTGGTCAGGAAACATCAGATGAACCTGGAAAAGAAAAAATGTTTTGTTTCTTTAAGAAATAAGGTAAATATTTTGTCTGCAGCTTTAAAATGGTATGCTTGTCTTATCACTCACCATCAAGCACACCCTTCACTATTTGTGTTCAGTAGCTGGGGTGGCTGGCAATAAAGGATGTGTTCTTAAGCATTGACACCTAGAATCAACCCAGCAGTTCTAATTATGTGTTGGGATCTTGAAAAATGTTCAGACAGCTAAGGAAAATACCTTATATGGAAAAACCATTGAAAATTTTCCTGGGGGAAAGAACATGGCAGCTAGAACTGAGTTGCTTTTGGTTAAAACGATTTCTATTTACTTCATGAGAAATACAGAAGTTATAAATGCAAATCAGTAAAGCCACACAATTGGACTGTAGGAAAATTCAGATCTAAGAATTATTTCAAAGGATAATTAAACAATAAGTCATCAAAATTATGTCAACTCTTCATTTTCCATTGTAAAGGCAACTTAAATATAACAGCAAAATAAACTCCAGGTATAATCCAATATTTGCTTTAAAGTTTAAAGCAATAATTTCAACTCTTCACAGAATTTTTTAGCAGATTGGTTAGAGTTTAATATCCCTTTACTTTCTTTCTCCCTTAGACAGCCTCTAAAATGAAGGCTAAGCTAAATCAGAAGTAAAAAGCCTAAATATTTTATGAATTGAATATCCATCTCCCCGCCCCTCGCCCAAAGCCTGAAAAAGGTGGCTGTACATGGAAAGTGAAGTTCTTAAATAAAGAGTTTGTTCTCGTTTTGATCAGACTGGCAGTCTGCCTATGTGGTCTGAGCAAGGAGCCAGGACCTGGTTCCCCTGTTCCCACCCAACTACCCTAGTCCTTCCCTCAGAGAGGTTTATGGGAAGTCCCATTGATGAGTCCGGAGGGATCTACAAAAAGCAAATATAGCCTCCGCGAGTTTGGCTGTACAATGTCCTGGCTGAAATGATATAAGAGCCCTGCATATGGACAGAAACAGCAGAAAAAATGAGGTGATCTGACATGAACTTGAAATTTCCTAAGACCTCACAAAACTAAAAGTTGGATAGTTTCTACAAATTTCAGATGCAGCTTGTGTCCCTCATCAGTTTTATCTTCCATAACACGCACATACACGATTATTATCCCGTTTCAATGGAGCTTGGTAGCCTCACGAAGCATTTGCTTAAAATAAAAAAAAAAAAAGGATTGTTCTTGAATGGTTTCTCAAACATATTAGTCACAAATATGCTCTCCTTTAACAACAAACATGCCTGTCTTCTTGTTTCATGTCCTTCACAGAACAAACATAGAGAGTACACAATGCCAGGGAAAAACATCAAACTTCCCATGGACGCTTCAAGTTCTGTGATGACTTATATCCCACACTCCAGGACAGTGGTGCAGAGTGGGGTCTTGTTCCAAGTGCACATCATATTTTTTTAATGTTTGTTTTTCAACGCTGCCTTCTACACTGTAGCCCCAAAAGCTGACAATATGTAAATATCTATATATAAAAAAGCCTAAGTGACCATTATGACTGGACGACCGGATGACTGGCTGGTAGCTGTGATGTGCACTGACCACCAGGGGACAGATGCTCAATGCACAGGATCGGGCTCCCTCCTGTCTGGACCGGGCTTGTGGAGATCAGGCTGAAACTGGCTATTCGACATCCCCCTAGGGGTCCTGGATTGTGAGCAGGCGCAGGCCAGGCCAAAGGACCCCAATGGTGCACGAATCCATGCACCAGGCCTCTAGTATATTTATAAGAAGAAAAAGGGAAATGAGAGAAAGGGTTGTATTTGACAGTTTTTTCAATAAATAAGCATTGCTTCGCTTGAGGGAAATGTTCATACATTAGATATGTATCTCAGGAAGCAAAAGTCTACTTTCTGAGTCATTAGAATGAGAGTAATAAGAAGCAAAGAAGTTTCTGAGAAATTAAGCGTCATTTTTTATAAGCTGATAATGGCTGCCCTCTCTGACACTACAGAAACACAGTGATCATGGCTATCCCTTCAGGGCATGAAACAGCAGCATTGTTCTCTGTATGGTCAGCTCTCAGTCAATGTGAATTCTCACAGACATGGATAAAAGGCTAGACTTCATAGCATTTATTTTTCTTTTATCAGTGGGTGTTTGAATACAAACATTCATCCTTGCAGAGCATACCTGCTCCAGACCCCCCAGAAAAGTTGTCCTGTATCATGAACTACTTCTCTGTACAGATAGCAAAGATGAAGGCATATCAACCCTTAAAATTCCTCCAGGAATTTTCTCTATACTTTGTATATGGTATGGAAGTAGGCAATCTCATTGGTCAAGAGTCAGAAAAAGAAAAAAATGTATAAGTGACTACCTATCAAAATATGTATTTTGTTTTATCTCTCTGCTTCTCTTACACCATATTTCTTTCCAAAGTTTTTGCCAGTGCCCAAGTTCTAGTTGTCATAGATGTGTCTTTGGTGTCTAGCTATTTGGTAGTACATCGGAAGTCAGTGAAGACAACAGCATAATGGGCATTCAAAAATTTAATCTATCAATACAGATACCCCATTCCTTATTCAGAAGGAAGCTGAGCTACCCTTTTCATTAGCTTTCAATTTTAAATTAATTTTGAAGGAAAAAAAAGGTAACCTCCTGAAGAGTCAACTCCTCACAAATTCTAATAGTTACTCTTTTTTTGGTCATAAACAAGCCTCATCCTCTAAGATAGATTATATTACTTCTTTTTATTTTTTTTGCCCAATAGCTACTGCTCTCTTACTGCCATTCACCAAATAACTCCATTCCCATCAGTAAGTCTGGAGTCTAAAATATTTTTTTTCCCTTTTCTTCTCTCCTAATTACAATAGCTAAAATTTTCATATTAACCCTCACATTAATTTGGAATAATATCATATAGTCTATTGTATCTTCTAGGAGCCTGTCACTTAGTCTTCCAGAGTTTGTCCCTCTGCCACAAAGCAGGTACATCAGACTCTTAAAGAGGTTTCATGAGCTCATTAAATAGAGTACAGACACTTAAGGACCATGGAATCAACATCTCACTATCTTTTTCACAAAAAATAAGCCTAGGCTCTTACAGATTAAGTCACTATTTGATTTCATGAGTCTGGAAATGGGAAAAAATGAAGATTATTTTTCATCTTAAAGGTAAAAAAGGTATTAAGAAATAGAAATGTATCTTCTACTTATATTCGACATTAAAGAACTTTCATAATGTCACAGTGTGTTATGGAGCATCCTTAAATAATTAGAGTAAAAGCCCTTACATGAAATTCACTACAGCTATTATTCAATGTTTTTGCAATAATTACTAATGAATTGTTAGGTTAGAAATAAGTCATTGGGAACCTGTGTGGTTAGTCATGTTGCATAGTGAAGCAATCGCAGAATGAACACATCATGTGATTACAACTTTCCTAGCTGAACCCTTCCCTAATATGGAATCAGGATTCATCTTTAAACCAGCCTGAATTTCCTGACTATATCCATAATTTGTTACTTTGGCTCTAAACAGTGCCAAATTAATTTGAGAAGAGAAGATACTGCATTGATAACTACCAATGGATGCTTTCTGTTAAAATAATTTTATATGAAGTTTTCATCTTAAACCAGTTTCAATCCTACAAAAACAAAGCATACCAGAGTTTGAACTATGGCATGGTTGGTAGCATTCATATGGGCATTGAGTGGAAAAGAACATTCTCCATCACAATAAAATGCAGCATATCCTTCTGGTGCTATAATCCAGTCCTAAAATGCACAAAAAAAGGAGAAAAAAGTAATATAAAAATATAATTCTTAAAAATACTCAAATATATATAAATCTGGATAGGTTTCTTTCCCTTCTTGGTCCAACAATTAGTCTAATAGGATAGCCTCCCCCAAGCCCTGGATTTATTTTTAAGTTGACATTCACAAAAATATATAAATATTTTCACAAGAAAATGCCCTCTGTAATTTCTCCCAAGAGGTTGCTATGTACAATATTCATAGTATGTATAAATCCATGCATTCATGAATAAAACCATAATCATGAAATAATATTCTAAATATTCTTTAAACAGGAAATGATGAACTCTGGAAAGTTCAAGTGAACCAGATCAAAAAAAAAAAAAAAGTATAAACTTGAGATAATTCTCATTACTTCTTAATAACTCATTCCTGGTTTTGAAACTTGACAACCTCTGAAAGCTTTAATATTTGTTTCTTGTACTGTTTTTCTTTTCATTCATGCATTAGCTTTATAGACTCTTTAGAAGAAATGAATTGAAGCAACTTCCAAAACTGGACATGAAAATTTTTAGGAAGCTAAAAAATTGACATATGTCTTAATTGCTCTATTTTTTCCCCCAGAGAGGTAAAAATTGGCCCAAATGTAAAATTTGAAAATGTTGACATTTTAATATTACTTTTCAATAATATAGCTCATATTCTGAGAACCATTGTAATAGAATAATATAATCTAAAAAACTTTAATTTAAATGATTACTACATAGAATTATTAAAAACTCTATTGGTTAAATTCTCCTCCTCGCCCTATTGATGAAGCTAATCATATGTTTATGAAGCTAATCATATGTGAAAGACAGCAATAAGTTTGAAGTGCAGAAAAACAACTTTGTCTGAAAAAAAAAATTTAATGACAGAGACAATAAAGTCAAGAATTCTGTTTCTTAGACTGATAGTTTGGGACCATTGGGGACAAAGAGAATTGCTTTAGTTAATCTGAAAAAAATAGTATTAAAATCAAAAGTTTGAAATACTTAAAGAATAACACCTTTTTTTTCACTTTCTAAATATTATAAACATCCTTTCTTCTTCAACATAGTTTTTTTATTTTTACTATAAAACATAATAATTATGTTTTTATGCTGAAAGAATAATGGAGAAAAAATAATGTGGGTAATCCACATACTGAATAGTTTGGTTAAAATAACTGATTACTGTATTGGAAAATTTACTGACAAAGGTTACAAGGAACTCAGGATTTATCATAAAACAGAAAAGAACACTTGAAATGATTGATCATTCTTACCTGCCATCCCAGGTCCCGAAAACTCACATAGAGTTCATGCTTCTTACAGGCTTGTTTTTGTTCACTTGTATTATAATCTGAAGACAAAAATCAGATTTTAAACAGATGGCAGCTTATTGCATATACTACTACCATTTCTTTGGTGAGGTCACTAATAAAAAAGAAGCTATATTTGAAGTTGTAAAATAATGAGTTTGAATCTTAAAGCTAAAGCAACTTGCTAAACATGTGAAGTTACCCAGTTACTTGTTCTGAGTTTCTTCTTCTATAAAATGTAGACAATAGCATTTACTTTTTGGGGCTCTAACAAGAATTTGGTTAGACTCCCTATGTGATGGTGCACAGCATGATGCCTAGCTGCTCAGTGAATGCTTATTCATTAATTTGTGCATATTATAGTAGCACTTAATATATTTATATATGTTAAATATTGATACAATATTTTTCAACATCATCCATGAAGTAAACAGTGGGAAAGTACCAATTGGGATCATACTGAGTTGCTTTTATTTTAATAAATATGTTAAACTCAGGATACCCAAAGTTGACCATTTGATCATCCTCCCCAAATCTGTCCTACTGGTAGACCTCTCTGTTCTTAACTGATGGCAGTTTCCCAGTTTTATAACATTTCTTAAATAAGAACATTTTAAAAAAACCAATTTTGAGTAAAATAAAAATATTTCTTTTTTTTCTCTCCCACATCCAATCTTTCAGGAAATCCTACACATTTTGCCTTCAAATACCACCAAAATACACCCTCTGTCACCACCTTCATGACTGTTCCTTGTCCAAGGCACCGTCATCTTTCACCTGAATTACTGCAATATCCTCAATAATATTTTCCCTGTTCTGCCTGGCTCCCCTACAACAAAACAGCCAAGTAGACCTTTTAATAAGTCAATTGAATCATATCACCCCCCAGCAAAACGTCCCAGGCTGGTTCTCCATACCCATAAGAATGAAATATCCTCACATGCCTTATAAGGCCCCATTACTTCTCTGATGCATTTTCCACTCTTCCTCCTCTCCTTCACTCCAGTATGGCCATGACGTCTCCTTGCTGTTTCATGCACAGGTCAGCTTTCTGTCACCTTAACATCTTTGCTCTCACTATCCCTTCTTCCTGAAATGCTCTTCCCTTGCATATCTATATACCTAATGCCTATAGCTTGTTCAGTTCTTCACTTGAGCATCGTCTTGTCAATGAGGCCTCCACTGACTTCCTTAAACCAACACCTTAATATTCCTGGTCTCCCTTTAATGTGCTATGCCATTTACTCATTTATTATGTGCATTGGTTCTTGTCTATTTCCTACTATGTCAACTCCTCAAGGGTAAAAAATCTCATTTGGTTCTGTTTGGTTCACTGGTATATCTCCATGTCAGGAACAGTGCCTGGCATACAGTAGGTACTCAATAATTCTTGGAGGCATTAATGAATGAATTCCTCAGAGTGTTTCACAAATTATTTGAAGCAAATGAAATACATTATTTCCATTACATATTTTGGAATATAACCTGAAAAACCCATAACTTTTAAAAATTGTTTAAAAGATTTAAGGATAAACGGAGAACCCTGATCTTGTTTCTGGAAAAAAAAATACGGAAGAAACAGATAACTTTACAGAAAATCTTTCAATATTGTCTTAAAGTTTGTTTACACCTTGCACCAAACGTATTTTAAAAGTCAACCCATTTTGATTTTTTTTCCAACACAAAATAAGAAAGAGGGGAAAATTTAGGGTAAGGAAGCCAGCAAAATAATTTATTTTCAAAGAAGACAGCTAAGTTTTTTTCCTAGAAATAAATGCTGCATTCACTCTGACAGTCATCTCTGGCAAACCAATGTAGCAGTTTACTATGCGAAGCAGTCTGTCATAAGATATCACCTTTCAGTGTAATTATCCTCCACCTCTAAAGAAAATGTAGGCACATCAAAGATCCAAGGAGCCTGTCTTAGTGGGCCCTGTCATCTCCCTTCACAGTTACTTCAACTCCTTATTTATTTAACGTCAGTCTAGAAAACAAGATAATGATTAAATTTTAAACCTAGAGACATTTTGCCTTCTAGTTCAGAGTTATTCTCTGGTGCAATTACCTTCATTAAAACAAATTAAATATGTTGATAATGCTGGGAGATGGAGGAAAGAGAATTTATTTGAAACCCAGCACTCATTTTCTGGGTAAACTTATCCCATAATCAGAAGAGCACAGAATGGACAAGCCTCCTATAACTCTACGTAAAACAAGATGAAATGGATAAGCTCCCTGTATCATTTTTAGAGAAAAGAAAATAAGTTATAGTATTAGTTTGATTGCATAAACTTCTTGATATTTAGGATTTTTTAAAAAAGCCAGCTATGCATTAGACAGGGGTCAGCAAACATTTTCTTTAAAAAGACACAGTCAATATTTTAGGCTATGGGGTACCCCTTGTAACACTCAATGTTGCTGCTATAACTTGAAAACACCCATAGACAATACATAAATGAATGGATAAAACTTGACTTATGGATTCTGAAATTTGAATTTTATATGAGTTCTACATGAAACAAAGTATTATTCTTCTTTGGAATCTTTTTCAAACATTAAAAGATGTAAAAAACATTCTTAGCAATTGGGCCATACAA
Source organism: Plecotus auritus (assembly GCF_963455305.1). Classification (NCBI taxonomy): domain Eukaryota; kingdom Metazoa; phylum Chordata; class Mammalia; order Chiroptera; family Vespertilionidae; genus Plecotus; species Plecotus auritus. The sequence continues at coordinate 79,665,689 of NC_137775.1, read as the reverse complement.
AACAGGCAGTGGGCTGAATTTGGCTCGTACTTCACCAACTCCTGCATTAGACAATACGGGAAATATTTATTCTTTTATCCTTGTCTTGATTAAAAATGCTGGATATGAATAATGACATTGTAGCCAATAACACATACAAGTACGTGTAAAAAGCCATAAACTACGTATGTGGTTATTTGAATTCCATGTTTATAAAAAAAAATAAAGTAAAACTTAAATGTCAAAATATATCTGTTCCATCTATGCAGCTTTTCATGCAAGCTAAGTGATGTATATAATGTAACATCGCATAAAGGTAACGAGCAATGAAATTTATAACAGAATCTGGTTCCAAGAGTCTGATTTCATAGAGCGTTAGGACCATATGCTTATTCTGTCAGAAATAAAAATTAATGGATACTGAGTGAAGTAAATGTTGTACCCAAACCAGCAAGTCTACAGTTAGGTTTTCTATAAATGGTTGGCTGAATAACTGAGGGAGGAAGGGCTGGGAAGTTAGATTTATATCTTTAAAAAATACTGATTGGCAGCCTTTCAAATATTAAAATAAAATGAACATAATGCTACTGTTGATGAACCTGCCCACAAATGAAAAGTTGTGCCAGAAATTACAAAAATGTTTTGGTGCCATAGCACACACTAGAAAAATTTGCTAACATTCTTCAATCACAATGCAGATATCATAAATATAGCATTTCTTTGTTTTGTGTCTTTAGGGTAATAATATTGGGAAATCAGTGACAAAATATTTAAAGCATTGTTAAATATTTTATGCTAATTTCTTTGTGGTCAATTTCTGAAAAGAGTAAAAATTCGATTATTTTTCTTAGTTTGATTTTTTAAATTATTTTTCTAGGAGAAAAACATTGCAAAAAATCAAAATAAAATACATGGTGATTAAAAGTAGTTAAAAAATTTCTGAGGTCTACAGAGAGCTTTAATAGTCTGTCCACTCATTCCTGAAAAAAGCAACCAAATAAATAAATATAGGCTAGCCTATCTCTGAAGGGTACAAAAGAAAATCAAGTCCAAAAATATCTAGTTACCAATATGGGTTTCTTTTTCTTTAAAATTTAGTATTAGCCTCTTTAAGGGATGAAATATATAAATCTGTAACAAAACAAACAAACAAAAACCAGAAAATAATCCAAAATAGAGTTTAACATTTAAGCACATCAATTGCTTAAACCAAATATGATAAGACTAGAGGCTTGGTGCACGAAATTCATGCACGGGGGGGGGGGGGTGTCCCTCAGCCCAGCCTGCACCCTTTCCAATCTGGGACCCCTTGAGGAATGTCCGACTGCCCTGGTGGGATCGGGCCTAAACGGGCAGTTGGACATCCCTCTCACAATCCAGAACTGCTGGCTCCCAACTGCTCGCCTGCCTGCCTTCCTGATTGCCCCTAACTGCTTCTGCCTGCCAGCCTGATCACCCCTAACCACTCCCATGCCAGCCTAATTGATGCCTAACTGCTCCCCTGCCAGCCTGTTTGCCCTTAACTGCCCTCCCCTGCAGGCCTGGTCACCCCTAACTGCCCTCCCTTGCAGGCCTGGTCCCTCCCAACTGCCCTTCCCTACTGGCCATCTTGTGGTGGCCATCTTGTGTCCACACGGGGGCAAGATCTTTGACCACATGGGGGCAGCCATCTTGTGTGTTGGAGTGGTGGTCAATATGCATATTACTCTTTTATTAGATAGGATAGAGGCCTGGTGCATGGGTGGGGGCCAGCTGGTTTGCCCTGAAGGGTGTCCCGGATCAGGGTGGGGGTTCCCTTGGGGCGTGGGGCGGCCTGGGAGAGGGGCCTGTGGTGGTTTGCAGGCCAGCCATGCCCCCCGGCGACCCAAGTGGAGGCCCTGGTATCTGGGATTTATTTATCTTCTACAATTGAAACTTTGTAGCCTGGAGCAAAGCCAAGCCTCCTGCTTGCTCCGTGGCAGCAGCCATTTCTGTTGGGATTTATATATCTTCTATAATTGAAACTTTGTAGCCTTAAGTGGAGGCCAAGTCAGGCCAGGGCTTCAGAAGCTTGGCTTCCTCCATCGCCGGGGGCAACCCTAGCCTCCTGCTCCCTCCATCTCCGAGGCTGCCGCCATTTTTGTTGGGATTTATTTATCTTCTATAATTGAAACTTTGTAGCCTGGAGTACAGGCCTGGGCCAGCCAGGGTGTGTGGAAAGCTTGGCTTCCTCCATTGCCGGGAAACCCAAGCCTCCCTCCTGCTCTCTCTGTGGCCGCAGCCATCTTGGTTGGGTTAATTTGCATACTCACTCCTGATTGGATGGTGGGCGTGGCTTGTGGGTATAGCAGAGTGATGGTTAATTTGCATATTACTCTTTTATTAGATAGGATATTGTGTTTCAAAGTAAAAGCCAAGATGTTAGCATTCCCATGCTTAGTTCCCCAAAGGAAAAGGAAGTCAGCATCTACAGCATCGGGATTTTAATTAATTTATAGAAAATGGAAATGACAAATGAATGAGGATACAAGAAGAGGTAAAGAAGCAGAAATGATAAATTTTTTATTTTGCCTTGGGAATAGAGAAATTCATGATAAACCCAAAACAATACCAATTCCCCCCAACGATGAGGAATTTCAAAATCCAGTGAACTCCTCACTTAAATGTATGCTCAACACAGTAGGAATTAGTGTTATTTACTTGTGTAGAAATAACTGTTTTTTCCTCTGTTTGAATGTATGATGCAAAACAGACATCTCAAAACAATAATTATCTAGAGTTTTTGCTTCATGGTGCTTAGCAAAGCACCTAGGATCCAACCTTCTCATCTTAGAGCTCATTGACTTAAAAACCTGTCCACAAACCTAAGTTTCAAACTGCCTTCCAGGCATCTCTAAATGCAAGTTTCCCAGATGCCTCCTACTCACTATTTTAATTTCTGACTTCACTCCTTTGATGTTTACTATTTTGATTAACAGGATTACCAGTAATCTAGTGGCCCAAGCCAGAAAATTTAGTAAGTTTTTTATTTTCTCTTCCTCCCTCGTATCTTTCATTAAATCAGTGCACAAAGCCTCACTAAATTGATCAATTTCTAGACTAGTTAACTGCTTGGAAGCCCTTTGCACATTTGGTTACCTCCTACTACAACATCCTCTTCTGGTAACTTAATCTAGGATAACACTTTATCCCTGCTCTCCTACATCTCTATCAGTCTTTGGTCTCTTTCATAGAATTGCTTTTTCTCCTGATTCTATACTTGAAGTGTTGATGTTCCCACTGGAGTCTCTCTCCATGATGTTTTTCTCTTCCTTTGTTCCTATGGTACTGTCAAGTCATAGGCTACATCTAACAATTTGGGCTCATATCTACATCTTTTCCTATGCCTTCCACTTATACTTGATGCCTCCTACTCACTATTTTCATTTCTGATTTTACTCCTTTGATGTTCACTATTTTGATTAACAGGATCACCAGTAATCTAATGGCCCAAGCCAGAAAATTTAGTAAGTTTCTTCCTTGGTTTCTATGGTCCTGTCAAGTCATAGGCTACATCTAACGATTTGGGCTCTTATCTACATATTTTCCTATGCCTTCCACTTCTACTTGACACTCCCATCTCCAGAGTCCCGTTTTTACTCAGTCCTGGTTGGCCTCATTCCACATGTTTTGGTTTCCACTTCCACTCTCTCCAATCTATAATTTTTATTGCATGAGGTGTTGGACTAGGCCCCTAATCATATTTGGGATTTCAGTTTCCTCCCTTGGCATTCCACTCTTCACTCTGATACCAAATTTAACTTTCAAAAATGTATATCTGATTATGACTCTACTTTTCTGAATGCCTATATGAAGACACCATAGCTCCTTATCATCACATACCTATTCTTTATGACTTGGTTTCATCATCATTTTCTCACTGATATAACACTCCTCTCACACAGGAATACTTGCACACCCAGCCATTTGACACTGGTACTTTGCTCTGTAACTGCATATCAGTCTGAAAAGGCTTCATCTACCCCTCCATTTCTGGAAAATGTCTAGTCTCAAATAAGTGCCTTATGAAGTCTTCTAGGCTGTACTAGGGCACTAGCTTAGGTTCTTATAGTGTTAATTAGTTTAATCTAACTATTAAAGATTAATACTATAATAAGCATGTACCATGGTTATCAGTTATTTATACACATTAATTCATTTAATCCTCACAACCTATGTAACCTCACCCTATGGGGCAGGTACCGTTAAAATTTTCAGTTTATCTATGAAGAAACAGAGGCAAATAGAGGTGACATACATTGTCCCAGATTATACAACTAGTAAGGAGTAGACCCAGGGTTAAGTGATAGAATGATATGTAGATGATAGATAGGTAGGTAGGTAGATAGAGTGAGCTAGATATTATATGCACAAAAATAATTGTTGTTTTAGGAGGGATTTCCAAAGTTTTACATAACTCATGGTATAGACATAAGCTTTTAGTTTAATTACTATAGAAATCATGTGGATTAGATGTATTCTTATATGTGTAGTCCTGCAGGATTTTTATTGATTTTTTGAGAGCTCCGATTTAGAAAGAACCAAATGTCCTTTTTAAGAGTGATATGATTAAATAAACTCTCACAAGCACTATTGACTATATTGCAGTAGAGGTCACCAAAAATGAGGTCACCAATTTGAAAGATGGTGGAGACATATTGTTAAAAAAATAGATAAAACAAGGATATAGCATTCTTAAAAAGGCAAAACTATGGAAACAATAAAAAGATTGGTGGTTGCTAGGGAGGAGTGGGGGATGAATAAGCAGAGGACAGAGGATTCTTAGGGCAGTAAAAATACTCTATGTGATATTATAACAAAGGATATACATCATTTTACATTTGTCCCAACTTACAGAATGTACAACACCAGGAGAGAACCCTAAGGTTAACTATAGACTTTGGGTGATTATGGAGTGTCAATGTGGGGTCATCTTTGGTTACACATATGCCATTCTGGTGAGTGATATTGATAATGGGGGAGACTATGCATGAGTGAAAAGAAGGAGTGCATGGGAAATCTGTACCTTCCTCTCAATTTTGTTATGAACCTAACTAAATCTTCTCTTAAAAAAGTCTTTAAAAATACAAAAAATATATCAATCATGTAGTTAAAAACACATAAAAAAATATATTCTCCAAAAGAGACTATCTATGGAAGAAAAGGTTTGGAAGTACACGTACCCTGTTGATATCGGAGTAACCTATCTCAAAAGGATTAATTGATCAAAGGAGAATTCTAACCTTACTTATGACTTGATTATTTTTAAACAATGAAAGTGTATATCAAGTACATAAAATATTCTAAACAATTAATCCCAATTAATTGTTCTTTCTGGTTTTGATTAATATGTTTGTCCAAGAGGTATTACTTCACATTGCATCCACTAGACAAGAGATAGTGCCTGTCAGAGTTAGAATAAGTGCACAATGCTTTCATTGTAATCACTTTTGGAAAGAAAGTGTCCTAAGAAATCACCATGGTGTAGGGCAGGGCCACCAATAACTGGATTCGCCTTCAAAGGTCTCTGGTATGGGGCACACAATAAGTAATCTTACCAAGCAGTTCTGCAGTGAACCAGGACTTGCCTTCTGGCCTTTTAGTTTTTTCAAAATTCTTAATGCTCTGTTTTTGTTGGCACTGATATGGGACAACATCTTGCTCTCAGTAGGTTCTTTAAATTTTTTACTAACCCTGTGCCTTTATATCTTAAAGAGTGGCTAACCTAAAATTTAGCTATTGCCTCCATTTTCTTCCCCCCACACCCAAATTCAAATAAACATCCACTGTACTGCCTCATCATGAAACAGGCTATTTCTCCCATAACATGTCTGCTCAATCTTCTTGCCAAAAACTTAAAGAGGAACAAAGAGGGATAGTTTCTGCAGAAAACCTGGGAGCTGCAGTTCAGTGTATTTTAATCTGAAGAGGGGGTTAGGTTTTCCCATACAATCAACACATTAACTTAAACACCAAATATTTTGGTGGTTTCTGTTATATGCTAGACCTGGTCCTACACTCTCCCATAGGAGTATGCAAGAATAAAGGGGTATTAAGAAATCAGAAGGCAAGAATCTTTGAAATAGGAAAGCAGTGGGGTAAACACAGCAATAATAACCTGGGTCTTAATTCTCGTCACTAATTGAGACTATCAAAATTTGATGATTTGTCTTGAAAAAAAAATGCAATCAGGCAAACATCTACTAAAACACTCCTCCTTCCTTTCTTAGCCATGGAGTCTTTGCACAGTATTTTATTGTAAAAGCCTAGTACTATTACAACATTTATTATTTATATTTGGATAATTTTAAAATTTCACTGGCATTTCAAGTCTCCTACGCATCAAATTTTGTGTTTATATTAGCATTCCCTTTCCTTAAAGCACTGTCTTTTAGGTCAAATTCCATAAGACTTTTTTCCCCGTCTGCTTGATTAGTACCTATTGAAAGGTTAAGTCTCATAGACACAAGCCAGCTACTTTCTTCCTTTTTATTATCAAAATATGAACTCGCTCCAAAACCATCTACCACATATTTCACAGAAATGGTTGCCAATGACAAACTTTCAAAAGAGAAAATATTGGTCTATATTAGAATAATTTTGTGCTCTAAATGGTGTTAGGAAACTGGTGAAAACTTACGTGATTTCTGCCCCATATGTTTTATTCATCTCTCGGTATAGAAGTACATTTGTTACTTGTGGTCAGGAAGAGAAGATAAACAGAGTTCACCAATGGGGAAAAGGACTTTGATGATTTCAGTCTCTAGAATGCCTCTGCCAGAGATGTTATGAGCTCAATAATAAGTACAGGACTTGGGCTTTTCCCTTTGTAGTTTCCTCAAAAAGTATTTACTATTCTATTCAAGTTTTAACAAACCTTTTTCTTAATGCAGTCTGCTACATTAAATTAAAAACATTTCAACCAATTTCAGACCATTCTACATGAAAAGAAAAATATACAACTTTGACAGGGGAGTATTTACAAGGAAGGGAAGGTCTTAGAAAGTTGTTTTTCCCCAGCTTTCATATTAACCAATTACAATTTTTGCCAAACTAAATATCTTGTGAAGATCTTTATAAAATAGATTGGTAATGAGCCACTACTATCATGTTTTATTTTCAAGTGAAAAAGATGGTTAAACTTATTCATTGGATAATTATTTTAAAACATCGCTCTAGCCCTGGCTGGTGTGGCTCAGTTGGTTGGAGTGTCATCCATACACCAAAAGGTTTCAGGTTTGATTCCTGGTCAGGGCACATGCCTAGGTTGTGGGTTTGATCCCTGGTTGGGGTATGAACTGGAAGGCAACAGACCAATGTTTCTCACATCGATGTTTCTTTCTCTCTTTCTCTCTCTCTTCTTTCTAAAATCAGTAAGTATGTCCTTGGGTGAAGATTAAACAAACAAACCAAAAAACCACATCACTCTACACATAGCATGTAATTCAGTATAATGTGGTTTTTTTTTTATAAAGAAATCTTCCCTCTTGCTTCTGTTGTTAAATACACCAAATAGATTTCTTTCTAACAGTATTCTCCTAGTGCCCATACTTTAGGAAGTTTCCTATGAATTCCACTTATTATTTTTGTTGACAGTCCCAGATGCAAAAACAAATAAACAAAAACTTATGTGTTTTATATGATTTATCAGTTTTAAGTGATTGGGGGGAGGGCAATGAAGAGTTCAGGTATAATGGCAAACAATGTCTGGATGGGTCTTTTCGAAAGAGTTAAGCATTCTAATTTGCTAAAAAGCCATATGCAGGGATTACATCTGTTTTATCCGCCAGCTCATCTATTGTGCCTCGCATGTGGTGACCATTAACATGGAAGAACACATATTTCACAAATGAACCAACATGTTAGACTAAGTTGAGTGCTACGGTAACTTTTCCCTTCCAAATAGACTTACTGTTTAGAGATAAAGATAATTTCTTGGCATAAAATAGCCATCATTTTTATCTAAAAAGAGCTTATAAAAATCTGTCTGTGGCCTGGACTAACCAAGGCACTTATTGGCATAAATAATATAATGAAATCACTTCAGATTTGGGCAGTTAGAGGCATTTAGATCAAATTTACTTTTATAACCCTTCTACCAATCAATAGATTAAATTGCAAGCTCATTGGGATCCATTGTGTGTTTATAATATTTCATTGTAAGATTTTATATATACATGTGTGTATATGCATGCACACACACACACACACACACACACACACAAGGCAGATTATCTAGATAATAGCCCTCCAAAAATTAATGGAAATATAAATATTATCTTAATTATCTTAATTCCTGCTTCTATTGTCAGAAAAAAAATTTAAACTGCCTGATTTACATGTACTGTTTTAAGTACTAAAGAAACATTTTTATGTTGAATTTACCTGGCTACCCATCCATATTTGAGAGGTCCTCGGGAGGTCAGCTCAGCAAGCTGTGCAATTCACTTTTGGCTAGACTTTGTTGACGTAGCCATTTCATAATTTTATTACTGCCAGCTTGATTTTAATTTGAACTGAATCTTTCAACATAGCAAAGCCAGCCATACTTATTTTAAAATGAATTACCAAGTGATTCACTGATGAAACATTCTGGGGATGCTAGAAATATTGCTGGATGATTTAATAAACCAAATAAAGGTATATCCAGAGAGTAAATTTATGGCGGCTACTTGATTTGCAACATGTGACCCCATAACTCTGTGCATTTCTGCTCCGGTGTTACCTTACCTCCGACACTGGCCATTCTGGAGGAGTCCTGGTGAGAGCTGGATTTACTGCGGTTTTGGTTTTTCCGTTTGTTGGCTGCTCTCACGGATCGCAGGAGTACCTCACTCGCCTTGAAGAAAGCCACCATGAATGGTTGTTTTGACTGAGGCCCATGTCTCCCCACCAGACCAGCGGATTTGACGTTGATACTGCGTCCTAGAACACAATGCACAATCACACGGTTTATGAAAAACAAGATCAAGTTTACCTGATATGGATGAATTCTGAGGGTACTTTGGGGAAAAAGTTTTAAAACATTATCAGAATCTTTTCTTTTCAGGCCAAATATCTTTATAAACATTGTGAGTTTACAATTACAGACAATTATCCATGCTTGGTTTTGCATTTTGCATCATTCTTTCACCACAGAACACCCTCGGGCTGCCTCCACTAACAGAGTTCTCAGACCTGGAAGTCAGCAATACTGTATGTGGGAAGGTTGACTACCATCAGCCTGGAAATGTCCACATTGAGTGACAATTTCAAAAATATGAGCTATGGGCTCTTCTGTATTAAGTTCCCTATAATTTTCCTCTAAGTGATAAGAGCTGAATGGCTGGCTGGATGTTGCTACTTCTCCAGCTTCTTTCGAGCCCTTCAAACATTAATTAGTGCTGATAGCCTCCTCCTTGCTCTCTGGCCTGTGCCCAGCAGACTTTACAGAGCTGGGCTCTACTTAAAGCTCTCCCAAGGTCATTCCAGAAGCCCCGCTGGAGATGGGGACTTGCTTTAAGTGCCAGTTTTTTCTCAATTGGAGGTAAACATGAAAACTTCATAATTCCTCCCCTTCTGAGTTTTGACACAACTGGATGTTTACTGAAAAGATCTCAGAAGATGCAAACCAAGCCTGGAGTCTTTCAGAAAGGAGAAAAATGCCCGAAGGGCATGAAGACTGACCTTCATCTCTAACCTTTCTGAGCCACTAGGTGTGGCTGTGCATCAGAGAAGAAGGGCCAGTAGAGGAGTGAGTTAGAAGTCAAGGTGTCCTAGGGACTAGCAGTAGAGGTTAATAAAGTACCTCTCCCATTGGGGTAATAATGATAACATTTATAATTATAATCATGCCAACTGTTTTGGAGCACTTGCTATGTATATGCTAGGCATTTTACTGTTTTCCTTGTGTTATTTGATTCCACAATAATCTAGAAGTTACATATTACTATTTCTCCTTTTTACAAATCACTCTTATTATCCTCTCTAGTTTAAAATAATCACTGAAAATATTATATATAACATAAATATCTAATAATATATTTTAATACTATAATATATATGAAGCAAACCATTGGCTGATATTGGTCCATGAAAATCACACAAAGAGAATGAACTATGTAATCTTATGTTGTAAATTTAGTTGAGAGTTACTCAAAACTCATGCAAATTTTCTACTTGACAGACAGGAATTACCCATCTTTGAAGAGTAATATATAATGTGGTTTGAAATACTAGTATGTGCATGACTGACTCTGCTCTGCCCCATGGGAGATGTGCATGTTTTCTTAAAATATTTATTCAATAAAGACTGTGGAGCAACCTCAGTCCACTATAAGGCCTGACCCACCTTAGAAGAAAGAAAAGGAAAACAAGTCCCTGAAACAGCATCAACGGCTTTTTAGCAAATAAACTCTTGCTCTTAACAAAATTTATTTTGGCAGCATAAACACTTTTGTGTATACTGTATTGTGCAGAGACCTTCCACCATCAGAAAATGAGACTGTGTCATGTGAGGCTGTGCAGCTGTTGGGACAGACACAGAGGTCCTTTAAATGTGGAGGTATTGGCTAAATAGAAAAGTGTGGCAGTCCAGGCAGCATCAGGATCCTCAACAATTGTCCTACAACATATTGGCAAAACCTGTTCAGTCCCTGCAAGTATTAAAATGGCATTCCACCTCACGAATGACACTATACTCAGTCCTACCCAAGAAAGAACATACAAATAATCAAAGCAGTAAACCTTAAACAAATAAGCATATAGGTTTCTCTTTTAAATGCAAACTTACAGTGGCTTTATGCCAGAGTCTATATTTCTTAGAAAAACTCTATCACTGGCATAAATGAAAGAGGCAGTTTGATTTGTGGTCAGAGCAGTTTCCATTCTACTTCCACTGTAACAAATGTATTAATTCAGCTCAGACTTCCTCCTTCTGGCAGCCCTTTTGCTGTAAAAAGAGAAATTAGAAGTTCCAGCCAAATACCATACCTTGAACTGACCCACTTCAATACATAAACACTTTTACAACATGTTTATTCAGGTGTAGCAGTTGAAATTGGTTTAAGATGTTTCCAGTGACAGAGAGCTCAGCAAAAGAAAAAAAAAAAAAAGAACTGAGAAACTTAACTGTTATGGAATAGAATAACTGGCAATCTGTTCTTCAAATTTTTGATTTTTTCCCCCTGTCTTGGAGTACAACATAAAAAGTATTTGTTGAGCTTTTATTTTGATTTTTTAATGAAGTGTTAATTTAACAGAAACTACATTTTTACTTGTATAGATTGATGACTGCAGAAATTATTTTTAATATATGATCTTTCTAATACTGAAATAGGTTGCTGCAAGATGTTCACAAATGGAATACAGTAAAATCGGTTTTCCATTCATTACAACACACACAGACCCTTTTATAGCTAAATAGGCACTTAACGCAAAGTTCCAAGTTTCCTTTGGTTTGCAGGAGGGTTTCTTTTATTATTTTTCTGAAGACTTTCAATATTTTAATTTTTATCTGTGGAGAAATAATACTGCTCTAAAGATTTATGTTCTGAAAACCATAAAGATGTGCGTATGTTACAAATAGGGGTTTCTTGGGCTTTACAAAGGTGGATATTGTGTGTGAAGCAAAGTACCCTTCAAACCAATGTGAACTCCCTTTAAAATAACTTTTGATATTATTAAGTTTCCTCTTGGTTTCCTTTTTATTTTAGCAATGAGGTGACTATTAAGATTCCATAAGTTAATGCTTGCTCAGTTACTCTTAGTCTTGAGCTACACCATAGCTTAACTATTTGACCTACTCCTTCAGACACAATACACCTACATTGATTATGTAGACTAAACCTTTTGAATGGCTGAACAGTTGTTTTTATTAGAAGTGCTAATGGGAACCCAGACTATATTACATGTATTGAAAATATTGAATCTTTTATAAAATTTATTTGAACATGTTTAATTTTATTATTAAGTGTACAGTATGTTTTAGATATAAAATAAAGAAGCCTACCCAAAACCTTTTGATTTAGGAAAACTATATGTAGGTGTGCATTAGGATGGATTTAATTTTCAAAGCTGATCCTTATTTTTTCCTTCTAGTTTAAAAGACATAGAATAACAGATAGATGATACATAAAGAGTAAGCATTGATATACCATAAAAATGGGGTGGGATAATGGAAAGAGTATTTAGTTAAAAGGGTAGGAAGGACATCAGCTGAGCCCAAGCTCAGTCACCTTGAGATTCAGACACGTCTAGGCATAGCGAGAATATTGGTAGGAGTAATCCACTGCACATGTTTTTGGATGGGGATGGAGCAACCTCATGGGAAAGTCATCCTAAGGAAAAGGTGAATCCCTAACTCATAGATTCAGAACAATGTCCTAGTGAGTATAAGGAAACGGTGATTTTAAGTCTCTGAAGCTCCAATTAGGTTGCACGACTAACGTTTAAAGAACAAAGAGAATTCAAGAAAATGTCATAGAGGAGGATCCAAGATGGCGGCGTAGGTAAACACCTAAACTGCTGCCTCGCACAACAATTTCAAAACTACAACTAAAAGACAAAACGTCTATCACCCAGAACCATGGGAAAGCTGGCTGAGTGGAAGTTCTACAACTAGAAGGAAAGAGCAAACAGCATTGAGGGGTGCACAAGCGCTGAAAAGCTGAGGTACGGAGACATGCGAATCTGGAGCGCTGCTGTTTTCAACCCGAAGGGAGATAAGCTCCTGATTACTCCGAACTCCAGTTTCTGGGGAGACGCGGGGGACCCAAACTCCTACGGGGAGAAGCTGGACTATCTGCCGTGGGGTTGGAAAGTGAGGGAGGCTTGCTTGCAGGGCTGTGCGCAGGAATAATTGTTTACTGTGCTGGGGCGCAGGACGAGGGGACACAGTCAGAGATGCAGAGCCGGCTTCTGGCAGCCATTGCTGTTTGCCACGCCTTAGCCTAGTGCCGCCCTGAGACCCCGCCCCGCACAACCTACAAACCCACCCAAGCTCCAAGCAGTGGCTTTAGCATATGAATGGTCTGCCCTATCGCAGCTTAACCCAGCAAACTTGCAGCCCGGGTCAGACAGCTCCAAAACCTCCAAACCCCAAGCAAAGAGGAGAAAACTGTAGTTCTCACTGTAGCTCCTGCTGGGTGGCCTCAGACAGTAGCTGACCTGCACCCCATTGGAGATCCAGAAGCCAGTGTACCTAGTGGTCAGTGTGAGACACCAGATTTCAACTCCTCACATCCATAAGTGACACATTCAAGAGGCAGACTCAGTGAGCACCAAAGCCCCACTGAAACAAGTCCTGCACCATAAGCGTGTCTCCAGCACAGCAGTTCTTCCATTATAGACACAGCGGGTCCTCACAGCCAATTGGCCTGGAGGTCAATTCCTCCCAGTGTACCAACAGCAATCAAGGCTTAACTACACCAAGACTTTGCACTCAGCCCACAAAGGGGTGTACCAAAGGCGTCCACCTCAAATGATTGGGGAGGCTGAGCTACTGGCCCCTATAGGTCACCTACCACACAAAGCCACTCCATCAACACAAGGAAGCAGCAAAATGCGGAGACCAAGAAACATGTCACGAATGAGAGAAATGGAGGAAAGCAAACTAATGGACAACATAGAGTTCAGAACCACATTTATAAGGTTACTCAAGAATCTTCTAAAAACCACTGAGGAACTTAGTGAGACCTTTAAGGATCTTAATGAGAATACCAAAAAAATGGAAAAGGACCAGTCAGAAATTAAGCATACACTGTCTGAAATAAAGAATATACAGAAACTCAACTGTAGATCAACGTACCCCAAGAATCAAACCAAAGATCTGAAATATGAGGAAACAAAAAACACCCAACCAGAAAAACAAAAAGAAAAAATCCAAAAATATGAAGATAGTGTAAGGAGCCTCTGGGACAACTTTAAGCGTACCAACATCCGAATTTTTGGGGTGCCAGAAGAAGAGAGAGAGCAAAATAATGAAAACCTATTAGAAGAAATAATGACAGAAAACTTTCCCTACCTGGTGAAAGAAATAGACTTACAAGTTCAGGAAGCACACAGAACCCCATACAAGAGGAATCCAAAGAGGACCACACCAAGACACATCATAATTAAAATGCCAAGGGCAAAAGACAAAGAGAGAATCTTGAAAGCAGCAAGAGAAAAACGGTTAGTTACTTACAAGGGAGCACCCATACGACTGTCAGCTGATTTCTCCGCAGAAACTATGCAGGCCAGAAGGGAGTGGCAAGAAATACTCAAAGTGATGAACAGCAAGAACCTACAACCAAGATTACTCTACCCAGCAAAGCTATCATTCAGAGTTGAAGGTCAGATAAAGAGCTTCACAGACAAGAAAAAGCTAAAGGAGTTCATCACCACCAAACCAGGATTACATGAAATGCTGAAGGGTGTTCTTTAAGAAGAGGAAGAAGAAGAAAAAGGTAAAGATAAAAATTATGAACAACAAAGTGACATCAAATACATACCTACCAACAAGTGAATCTAAAAATCAAGTGAATAAAAAAATCTGAAGAACAGAATAGACTGGTGAATATAATAGAATCAGGGACATAGAAAGGGAGTGGACTGACAATTCTCAGGGGGGAGGGGGTGTGAGGGGTGCGGGAAGAGATTGAACAAAAAGCTTACACCTATGGATGAAGACAGTGGCGGGGGGTAAGGGCATGGGGTGGGGTGGGGAATCAGGTGGAGGGAAGCTATGGGGGAAAAAAAAGAGGAACACCTGTAATAATCTGAACAATAAAGATTTATTAAAAAAAGAAAATGTCATAGAACTGTTTTTACCTAAAGTCCCTATAAAATACTAGGAAGGCAAGGCATCACCACTTTGGAGCTTGGTTAGTAATGTGACACAAGCGGTGGGAAAAGGTTCTCCCTACATCAGACGAGTAGCTTTGGAGCATCTCCTCGTTGGTACAGGATGACAGAATGTAGATCCAAGATTATCTCCTGTACCTGCATCAGCATGAGCTTCTGAGAGTGGTTGCAGTTCAAAGGTGAGCAGAGCATTGGGACTTTAAGGTGCACCAACAACTGTACCAAAGCGAGAGACAGTGCCAATGATGCCTGAAGTGACTGTTAGATCAAGAGGTCACCTCCCTTGCATTATATCCAGGCCCTAATGTTGCACACTGGGCAGATGGAAGGGATGTGATCTGTTAAATGGGTAGGGTGATAACAAGAGAAAGAGAAAAATTTGGTTGTTCAAGCTTAAATAGCTTTGGGGTCTCCTACACAAATGGGAGAAGATAGGAGATAGCAAAGGCCCTTGAAGAGCTTACCAGCATTCCAGTGATTTCACTGATGGCAGCTACACCCAAAGAAACAATGTTTGTGCCCAATTATCCTAGGTTTGTGTATCATAGAATTCTTGTTTTATAAAATGAAAGAGATCATGAGAACAAAAATGGAAGTCTGGGGTTTGGTATTGGCAGAGGTATTTGTCTTTTACATTTATAAAAAGAATACCCATTAGATCTTTGCATGTAAAAACTTTTAGAACTATTCATATGTTGGCTGCCATATTGCCCCACAAAATGACCGTATAAGTACCAAGGGAAAAAGAAACAATGTGAGCAGCAAATATCTAGTCATATAATTTCTCAGTTGTATTAACCACACAGTGAATAAAGACAGGGCTAGGATGATATCTTCTAAAAAGAAACAATTATTCTCTTCACACTGCAAGCAAGAGGCACAAATGTGAGTCCAGGGCTCATGCCTACTACATTTTATCATAATTGAAGCTGGAGATTCAAGACTTCTAGATACACTACTCGACCCTAATGACTTTAGGTAAGCACTGGGGTCAGGGCATTATATTCACATCGGTCAGAGGACACACTATTTCACGTTTAGAGTCAGAGAGAAGGTAAGCCGGCAAACCAAAGATCCATCCCAAACTCACTGGTTTTGTATTTCAGGCCATTCTTTTTGGAAAATGTGACTTTCAAAATGTTTATTTCTTTAAAATCAGGGTTATTAAAGGAGACTCTGACATAAAACAGCTCTTTAGAGACATGTTGATGTTATAAGGATAAGTGGTTCCAAATAGGAGCATTTAGTTTCCCTACAGAATATACAGTTTGAAAAACATTCATTTGAGCATTTATCACAGTCTAAACGTTCATATCGCTCTAAGATGTTAGCATAAATTCCAGTTTGTTTTTCCCCCTATAAACTCACAGTAATTGACTGCTTAACCCAAAACACCTGTGATGGAACTTGTGCACAAATTGTCTTTCCTTCATTTCAGAAAAGATTCTTGCAGTATCCTTTATGAATGATTTCATAGAAAACAAATCAATGCATTGTTTCTCATTCACATATCCTCCTGATCTTTGCTTATTTGTAATCTGTGATTAAATTTGATTCTGGGGCTCTTAAATTATAGTTTCTGTAATTCTAAATTATACTGGAATTTAACTCTTCTAGAAGCAGATGATTTAAAATGTGCAGAATTCTCTACCCAGCATATAGACCAAATCATTTTATATCAGATTTTAAGGAATGTGGAGAAGATACAATTTTGTCTACTTAAATTGCATATACACTTTAACTCAGTGTGACCTTAAAGTAAGCACGTTGCAACCTAGCTCTCAATTTCAACTCTGTTATAATTTGATGAAAAATTTGCATAGGTTCTAGTTTTATAGTACAAGCATAGACTTATGTCCAGATACAAGCACATGGATTTGATATGTCACAAGCAGAATTTTACATTTGTGCTGAGAACTTTCTTATTTTTAAAATGTTTTACATTGCCTTATAAACTCAAGCACCAAGAAAGGCTGGGTATTAGACGATCTCAGTGATTCAGGAAAACTTTTAATTTATTGGGATAACAGAGTGTAAGGTTTCTGAGTGATTCTTCATAGTAATTCTGGGATTCGGTCTAACAAACCAGGCTCTTCATGCAGTGCCTTTGCCAGGACTTCCCACTCTCGTCTCTATACTGATATTTAAAAGAGTAAATTAAAAATAACCATTTAATTACATATCAAATATTATATATTAAATATTACATATGTACAATTCTATACTCACTATTGAAAAGGATCAAAAACCAAGAAGGAACAAATGTAATAATATAAGAATAGGATTCTGTGGCTGATATTAAAGGAGTAAAGACATATTGGAGGCATGCATAGAGGGCAATTGGGAATGATATGCTGACACACTGACATGAAGTGTGAGTTAAGAATTACCTGAAGATAAGACATGTGGTTATGCCCTAGCTAGTTTGGCTCAGTGGATAGAGCATCGGCCTGTGGACTAAAGGGTCCAAGGTTCGATTCTGGTCAAGGGCACATGCCCGGGTTGCGGGCTCAATCCCCAGTGGGGGGCGTGCAGGAGGCAGCCAATCAATGATTCTCTCTCATCATTGATGTTTCTATCTTTCTCTCCCTCTTTCTTCCTTGCTGAAATCAATAAAAATATACAAAAAAAGAAATGTGGTTATAATTCCTGGTAATATGACAGTAGAAGGAATCCATTTTCCTCTATGATTGGGGTGTGAGAGGGAGAGACAAGTTCAAAGGAGAAAGATTTTTTTTAAGTTGAAATTCTAAAACTTCTACAGAAAGGACTGTAATGCCCTCCAGTTTGAAAGCATGGTGGGGATTAGAAAAGTGGATATTTGGTCAGCAACATCAGTATGTTGACTAGAGGCGTGATGGGGAAAAATTCAAACAGTTGAGGACTGAAGTTCATGGGACTCCAGGAGGGAGGACCTGAGAAAAGAAAGGCTAATCATCAAGAAGCAAGGCAAGAGGTATGTACCAAGTTGTGGAAGCTGTCCAGACACTCAGAGGTTTCATTGCACCAAGGGTTGGACTGAGATGACAGAAAATGATCAGTCTCTCTCCATGGGACATCAGTCTGAAATGAGGAAGTGTACTGTCTCAGGGATGACAAGCCCAACAAATGCTAACTTGGGCCCTATTTCAGGTAGTGGACTATGAATGTCAAACTAAGAATTCCAACTTACCTTCACACAAGCACTTTTCAATAGCTCTTCTCTATACACAGGGTGAGGCAAAAGTAAGTTTACAGTTGTGAGTAGAAGAGACAGAGTTTATTCTTCTGTTATTATTTATTTTACTGTTTTCCATACGAACAACTGTAAACCTACTTTTGCCCCACTCTGTATATAGCACCTTTCCCCTGAGCCCTATGAGTTTTACAGACATCATCTGTCACATGCCCCAAAAGACTGGTTAGCAGTTGATCTCACAGCCCTCATTTATTTTAAGAAAGCAGGAACATTCTTTTCACAAAACCATGGGAAAAATGAATTAATTTTTAGTCTTTTTTTTTCCAGTTATTATGTGACTTAAAAAAAAGTGTACACACACAGATATTTCTTTCTTTAAAATCATAAAAGATTTAAATAAAATTATAATGATGCATATTTTAGCAGAAATCAACCTATAGGGTCTTTAAAAATTATTTTTATGTGTTAATATATCAATGAAGAAAAGCTTTTCGACTTCAAACTCATTTTAGTTTGTTTCATAGTCTGCATTTCATACTCTGCATTTTATTGATAGTGGGTGAAGTGGTCCTCAAAATGAACTTACTGCAGTTGTTTGGGAAATTTATGAGTGTCTAAAGAAAACATTCTTTTATACTAGCTTATATGAAATATTATTCAAAATATTTCTTATCATACAGAAAAGCATGGTTCCCTAAATGTTTGACCTTCCCCTTCAATTTGATACATGAACCTGTGAAATGACCACAAGCTGCTTGTAGGATCCTTGCAATAGGCCAGTATTACCAAAACGGAAGAGAAATACATTATTTTGACATCTAAGAGAAAGAGTGACAAGAGTAAAAGATGTTTTCCCAAATATGCAGTAAAGAGCTGATACTGAGATATTTAATGCATATGCCATGATAAGTGTCTACTCTGCCAAAAAAAAATGGAGTTCAGATATTTGTGACTTATTTCTTATACATATGAAGATTGGATCAAAAAATATTCATCTGAGTGAAGAGAAGCAGACCTTTTCTTCAGTTTCTCATGTCTTTGGCCGTGGCAAGAATGTAAATTGGCCTACCCCACATAAGGACCACTCCCAAGGGGAGATCTCATGCCACATTGATTCCATGGTGGTCCCCAGAACAAAAACATCCTTCTGAGCTGTAAGGATAGGAAATAATATGCAAAATAATAGTTGGATTTTCAGAGTGTTTCCAGAGTGTCACACTGGGGTCATCAGCATCATTTGATCTCATAGCATAACTAGAACTTTTATATAGTAGTAGAGGCCTGGTGCATGACATTCATACACTGTGGCGGAGGGGCGGGGGGTCCTTCAGCCCGGCCTGCGCCCTCGCGGGGAGCAAGCCCAAGCCGGCAGGCAGACATCCCCCAAGGGGTCCTTAGAGCTGCGAGGAGGCAGGAGAGGCTCCCACCACCGCCACAGCACTCGCCAGCCATGAGCCCGGCTTCTGGCTGAGCGACACTCCCCCTGTGGGAGCGCACTGACCACCAGGGGGCAGCTCCTGTATTGAGTGTTGGTCAGTATGCGTAATAGCGACCAGTCGTTCCACTGTTCGGTCAATTTGCCTATTAGCCTTTTATTATATAGGATCAGTTGTATTACTTTAAAGAGAAATAGTGTTACTAGATGCACATGTAGCTATAGCTGGTACCCAAAAGTAATAATGAACATGCCTTTCAATAGAATCAGAGAAACAGAGAATTGAGGTGGTTGCTAATTCAATACTTCTCAAGTTAAGAGAGGAGCAGCAGCTGACATTCACTGAAGCATGCTTTATTTACATGCATGATCTTATTTATGCCTCATAACAAAACAATGACTACATTTCAGAAATGAATAAAATAAGGCTTAAGAAGTGTCAGATGTTTGTTTAACTCCACCCTGTCAACCCTAAAGTAGTGTGCTATTCCTTTAAGTATACAATGTTCCCTTTGTCAGGGATTGTTTAGGGCTGATGCTTTCATCTTGAGAAGAGTGGAGGAAAACCATCCATCTCATAGGTCCTTCAGTGACCCACAAACTGTCTGTCAAGAACAGTGTTGGAACTGCTTGTTTTGTTAAGTTCAAAATCGGATTTTCCTTAGGAAGTGGGAAGATAAGCACTGAACACTCCTTGCCAGCCACGAAAGGGCAGGTGGTCCCCCGGTTTCTATTCCATTCAAATGGAAACTTGTCACACTGCAGAGAAATTGGTGTGCATTTTTAAGGACCTGGGGTATATAATTTCCTTATCAAAATAATTTCCCTCTAATTTCAAATTTTGATCATCGCTTGCACTCTATACTGTTGGTTTGGTTGTTAGATGCTTTTGTTTCTGTTTTGGTTTTCCTTCATCCTCTGTGAGCTTACTCCACATGTGCCGAAGTTTAACTCTCAGCAGCACAGAACTGCAGTGACTCCTCAGACCTTACACTGACTAGAGGTTCTCTCTTCTGCCCATTGTGCTCCCTGCTCATGATGCAAAACCAGCACTGCTATTTTTGCAATATGTCTTTAACAAATATGTACCAGCAAGAAGTTAAACTTACAGTGGAAAGAACAAAGGGAAAGACAGAGTTAGTGCTTGTGTATGACAAAAATAAGGAGAATTTCATATTCTTCATGGTGTTAAATCAATATAACCGTGAAAACATTTACCCCTCAGATCACTACTTAAACCAGGGTTAGAGTCTAGAATAAGGAATACAGCAAACAACAAAAACTGGACTATGTTCCTGACATTGGCATTTGTTGGGCAAGACTGGTGCTCCATGATTACTGTTCTGAATTAGGGAAAATCAAAAATAGAAATACAGATGTAGCCAAATATGTCCATATCCATTTTCATTAGGGAAAGCTAAGTGATGGTAAAGTATGTCTTTCACCAGATAATGAAGCAAGACTAACTCCTGCTTGTCTCGGCTTACTTTATAAATCATTGATTTCAAAACTCTCTTTTATGTATGTTTTTGAGTTGTGATGCTAAAATTTGGATAAGGAAATTATGTTTACCATGTGACTCTCATTCAAATATAAACAGACTATAAATTAAAACAAAGAAAATTGCCTTTAAAACCTAGTTCTGAAATGTTGTGTATAAAATAGACATGGTAAAATAGCAAAGGCAAGTTTTACAATTTATTACTGAATATATTCTATAATCAACATGTTTATAAAGGAAAGTTATTTTCTCACTACAAATTGTTGCACAAGACCAAACTAGGCTATTAGATACCCATTTCAGAGTTCTACCTGAAGAAAAATATAATATAGATATCAAAAATAAATATAGATATTCAAAAAGAAATCAGAATCATGGTTTTTCATTATCAACAGAACTAAACTATCTGTAAATTAGAAAATTCAAACCTTTTTGTTCAAAATATGAGGTTTTTAGAAAAGCAGTCTGATGAAGCTCTGCTTATATGGGTAAAGAAAAAAAAAGCTAAGTACACTGTCAATTTTTAAATGTGTTTCATTGCCAGAGATTTTTCTTTTTTGGAAAAAAACATTACCCCAATGTGTTACTACCCCAAAATACAATTCAGGTAGTCCAAGACCTTTTTAAAGTTGGAACTATACCAATTCACCATCAGCTTTGATGCTGGGAGAAGGGATCATGTGATGAGAGAAAGGACTGATTTCAGACTGGCTTTTTGCAATATAAAAAATTAATATATATTTTTTTGAAACTTGACCGGCATTCTTGACTAGCCTGAGGATGAGTGTGTAACACCCTGGTTTAAATTAGAAACTTGAGCACCAGTTCAGACTTGAAGAGAGTGGGGGAGAGGTAGATAGGAGGGTTCCATGGTGGGGAGTATGGATTAAGGGACAGTAAAGCAGAGAAGGTGAGAAAGCAAGGGGAGGAGAATCTATCAAAACATGTTAGTGAGTGACACAGGGCACAAAGGAAGGGTGAATTTAGTTATCAAATTAATAATAAAGAAATTAAATTTGGCTAAATTTAATTACACATTGAAGTCAATCCCTGGCAAAAGAAAAGTTACTTTTTCTTCTTTTCATTATATGAATTTATCAAATTAACTTTAATTGTGTAGGGGGCTAAAAGAACTATTGAAGTAATGTAGTTAGATTGAGAAAACAAAAAATATGATAAAACTGCTATTACCTTTTTGGGGCCAGATCACACGTAAATTCCAGACAGAAAGTATAAAAACCAAAAGGTAATTCCAAACATATTCAACGTAAAATTCAATGTTGTTCCATAACAATCATTATTAATAGCCTTGTTTTATTTGGAAATTATAAAAATACTTTTTATTCAGGTTATAATTTATACAAACTTCATATAATTTGTAAGAATCATAGTATGTAAGATCTGGCTCTGAAAATAACGCATGTTTAGATTAATGGATTCTTAAACTATCTAAGGCTATTTATTCATGCACAAAATGGGATAATCATGAAGATCAAGTAGACATTCCATTTAAAGAGTTTAGCAAAATGCCTAGTATTTAGTAAGCGCTCAGAAAAATGTTAGTTTTCTTTAGTTATTAAAATTATTTTGATTGAACATCACAGCAAACACATAGTTTGACTATTTACTTCAAATGAACTAAAGATATACCTATAAAGTAAAACCTGGAATTAATCATGAAAAAGAAAAAATGTGAAATATTAGCATGGAAGAATAATTGATGTTGATAAAAAGTACTACAAAAACAGTAGATTTTCAGACAGAAAATATGTTTTGATAGAGCGAGTTTGAAAATAAAGTACAGTTTATGAAAATATTATATGATTAATAAGATAATTAACAAGATCATGGGTTGAACAAAGTAGAAATTTAACAGTGCTCCAATATTTATGTTTGGTTACCCTAGCCATGAAAGGCATATTGATGATCTTGCTCATTTTTATTCAGTGGGAAATAGCAAAAATCCAAAGCATACAGGAAGATTTATGTTCTTTAAGACATTACATGAGTTAGAAGACCCCTAGGTCACAGCATACATGGGTTTGGGAAATAAACAAATGCTGTTTTAAACACCAAGGGAAATCTATGTAATATTTATTTTCAGTAGAAATCTAAATATTTTTACCATAAAAATAAAGGAATTCTCAAGTTTTCTGAATCATCCACATAAAATGACTATGTGGATGGCTATTAAGCTATGTTATTTATTTAACACGAGATTTATTTATTTGTTTGTTTATTTATTTTATTTTATTTATTTGGATGACATTGGTTAGTAAAACCATATAGGTTTCAAGTGTGCAACTCAATAAAGTATCATACGCTCACCACCCAAAGTCAAGTTTCTCCATCCCCATTTACTCCCCCTTTGCCCACTTCCATCTCCCCCCACACCCTTTCTCTCTGGCAATCACCATACTGTTATCCATGCCAATTGCTATGTATGTATTTTTGGGGTTAATTTCTTCACCTTTTTTTTTTCACCCAGCCTCCAATGCCCCTCTCTTCTGATATATGTCAGTCTGTTCTATGTATCTATGCTTCTGTTTCTATTTTTAAAAAATATATTTTTATTGATTTCAGAGAGGAAGGAAGAGAGTGAAAGAGATAGAAACATCAATGATGAGAGAAAATCACTGTGCCCTGACTGGAATAGAACTGTGACCTGGTTCATAAGTCAGCCCTCAACCACTGAACCATGTCGGCCTGGCCTGTTTCTATTTTTTTTTATTAAATAATTTTGTTGATAAGATTCCATGTGTAAGTGATTTCATATGGTATTTGTCCTTAAAAATTTAGAAACTAATACATTGTCATAAATTAATTTATGTCTTAATGTTTTTGAAATTTTATAGAAATATGAAACAAGCCATTTTAATATGCTCTGGAAAATTTTAGATTTTGTTTTGTTATAATACTAAAAAACTTTCTGTGGCACTTAAAGGGAATATAATCCTACTAAATGCTGTAATAAGAGCTCTCTAAAACCCTTAATAATGATAGATTTTCAACTATGAACTTAGAACTGATACCTCACATGATAACTTGTGACTAAGTTTCTGCCTCAGTATTCCCCAAAAGAAAGTGCTTGTAATTTGTTGATTTCCTTTACCAATTTCTCGATTTCTGATTTTATATATCTTGAGTTTGAGTTTGACTGTAAATAATATCAGGCTCTTTTACCATAGTAATTTCTATTTATTGTGCCCTCTCTGAATATATTATCCTATCTAATAAAATAGTAATATGCAAATTGACCATCACTCCAACACACAAGATGGCCACCCCCATGTGGTCAAAGATGGCCGCCCCCATGTGGACACAAGATGGCCACCACAAGATGGCTGGCAGGGGAGGGCAGTTGTGGGAGATCAGATCAGCAGGGGAGGGCAGTTGGGGGGGACCAGGCTTGCAGGGGAGGGCAGTTGGGAGGGACCAGGCCTGCAGGGGAGGGCAGTTGAGGGGAACCAGACCTGCAGGGAAGGGCAGTTGGGGGTGACCAGGCCAGCAGGGGAGGGCAGTTAGGGGCAATCAGGCCAGTAGTGGAGCAGTTAGGCGTCGATCAGGCTGACAGGGGAGTGGTTAGGGGCAATGAGGCTGGCAGGCAAAAGCAGTTAGGGGCAATCAGGCAGGCAGGCAGGCAAGTGGTTGGGAGCCAGAAGTCCTGGATTGTGAGAGGGATGTCCCAGATTGGAGAGGGTGCAGGCTGCACTGAGGGACAACCCCCCCCCCCCGGGTACACGAATTTCGTGCACCAGGCCTGTAGTATATGTATAATGCTTAAAGTATCATATATGCTTCTAAAATTACAATTACCTAACAAATTATCTCATGCAATATAATAATCCCTAGACAAAAGATTAAATAAATGATGAATTCAATTCCACAGCCATTAATTTCCATTTCTTAAGCATTTTTTTCTTGTGCCTTAAATCTGCCCTTTTTTTTTTTTTTAACATTGATTTAATTTCTGGACTACGTGAAAAAATCCAATTTTATTTATTTTACTTAGTTAAATATTTGAAGATAAATATTCCTCATCTATCCTTCTAATTATTCTTAAATATTCATCCAAAAGTCAAGCAAGTATGCTCTAATTATCCTTAACATTAAACACTACATAAAGAACTACTTCTTTTATACTAATATTTATCTAGAAAAATCATAGGGGTATATGTTCCTTTTTACTTCCAGAAAATTTAGAAAGATATGTGATTCTTGCAGTTTCACTAGTGTAGACTCTCTCCTTTATTTACTTGAAACCAATTGTCATTATCATAAATTCAGCAGAAGGGAGCCAAATGCTTTGATGAACAAAAATGACAATTGCTTTATAAGACGAAGTTCAGATAAGGGAAGAGAATATTATCATATCTCAAAATGTTTAAAAGATCCTTTGATAAGTAGACATAATTCAACTTTCTGAACTTAGATAAATAATCATGAGAAACTATACTCAAAACAGCAGGACAAAAAGAAAAATACCACCCTTGATCTCTGAGTTTCTTTTGCTACTTATTAGCACTATGTCAGCTGATAGTCAGATTAACCAGCCACATAGATCATCTGACTCTGGACACAGATAAATAGTCATCTGTCAACAGAGGGGCTTAATTTAGAAATTTTCCCTTGAGGTAAAAAAAAAAAAAAAAAAGACTTTCTTAGAGATCCTAAGGAATACACAACAAACTTATTTAATCAAATAATTTCATTTAAAAATAGCACATTTAGGAGATATCACAGGATACTGTAATTGTGAAGAAAATTTTTATCAGTATAATAAAGAACAACAGGAATAAAAAACACCTCAAGGTTGTAGAAAAATAACTAATCCCATTCGTTATTATTAATGTAGATGTAGCAGTTGTCAATTTCCAGGAATGAACAGCAATAACAAAAAATCTCACAAGTCACAGAGTAGAGAACATGGAAAAACCCTCAGTAATAAAAGTTTTAAAATATTCACTTTTAATTTCATTGTGTTGATAACTAAAGTGAAGACTTTTTTTTTAAGTTTGCACAATAATTTTTTTTTGGGGGAAGGAGATTAAATCATTGGAGCTTTTAGGACAACTCTGAATATAATATAATTCCTAAAAAATAGAATAAAGAAAACCCTTGTGTACCAACAAGCAGAAAAAAAGCTTACCTTTACCCCTTTACAATGTCTGAGAAATATAGCTGATGATCAACATGGGTTACAGTCTAAGAAGACAATCATTATAATGGTTTGTTTCCTTGACTTTCAAGGAGGTCTTCTTTGATGTTCTTCCATGCATTTCATAAGGTATCTTCAGTTTTCTGATTGTTTTATGGGAAATATTTATACAGTGGGAATTTTATGCAAATGTCTACAAATATCAGTACAACATGCTATACTATGAATTATCAGGTCCCCCACTCTTTAGCAAACACTGTTAATATTTCTCTAGCCATGTGTTCTATGAGCAATAAAATACTGAGTGTAAGTCTACAATCTTTGTAAGAAGTCATGTTGATGTGTAAGGCTTGCTAATAGGTTTACTAGTCAAATACTAATAATTCACATTGAGACATCTTTGTGTTGTAAAATTTTTTCTAATGGTAATTAATATAGGGAAGAATTTAATTATTTATCTCTGTATATAATAATATCTAATGACAAAAAACTTGTTTCCCTTATATTATTGATGCAATTAGTTATCCACAAAATTATTTTTTCTAAGGGTAAAATGGTTGGGACTCAAGAAAAGTACCATATTAAGTACTAGTAATGTGATATTTGCTAGTATCTATGAATACCTAACTAATATAAGCAAGCAATTTATCATGACACATCTCTCTGGATGTTCATTTCTATTGCCTTCATACCCTAGATCAGAATATATTTAAAACTTTCCTATCCATAATCATTTTATTAACCAAAGTTATTAGACATGAGCCTAATAACAGCACTGTCTATAAACTCTGCTGCCAACTCAAAGTTTAAGAACATCTGTACTAATAAAAGAGAAACATGCAAATTGACCATCACTCCACTACACCCACCAGCCAATCAGAGCGAGTATGCAAATTAACCCAACTAAGATGGCGGCAGCCACAGAGCTGGAGCAAGCAGGAGGCTTGGGTTGTCCCCGGCGATGGAGGAAGCCAAGCTTCCCGCCTGCCCTGGCCAGCCCTGGCCT
This sequence comes from Plecotus auritus, assembly GCF_963455305.1. Lineage (NCBI taxonomy): Eukaryota > Metazoa > Chordata > Mammalia > Chiroptera > Vespertilionidae > Plecotus > Plecotus auritus. Next base: position 79,638,591 of record NC_137775.1, on the reverse strand, counting down.
CTGCTCAAGGCTACAAAGTTTCAATTATAGAAGATAAATAAACCCCAACAAAGATGGCAGCCGCCATGGAGCTAGAGCCAGCCAGAGGCTTGGGTTGCTCTGGGCGATGGAGGCAGCCAAGCTTCCCGCCTGCCCTGGCCTGCCCTGGCCTCTGCTCAAGGCTAGAAAGTTTCAATTATAGAAGATAAATAAATCCCAGATACCTGCTTTCAGATGGCCCTGGCCTATACTTGGGTCGCTGGGGGGCATGGCTGGCCTTCAAACCACCACAGGCCCCTCGCCCAGGCCACCGCACACCCCAAGGGAACCCCTACCCTGATCCGGGACACCCTTCAGGGCAAACCAGCTGGCCCCCACCCGTGCACCAGGCCTCTATCCTATCTAATAAAAGAGTAATATGCAAATTGACCATCACTCCAACACACAAGATGGCTGCCCCCATGTGGTCAAAGATGGCTGCCCCCACGTGGACACAAGATGGCCACCACAAGATGGCCAGCAGGGGAGGGAAGTTGGGAGGGACCAGGCCTGCAAGGGAGGGCAGTTGGGGGGGGACCAGGCCAGCAGAGGAGGGCAGTTAAGGGTGACCAGGCCAGCAGAGGAGGGAAGTTGGGGGCAACCGGGCCTGCAGGGAAGGGCAGTTGGGGGGGACCCAGGTCTGCAAGAAAGAGCAGTTGGGGGGGACCAGGCTGGCAGGGGCGGGCAGTTGGGGGGGACCAGGCTGGCAGGGGAAGGCAATTAGGGGCAATCAGGCTGGCAGGGGAGCAGTTAGGCATCAATCAGGCTGGCAGAGGAGTGGTTAGGGCAGGGTTGGGCAAACTTTTTGACTCGAGGGCCACAATGGGTTCTTAAACTGGACCGGAGGGCCGGAACAAAAGCATGGATGCAGTGTTTGTGTGAACTAATATAAATTCAAAGTAAAGGAGCAGAGGGGAGAGCAAGAGAACCCTCCGCTCTTTCGGCTCCGCGGGCTGGATAGAACAGCCGAACGGGCCGGATCCGCCCACGGGCCGTAGTTTGCCCACGGCTGGGTTAGGGGATGATCAGGCTGGCAGGCAGAAGCAGTTAGAGGCAATCAGGAAGGCAGGCAGGCGAGCAGTTGGAAGCCAGCAGTCCTGGATTGTGACAGGGACTGGGATCGGGCCTAAACGGGCAGTCAGACATCCCTCGAGGGGTCCCAGATTGGAGAGGGTGCAGGCTGGGCTGAGGGACACACACCGACCCCTGCCCCATGCACTAATTTTGTGCACCGGGCCTCTAATATGTTAATAATCTTACTTTTCTTTGGTGGACTATCATTTGTGATTTTATCTAAAACTTCCTTAAAACATCTATAAAACCTCCACAGTGATATAATTGATCCTAAATTAAAGGAGTGCCACCAAGAGTAAATAAAAATGCCTCTGTGAGCTACTCTCTAAATAATTGAGCATGAAGACCTGCATTCCTGTCTTATTATATTCCAGACACTATAATCTAATACAGCCTCACACTGTCCTTATAATTACTGTAGCACTCATTTTATTGGTGCTGTAGCTAAATATGAAGTATTTTGAATGAGTCAATATTTGAATCTAGCTTTCTTAATGATTTCTTCTTAGAATTATATTTCCAGACTGGAGCTATCTATTCTATTTACTATACTTCTTATTTAAATTAGGTACCAAAAATTCTAAGTTACCTGTAACAATGTAATATAATTGATCAAATATAATGGAATTTATATTAGACAGTTATGTCTCTGAAATATTTTTTTCTTGATTTGGCTACAAAATTTAGTAAAACTTTGATATTTCTAACTATAAGTCTTAATTTTTACCTTGATATGTTTGGAAAGTATGCCACAACTTTAAAGAAAAATGGATTTTAGAGTCTTATTTTAAAAAAGAACTTTATATAATGTTTCTTGGACATTAAACAATACCTTTACAAAACAACATTTTGATGACTTGAATACAAATGAATCAGAAACATACGGATTGAATTTTCCTTGACGTATAAATGGGTTTGAATAGAGAGAAAAATAGTCATTGGCAAAATTCATTCTGAGTATTGCCAAACCTAAAATGTCTGAAAACATAGGGTTTTAAAAAGACATTCTAATGATCTCAAAAAATACTATATTTGTTTTTCCATCTCTCTATTATTCTATGAACTCAAGTTTGAAGAATAATTAATTTACTTAGAAGGTTTACACTATATAAAACATCAAACAATGGAAAATTATAGTGTTTAGGGTATAAACCCCACTTGAACACTAGATTATACTGCTGTTTAATAAGCCCTATGTGCATATATGTATAAATTATAATAATTATAGATTTAATAACCATTTTAATGAAGTCCTAATAAGTCATATAATTTAGGGTATTGAAAAATCTAACAATAAATGATAAGACAACCTAAGCCTACTTATTTGTTAGTAAAAGAGCGTATATATTCTATCATGGAGGTTTATTAATCACTATGAGAGAGTTCTTGAGCACCTGGAAACAGATTTTGCACAATTGCATACAACTACTTATCTGGAAACTCTATATTTGTCCATTAACAAGCATTTTGTTTACTTGTTTACTTGCACCTTTGTTTGCTTTATTTTGCTGAAACAAGCCTATGAAGCTCAGAGAATCATCTATTCTGCATGAAAAACAAAACAAAACATCAATAGAATATTTTTAAACGCTCATGCCAAATCCATGGCAGTTCATTTGTCAGATTTCTAAAAAGAATATTTCACAGATTGACGTATTTTCCACAGGTCCTCTGAGAAATCATAATGCTACTTTTAATTTCAACAGCCTTTTGATTTCCAAAATATATTTAGGCCTCTGCAATTTTTTTCTTTGGAGGAGCAGGATAAACAAAATTTAATAATATTCATCACTGACTTTCTCCTCACCTTATGATTGAAACTATTTTAACTACTGCACTGTGGTTTGTGGTACAAAATTCTTCTCCTGTGTTATACCAAACTAGTTTGGTTAATAATCACCCAAAATTTACAGTTTGGAATGTCCTTTTAAGAGTAACATGTTCAGTGTCAGGTGTCTAAAAGAGCCTTTTAAATCACAAACTCATTCAATGATCATTCAAGACATGTTTTTAATACCTACAACCTGCATTGTACCAAGCACCAAGGGTGTGATTGTGAACAAGAAATACACATCCTATGACCTCATGAACGATACTCATTCCAACATGTAATCACGATGGTGTTGCTGTGATTGATTAAAGCAGCAAGTCTAGTTCTTTTATGAAGTGTGAGCTAGCTACAGAATATATTATACATGTTACATTTCATGTTCCTTCCATGATTTGTCTCCAAATTACTTTCCTAATAGCATCTGCAATCATATTTTATTTACACATGAAAGTTGTTCTAGCCAACTCTGGACTTTTCCCAGACCATACCATGCCATTTTCCCAGTCCATGTATTTACTCACATTGTTTCTTAATTCAGGAATGAATTCTCTCCTCTGGGTCTCACCACTACTCCATATACATCCACAACTCCTTTCCACCTCAGTTCCATTCCTTGCAATCTTACCCAGCTGACCTAGTTTAAAAGTCATCTGAACCATGGTCCTTTTGTCTGTGTCCCATTTGGACTCAACCATCTCTTTTCTGTTTTCTTATAGTGTCTTGATTATATCACTATTTTTAGCATTTATGGTATCTTATTCTTTCTAAGATTAAATACAAATGTCTGTCTCCCAAGTTATATTGTCCTTTAACATTTTGTCTTACATGTATAAACACAATAATTTTATGTTGAACAAATAAATAGATGAATAATAGTCAATGAATGAATTTGAAAGCATACTTTTCTGAGTATCATTCTTTTATAATTTCCAGTTACTTTTGCTAAGAAATAAACATATTTAGAATCCATTATTGCAAATAAAAGATGGTCTGTCTGCTCTTTTTGAAGTAATATCCTAACATCATGTTGAGAACATCAACAGTAGTAATGAATGGAGCAGTAATAAGTGGAAGCATCTGGTAATCCATATTTATAGAGAAATGTCAGTTGTATATTCTCCATGAGGTTGCAGTTAATAAAATTAAGGTACTGGGAGGGTCACTTGCATTCCTAGGGCTATATAAGCTCTACCTCTGGTTAAAATATGTTTTAAGGATTGCTTAAATGAGAAAAGCCAGATTGTCTAGCACATTTAGCCATTTTAATATTTTCACATTAGACAATATTAGAGAGACAAAGAATACCAGTAAAATGCTGTATATATCAAACCTTAATTTTAAATAAAGAATTTGGAAACCTTTGAAAAAATGAAGTGCTTAAAAAACATAAATAATACAACAGTAATTTAAAGTAAATTTACCCTTAAAAATAAGAAAAATAAATTAAGGGAAAAGGGGAAACTCAAAATGCAATGTAGTTCTGGTAAAGAAAAAGATACATTGAAAGCATATAGAAACTAAATTATATAGATAGTAAAGGAAAGAGAACCAATAGAACAGGAGTGAAAATACAAAAGAGAAATTTCAGAATTTTCAAGTGGATGGGGGAGGGGGTTGAAAGGAAACAGGCTGATCATATTTCACAGATCTCTTGAGTTGTTTAGTTAGACATTTCAAGCATAACCCCAAGGAAAAGACTGGGAGAAGCACACATCACTAATTTAATTTTTTTATTTGGGTCAATACCGGGGAAGAAACGACTGGCTCACTCCCACACTGCCCATTTCCAAGTCACATTTCTGACCATAAATGTACAGAAGTTTAACACTATAAGAATTTTTGGAAGATTATATAAATATGTGCTTTTCTCAGTCCACATTTATAATGCTTGAATACTGAGAATCCGTAACACTAATCCCAAAGCCATAATTGAAAAATAACCTATAATTCAAAATATTTAAATTTTTTATAAAAATCAGCATTATAATTAAAATCTATGGAATGTATGGGTAGGGGGTTCTGAAACTTGTCTATAACACTTTCAGCAAAAATATTCTGTTTCTCAATCAAGATCTGAGGCACATGAAACCTTCACTATACTAACTCTAGACTATACTTAATTTATGGCAGTCCACCTCATTCCATATACAAAACCTAGGAATGACAACATTGGTTATACTATTATTCTTGGACTGTGAATTTACCTATAGGTAAAACAATGCCATGTAAAGTCCTGTGGCTTACAGTAATAGACTCCCTTGCAAGAGACCCAAGAGAGACACATCTTATGCTTAACTGTAGATCAGTAAACAAAGCAAGTAGAAATGAGTGAGAGATTTTACAAGTCATGTTTCTATTGCCTGATCCTGCGAAAAACTAAAAGCAGTAAAACTTAATAAGGCATGTTCTCTAATTATCATCCCTTTGAAAACTACCCTCCCTAGGGCTGACTCTAATATTTTCAGGGTGTGGGGCAAGAACACAATGTAGGCCCACATGGTAGACTTCTAAATATTTAAAAATGACTAATCAAGCTAAAATATCATTACATAAATTATGTTTTTTTCCTGCTACCACGACAAATATAATTTTAAATAAGTTCAGATTTGAATATAAAATATTTATTTTTTCTACCCTTTGAGTGATCAGAGGCCAACAATGCTGTGACTAAATTGACCTTGGCTCCCCTGACCTTTGGATCAAATGTGCCCAGCCCCATCTCACCACAGTCTGTAAATTCTTTTCTATTTGTCTGAAATGACAACCCTTCCACAACTTCTTTTCCTAATCACATCTTCCTAATCTTTAAGATTGTAGCTTGATTTCTCTCACTGTTCAATACTCAAGTCCATCAGACTCTTCTTAGTGTGACATACATTCATCAAAATTCTTATGTAGTTACTACCCCGTGCCTCACCAAGCCTCATGAAGCTATCTCTGCATTATCTCACCATTTCATCTCTAGCATCTAGCCAAGCACCCAGCACATAGTTGCTCAATGAATACTTGTGAGCATAAGAATAACTTCAGGGGTATCTTAAAAATGAAGATTTCCTACCGACCCCTCCTGTTAGTGATTCTGGAGCTGTTGTCTTTGACTAAATATTATAATATGTTAAGACCTAACTCAATATTATTTTCTGTTTTTTTGTGTGTGACTCTTTTGTTCCATCCCAGCCTCTCTTCCCCTTTGCATAATCCTATCTAATAAAAGAGTAATATGCAAATTAACCATACCTCTGCTATACCCACAAGCCACACCCACCAGCCAATCAGGAGCAAGTATGCAAATTAACCCAAGATGGCTGCAGCCACACAGCGAGCAGGTGGCTTGGGTTTCCCCAGCAATGGAGGAAGCCATGCTTCCCATACACCCTGGCCGGCTCTGGACTCTACTCAAGGCTACAAAGTTTCAATTATAGAAGATAAATAAATCCCAACAAAAATGGCTGTGGCCACAGAGTGAGCAGGAGGCTTGGGTTTCCCTGGCAATGAAGGAAGCCAAGCTTTCCACCCACCCTGGCCTGCCCTGGCCTCCACTCAAGACTACAGTTTCAATTATAGAAGATAAATAAATCCCAGATACCAGGGCCTCCACTTGGGTCTCCAGGGGGCGTGGATGGCCTTCAAACCACCACAGGCCCCTCTCCCAGGCCACCCCACACCCCAAGGGAACCCCCACCCTGATCCGGACACGCTTCAGGGCAAACCAGCCAGCCCCCACCCATGCACCAGGCCTCTATCCTATCTAATAAAAGAGTAATATGCAAATTGACCATCACTCCAACACATGAGATGGCTGCCCCCATGTGGACACAAGATGGCCGCCACAAGATGGCCAGCAGGGGTGGGCAGTTGTGGGTGATCAGGCCAGCAGGGGAGGGCAGTTGGGAGCGATCAAGCCTGCAGGGGAGGGCAGCTGGGGGCAACTGGGCCTGCAGGGAAGGGCAGTTGTGGAGGACCCAGGCCTGCAGGGGAGGGCAGTTAGGGGCAATCAGGCTGGCAAGGGAGTGGTTAAGGGGTGATCAGGCTGGCAGGCAGAAGCAGTTAGGGGCAATCAGGAAGGCAGGCAGGCGAGCAGTTGGGAAGCCAGCAGTCCTGCATTGTGAGAGGATGTCTGACTGCCCTACCGGGATCAGGCCTAAACGGTCAGTTGGACATCCCTCAAGGGGTCCCAGATTGGAGAGGGTGCAGGCTGGGCTGAGGGACACACACACCCCCACGCACGAATTTTGTGCACCGGGCCTCTAGTTATTAATAGTTCTTGTGGAGAGTGGCTACAGCATTTGGACAGGTTCAAGTCTGGGACTAATGAGAGGGCACAATCCTCTCATGGCAAAGCCACGTGTAAGTCCCAGCACAATTATAGACAAGGGCTATAGTTGTAAGCTTGACCTTATGGCCTGTACCTGTGGGCCCATGTGGCTGAGTGATGTGGGCTTGATAGAGTTCAGGTGCATGTAATTGAGTGGATTCAAAACCTGTGTGAACATCCTGACCACGCCCTTACTTTGCCTCATGGAATCTGGCTATAAAATAAAGACTCAGCTTTCTGGTCATGGCGCTGTCTCTCCGTCAGAAAGCAGCATCCCACCTAAACCCAGCTTTATTCTCTTGTCTGTCTTTTCTAAATCCTTCACTGCCCCCTCTCAGGTTCACCCATGGCCTTGCCAGCTCGGCACATATGAAGCCCAATGTGGGTCTGAATATGGGAACCTGGGGCCGGCTCAGCACAGTTCTTCTGTTTGCTTACTTGGCACCTTTTAAAATATATATTCTTTGTTATTTTTAGTCAGGTTTTGAAATACAATTTACACATGGTAATACTCGGTCTGACTTAATGTATAGTTCTATTAATGTTTACTTATATAGCTTTGTATCCACCACCATATCAAGACATAGATCCATAGCACCTTGTATACAGTTTCTTTTGGTCTTATTATATTACATTATTTCTGCTTGTGTACACATTTTCAACACAAGATTAAAAACTCCTTGAGAGCAGGAACAGTACCTACTTCTTTACCTCTCCACCCCTACCACAGAGCTTGACAATAAATGCATGTTGAGTAAATGTGTTCATAAATGGATTAACTAATTACTATACTGCACTATCCTATGGAATACACTATCTTGCACATCATAAGTATAAAGAACATATTGATTAAATTGAACAAAAAGCTATAATGTGTCAAAACCAGCACCACAAAAAAATACATGAAATTCAGTGCTTACCATCTCCTGTTTCTGCACAGAGTTGTAAGCCCAAATTGTTCTGTGGATTAATCACCCAATGATTGCTGGTCACAGTGATATCAAAGACAAGCCAACCCACATCTAAAGCCTGGGCCTTTCTTGTGTCTAACAAAAACAGATCTGCATCCCTGAGGAGAAAAAAAAACAACAATTAAAAAAAAAGTTATAGGTTGGAATGAAGACCATCATTTTCTATACTTAAGTAAAAACATTACCAAAGCACTTTTTAAAATAACAGGAGTTAATTAAAGAACAAGGGAAACAAGCAACTCAAGTGATGAGTAATAAGATGCAGAACCTTTTTTATTGCTAGACTCCTAACCCAAACCTGAGGCAGATTAGTAATATCTGAAAGTAATTTTCATTTTCCTGCTCTTCACTGGCCTTTACAAACTGACTTAGTGAGTTTGATTTGGTCCCTGATAATCAGTCCCCGAAACTGCTATCTGTATGTAGTTCTCACTGGCAAGTTCACAGGCAAGGATTAAACGGAGTAGAGACAGAAGTGAAAGTAGCTCCACTTGTTTGGATGAATGTGGATTCCTAAAGGAATAGAGCACAGAGATAGTTTTCCATTTGTTTCTATATTCATTATAAATTTTTTCATTTTGTTATACATATTTTTTATTTTTATTTCCTTTTCAATTTTACATAAATTATTTTATGGATATCCAAGGTCTAAGAGCAGGTCAGAGAATGCACTATTCAATTAAGGGGTAAATTCCATGGATTGAGCAAAAAGTCTACCCTGAGTTGCTTTAATATCTTCTGCATACTTTAGTCCCATGATGACAATAACAGCTATAAATATGAACTTGTATATTTTAGAAAAATCTCCACAATGTTGTTTTTATTAGCATTTACCAATCTTAACTTTAGCATTAAATTTACAAATGTATGAATATTTGTTTAATTATGATGAATTATTTTATTTATTATTTTCTTACTATGTCACATATTTCTGACATTTAATCTTTACAGAAGCTCTGTTATATTGATGAAATTGAGGCTGAGATAGGTTAATGGTAAAACATTGGAGCTCCTTCAAAGCAAAATAGAAATAATTCCATTATGCATTTTTATGACCTTTTATACGGTGATGAATCTGTGAAACTGCTTATTATTTATGTGAGGTAAATCAGAACTATGGCACAATAAGCTATGTTAAATACTGTTTACTGCATTAGCAATCTATGTGCATCATAGAAGTCACTTCAAAGATGACTTACAATATGTAAAAAAAAATTTTTGAATAAAATCAAATCGTGCACATGGTAATTCTTTTTTTTTTTTTTTAATATATTTTATTGATATTTCACAGAGAGGAAGGGAGAGAGATAGAAAGCTAGAAACATCGATGAGAGAGAAACACCGATCAGCTGCCTCCTGCACACCTCCCACCGGGGATGTGCCCGCAACCAAGGTACATGCCCTTGACCGGAATCGAACCCGGGACCTTTCAGTCCGCAGGCCGACGCTCTATCCACTGAGCCAAACCGGTTTCGGCCACATGGTAATTCTTTAGATAAAATGCTCTATAGTTAGAAATGAACCATTTTAACAGAAGTGAAGAATCTCAGTCAATATTTTAGAAGCTACATTTTCATTTCTTTATTTAAACTTGATTTATGCCATTTTCCCATTAACCTGGAGAATATACGATGGAACTTCCATTCTCCTTCACAATTTTATTTTTTAGTATATTTTTACTGATTTCAGAGAGGAAGTGAGAGCGAGAGAGAGACAGAAACATCAATGATGACAGAGAATCATTGATTGGCTGCCTCCTGCATACCCCACACCAGGGATCAAGCCTGCAACCCAGACATGTGCCCTGACCAGGAATTGAACCGGTGACCTCTTGGTTCCTGGGTCGATGCTCAACTGCTGAGCCTCCTTCTCAATTTTAATCATAGTGTTTATCAAAGGAGGGTTGCAGACACTTTTTTTTATATCCCAAAGGTGATTCCGTTGAAGATACCACAGACACAGGACAAGCATGTACCACAAAAAAAATGAAAAGTTTCAAACCATTCCCCATTTGAGTTTTAAGAACCATGATAGAATGTCAAATTCTCCCTCTTCCTCCTAACTTAAAAACCCACCAAATAAACAAGCTCTAAGAAGAGCTTATCTTTATAATTTTGAGATATTTAGTAAATATCTTTGAGACTACAATCTTAGTATATTAACTTAATCACAATAAATTAATAACAGAAGTTTTAAATAAAAGGAGTCATCCTGTATCTTGGGAAATATCAAAGTGCTACCTGTATCAAGTCTGCTTTCATTTGAAACATGGTAATAATATTCTAATAAATCCTGCAAAGCTTATAACAACATTCCTTGGCATGATATAAATAAACCCTTAAAAAACAAAGGGGTAAATTTTGACAGTTTCAACTAGTTAAAAATATCATTAGATAATTATTAAGGTTGTATTTTCTATTATTTTTAAATTGTTCTACTTTTCTAGAAAAAGTAGTCCCCAAACTATCTATGTTCAAGTCTCAATACTATCAAGCATGTGTATGAGGAAAATAGTTCCAGTTTTAATGGCTATATCTAGAAAAAACACCAACCAAAGAATTCAAGCAAGCCCTAAATATCTGAATTTCAGTGATGCAAATCCAAATTCATTGGAAGGTAAATCTAAGTAAATAGTATGCTTTGAAAAATTCATATATTTGTAGTTCACCTCTGGGAGGTTATAAAGGTTCCACTGCTTTCATAAGCTTCATGGTTTCCTATTCTTGACCAAAACTACTTTATTTTTTACTTTTTTAAAATTTTAGTTTGACCACATGTATTCTTTAATTTCTCCTCTCTTATATAAGAAGCCCTTCTAAATTACCTACAGACAAGAGAATATGCTTTGGGAGAATCAAGTCTATTATTAATAAGCACAATGTTAATAATTCTATAATTTTCACTTACGTAGCAACTTTCACACAGCATCTTAAAAATAAATCTCACAAGTTTTTTCTTCTGAAGTATAAAATTACTCCACTAAGGAATAGCACTCATCTCACTGGAAACAGTAGCCTATACTAAATATGTCCTATGAACAATATAAAGTAAACTTGTTAAAGTTGCCCATCTTACCTGACTGTTTTTAAAGAGAGGGGAGGGTTTTTAATGAAGGGATTAAGAAATACAAATTGGTTGTTACAGAATAGTCATGGGGATGTAAAGTACAGCATAGGACTATAATCAATAATATTCAAATAACTACCTCATCAGATGGATGTGAGATTTATCAAGATGATCACTTAGTTATATAATGTCTAATCACTGGGGTATACAACTGAAACTAATATAATAATGTATGCCAACTGCAATTGAAAATAAAAAATGATAAAAGACAAAACTAATAATAATTTAAAAATAAATTTAGGGCAGAAAGAAAAAGAAAAAATATTAATGTATTTAAAAATAATGCAGTAGAAAGTATATATATACAAAAATATATTCACTTATAGCAGAAATAAATCCATAATATAATTCCTTTATATTTTGTGCAATCATAAGAATTAAATTAAAATTAAAGTCTGCATTCTAGCCAATAAAAATTCCATTTACATGGATGTAAATAAGCAAATATTTCATTAGTTTCCTAAGGCTGCCTTAACAAAGTACCACAGATTGGTTGGCTTAAGCAACAGAAATTTATTGTCTCAGTTCTGGAGGATAGAAGTCCAAAGTCAAGGTGTTGGCATGGTAGGTTGGTTGGAGGACCATGAGGGAATGATTTATTCCAGGCCTCTCTCGTTGTCTTATAGTCGTCATCTACTCCCTGTGTCTTCCTATCATCTACCCTCTACATGTGTGTCTGTGTGCAAATTTTCCCCTTGTCTAAAGGAAACAAGTTAGTTCTTCAAACTTTAACACCATCACCACATGCAAAAGCAGCAGCCTTACATAAATTGTTTAACTGGTTCCCACAATTGCAGAGTCAAGTCACTGTAGTAAATCCCTTAATCCTTTTCATTCATAATGGCTCTATTTTTCTCATCAAACTCTAACTGACAAGCTCCCTGGTATGAGTTGTATTGTGTCCTCCCAAAAGATATGTGGAAGTCCTAATTCTTGTAAATGTGCTCTTATTTGGAAATAGGGTCTTTACAGTTATAATCAAGTTAAAACCAGGTCATTAGGGTGGGTTCTAATCCAATATGGCCACTGTCCTTATAAGAAGGAAGAGATCCCTGGCCGGTTCACTCAGTGGTTAGAGCAAGGCCCTTGGACCAAAGGGTACTTGCCTCAGTTGCAGTAAAGGGCATGTACCTCAGTTGCAGGCAACCAATCAATGTGTTTCTCTAACATCGATGTTTCTCTCTCTCTCTCTCTCTCTCTCTCTCTCTCTCTGTCCCTCCCTTCCTTCCTCTCCACTCTCTAAAAAAAAATCAATGGAAAAAATATCCTTATGTGAAGATTAGAGAAAAAAGAAGCAGAAAAGACACAGAGATAAAAACAGACAGTGGAGAGAGCCATATGGAAATAGTCACAGATGAAAATTATGTTGACACAAGCCAAGGAACTTCTATGGCTACCAGAAAATGGAAGAAGCAAAAAAAGGATTCTTGCTTATAGGTTTTGGAGGGAGGATGGCCCTACAAACACCTTAATTTGGGACTTCAAGTCTCCGGACGCTGAGCTTGGCTAAAATATGAAGAAGCAAAATACTGTGGAATTTGGGGCCGTGGGAGAAAACAGAAATAAGTAAAGGGATTTTTAGTTAATGCAAGAAATATGAGGATATTTACTTAAATTCATATTTATAAAATAGGACATTTTGCATTATTTTAACACAAGAAGAAATGTGCATGGACAACACTGGATATACCAAAATATTATCTGCTTTGTCATCTCTCTATGACACTGTCCTTGTATTTCACATGGAAAAGTTCTTTATAGATTAAATCACTTCTTGGCAAGGGAATTAGATAAACTAACATGCATTGGAAGGATAGAAATCCATTCATCTTTTGCTGAAATTCGTTTTATCAAGGGTACTGTATCACCGACTTAGGCAAATATATTATCTTGCTTATTTCTAAACTAGAGGCCCGGTGCGTGAATTCATGCACTGGTGGGGTTCCTCTGCCTGGCTGGTGATCAGGGCCATCTTGCCCAGTCCTGATCAGGCTGGTTGCCACGGAAGGACCGCAGGAGTTCTCCAGAGTGTGTCTGGTCCTGTCTCACCAAGTCCCGATCCACCGGACCCCAGCAGCAAACTAACCTACCAGTCAGAGCATCTGCCCGCTGGTGGTCAGTGAACGTCATAGCGACCGGTCGGTCGACCACTCAGTCGGACACTTAGCAAATTCACAAACATTTCTCATTGGTATCTTATTGCTTATGCAGAAGGTATGTGTCCTTTAAGAGCTTCATTTAAGTTTATCTTTATAAAGCAAAGAATCACGTTGGAGTTGGTATCTGTTTAATTTTAACAATGACTTGCTATACTTAGGCTTTGCTTGATTGTAGAAAAAAATAAGTTACTTTTATGAGTTTCTGTTTCTTCTTCTTTAAATGAATATTAAAATAATATTGAGAAGACAAGGTGGAGGCAGTGACTTTAGGCTCCAAGGTGATGGCCCCCAGCTGGCCCACTTGAGGGCAAGCACTCCATGGAGCACTCCATGGCACAAGCTGGTGGTCAAGAATCTGTGCCCAGTGAAGGGCCCCTAGGCTTTACCCTCAAGTTCAAGAGGGAGCAGGCTGGGGAGTGGCCAGCTGGCCTCAGCCCCCAAGGCCTGGCTGAGGGGTGGGGGGAGGGCAGCCCACCTGGAGTACAGCCTGGTGGCAGAGGCTGAGACTGAGCCACATTGAAGAAGAACAAAGACAATCAGGGCAGCCCGCCCAAGGACAAGCACTAAGGCTACATCATGACCACCTAGAAGAGCAGACGCTCATGACACTGTTCAAAACGCCATTATAGAAAAACAAAAACAAAAAAACACCCACAAGAATGACCAGTGAAGTGGACCACAAAGCCCCCTCTCCTTGCCTGCCCAGCCTACTGCCTCCCAGCCTGGGTGGGCTACTCATTCCGGTGTCAGAGCAGCAGATATTCAGCTGTTAAAGTTGTCTGTAGTTAGGAAATAAAACCTTTCAAGTTGCTAATCATCATCATCATCTATCTCATAAGTCTATGACAAGGAGAAGAGGATACAAACATAAAAATGCTATATAAATTACTATAACTGCAATTTTCTTACCAAAACACATTTATGGCATTTAAGTGTGTATATAAGTTGTATGTATTATGCTTAATGCAAAATTAGGGCCAGAAATGATATATGCACCCAGCCAGTGTGGCTCAGAGGTTGAGTATTGACCCATGAATCAAGAGGCCACTGGTTTGATTCCTGGTCAGGGCACATGCCCAGGTTGTAGGCTCAATCCCCAATAGGGGACATGAGGAGGCAGCCTATCAGTGTTTCTATCTCTATATCCTTCTCCCTTTCTCTCGCTCTAAAAATCAATTAAACAAAACAAAACAGAAGAAATGATTATGCAATAATTATTGCTAAAAATCATTAATAACCCATAGTTATAAATTTTGGATATAGGAAATCATTTATTTCCTTTAACTTCAGAAACATTTATTGATACATATGACATAATAAAAATTTGTCTCTGCTCAGCAGTGTGGCTCAATGGTTGAGCATCAACCTATGAACCAGGAGGTCATGGTTTGATTCCCAGCCAGGGTACAAGCCCAGGTTGGGGGCTGGATTCCCAGTGGGGGGCATGCTGGAGTCAGGCAATCAATGGTTCTCTTTCATCATTGATGTTTCTATCTCTCTCTCTCTCTCCCTTCCTCTCTAAAATCAATCAATTAATCAATCAATTTATATATACATATATATACATATATATTTAAAACAATAAAACTTTGTCTCTAAATTCAATAGAAGAAAAATTTAATTTGAAAACTTATCAAAAAGCAGTCAAATTATTTATATAAATAATAAAAGATAAAAAAGTATTCTTCAGATTGTTATAGATTTCAATTATATGTACACTACATATGTTTGTATACACAAACATAAATATATATACATGTATATGTACATATACATGTATATATATATATATGGAGAGAGAAAGAAAACAGTTCACCATGAGTAAAACCATTATGTAAACCCAGCCAAGAAGAACTTTGAGGAACTGTGTGGAAGATACATGGATACATTTCAGAGGAAAAGTTGTACTCCTCCATTTTCATTAGAAATGAGCCTTTCAGTCCACAGTGACATCGCCGTTATTTCCCAAATTTCTATTATAACTCTTTCACCTCCTTACATCTCCTTTTGCCTTCTAAGAGCTTATTAAGTCTAGTAAAAATGTACTGATGGCCACCCAAGGAGAAACCATCCATCTTTCTCTGCGTCTTTGACGTAAATACCACCACACCATTTAAGGAACTTGATTAGAGCTCTCTCGCGAAACACATTAACAAGGGAATACAAATTAGTAAAGGATATTCTCTGGAGTTTATAATGTCAAAAGTTGCTCTCTTGAGCCACTTTAGCTTAAAAGTGTAGGAATCAGCAAAAATGTCTCCAGACATTGCTAAATGTCTTGTGGGGGCCAAGTCACCCCAGTTGAGAAGCACTGAAATGGAGCGTGATCCCAGTACAATGAAGAAATGCAAGCTGTGCTTGTGTGCTGTCCCGTATACTTAGAGCAAATGTCATGGACCATCTGAGTGTCCTGCTCTGCAGCACTGCTCTCCAGAGCCCATGGAATTTTGCTGAGTAGAAATTGTCAATGTACGTTCTGAAGTATGTCCACAGAAGAATCACAAATCTTAGAGCAGCAGGAGGGGGGAGATGATGTAAATATGAAGCTGACTGTGAACTGGAATGATGACAGCTTAACTAAATATATCCAAGTAGTAAGGGTGGCTAATGACATCGAGCAAGCTAGCTTAAAATGTTTTTACAATGGAGTACAGACATTTATATTCATAGCAGAGCATTAGGAAAAGGTTGAGTTATGCACAGCAGATTTTCATTGGGGAATATATAAATACATATATTTGTGAAAAAATTAATTCAAGTAAAGCACTTAGCACAGTGCCAGACACATGGTGAGTGCCCGTTAAATGGATAAGTGCTTGCTGCTATACTTTGTAGTAGTATTACAGGCATTGATCATTTTATTTGCATCACTTAATTTTTTTTATACATTTAAACATTTTAACACTTAGGAATATTTCTTCTAGGATACAACTAACTCTCTCTCTCTCTCTCTCCCTGCAGTTCTTACTCATCTCAAAAGACCCAACTCAAGAGTGAACTCCTCACAGTGGCTACCCCTAAGTCCCTGACCCCCCCACACGAAGAATTAATTTCCCCTTCATTTGTGTTTCCACAACACTTAGTGCATACTTACATCATAGTGCTTAGCACTTTGTATTATAGTTATTAAAGTCTGCGTGCAGCAGGCCCACCACAGCTCCAGCCCTCGGGCTATGAGCTTTTGAGATCTTATTTACTAGGCCTTATGCCCCTGTGCTTGCCACATGGTAGGCATTCAGCAAGGCATGCCGAACTCAGCTGAATTATCTGGAAAATTCAATCATGTGGAAACCTCATTTCCCAATAATGCCAGATATATGAGGTGTGACTGAAGAGCAATGCCTTCTATACAGAATTTGGGGCTGTCAGCCTTTATGAAAAGATTAAATAAGTGAAATGATGCAAAGTGTGTTAACTTTTGACCAAGAAAAATAAAGATTTGGATAAATATCAGAACACTCCTTTAAATTGCACACATTTAAATATGAGTAAGGATAAATGGGGGAGGTGGGAGATGGTAAAATAAAATATATAATTTTAACAGTATTAAGCCTCACTGAGATAAATAAGTGTGAAAATAGATGACGTTATGGTTTTTTTTTCCTTATTTGATTACATAACACTGTCAAAGAATTCATGGTTAATAGATCCATGTCTTAACTATAAAATATACCTAAAAACATCAGTTTAAATTACTGCAAGGATTCAAAATATATACATACACACAAACATACACACACACACACACAGAGATTGTCAAGATACTGCATTGAAGAGTACAGTCTGCACTGACCTTTCAATTGTTTCTGATTTTAATACAACACACTAAATAGATAAGATCCACAAGTTTGAAGACAGATGTTTTAACAGGTGAACCTTGCTTTAAAAATGGCCAGAGGTACTAGTTTTTTCTTCTTACCTCCAATTCTTTTTTTTTTTTTTTCTCAATCCTCACCCAAGGAGTGAGGATATTTTTCCATTGATTTTTAGAGAGAGTGGAAGGGATGGGGGAAGGGAAGACAGAGACACAAAGAGAGAGAAATATCAATGTGAAACACATTGACTGGCTGTCTCCTGCTCCAGCCCTAACCCAAGCAGGGCATTGAACCTGCAACCAAGCTACATGTCCTTAACCTGGAATCCAACCTGTGACCCTTTAGGTCCATGGGCCCACGGAGTCAAACTGGCTATGGCTATTTTACTTCTTTATTTAAGAAATATGTAAAACCACAGATAATCCATACTACACAAATAATAATAACAATCAGATTTTAAAATAACTTTAACAAATTAAAATTCTTTCACTTTTGCCCAGCTGGAATGGCTTCGTTGGTTGAGCATCATCCTGTGCACCCAAAGGAAGGATTAAAAAATAAAACTTTTCAGTTTTAACTGTGATCACATGATATAAAAATGAAGTATTTTTCATCTATTTCTCCTCATGTTCAGCAAATTGAAGTCAAGGTTCCCAATTGGTAGAAATGTTTTTCCATAGAATAAAGGAAGGAAAAACAGTATTTATTTATCTTCATTTTCTGTGGGGGAAAAATGCCTTTCATAGCTTATGAAAAACCAACAGCAATTTATTTTTAAATCCTGATGTTTGTTTTGTTTGTTTTTATTTTTAAGCCTCTCTTCCTGGGAATGTTAATTTATAAAGTAATGTGTGGTATAAAGTTGTTTCATTATCTCTTCTCTCTACTATAATTATGCATATTTCCAATTATAAAAATAATGTTCATTGTAAAAATTTAGAAAGTACAGAAAAGGGGGGGGGAATTAAATTTTAAAATTACCCACAAGCCTGCAACGAGCACTTGATTTTTCCTTCCAATCTGTTTTCTACATTAATTTATTTAAAATGAGAATAATATTTTTTATTGGTATAATTGGGAAATACCAAAGTTTCAAGATACACAGTTGTCCCATTTTTAAGGGAAACTTAGTTTCCCAAAACTATAAAGTCTGATAAGCTAAGCATCAATACCCATAAATATTCCAAAATGTATTATTGATGAAAATCTGCATGGATTCATTCAGAAATAAATCTATAAATAACTGTGAATAGATTCTTATATTAGTCCTTATTTTTATCATTGTTATCATGTCTTAAATTATACTGTTCACATACTTAGAAAAGCTCAAAGGGGTAGCTAGTTCAATAGATGATATTAAAAAATATCCTGAAAAGATAGAACAATGGACCTAAATAAAAGTGAGGACCTTTAATTGTGATCAATGTAAAAGCCTGTATATAGATTTAAAAGGTCAGTAAATATAACCCAGAGTAGATAGACACCTGACATACCAACAGTTCTTATAAAAAACTAATAACACTTTGTATGTTAACCATGAACAAATTCAACATTCATAAAAATATAATGTGGATGACCAAAAATAAAGATAATTCAAGCATTTTGGAATAATGTTAATGAAAGTACTACTCCAGTCATGTGTAATAGTTATTTCAAAACTTTAAATAATACCAAATAAATATATAGTGCTGGGGATAAAAAAATAAATAAAACAAAATTACCTAAGACACTATCTCTTTTTTAGGAGCTCACAGTCCAAGTGGGGAAAACAGACAAAGAAATATATTTGGCCCTAGCCGGTTTGGCTTGGTGGATAGAGCATCGGCCTGCAGACTAAGGGTCCCAGTCAAGGGGACATGCCCGGGTTGCGGGCTTGATCCCCAGTGGGGGGTGTGCAGGAGGCAGCTAATCAATGATTCTCTCTCATCATTGATGTTTCTATCTCTCTCTACCTCTTCCTTCCTCTCTGAAATAAATAAAAAATATATTTTTAAAAAAAGAAATATATTTGGAGTATTATTTTCAACTCTTGTCACTTTATTTTGAAAAATGCCATCATTATTTAGTATTAAAAATAATGTGTTATAATATGCCAGGTCCTGTCTCTGAGAAAACCAAATTAGTATCCTCATTTTATAAATGGAACCACCAGATTGAAATTTAAAAAACAAACAAACAAACAGAAAAACAGCAACAAACACCTCACAGAAAAATATCTAGAAAGTGTTAAAACAGATAAAGGACCACAGAACTTTCTGCCTTGGAATTACTGCTCTTAAAATAAATTGCATATGGATCAGTATTTGTTATTTTTTTTGCATAATATATTTTTCACATTTTTTATTAAAGTGTACCCTGCTGAATCAATGTTTCATAGGATATTAAGTATCTCACACCCAAGAAAAAGATTCTGTAGCCAAATAATTTTGAGCAAGACTAGGTTTTATTATAAAGTCTTACCAAGACTTTAAAATTCTGATATGCATTGTCATTCTCCTAGAGCAGTGGTCAGCAAACTGCAGCTCGCGAGCCACATGCGCTCTTTGGCCCCTTGAGTGTGGCTCTTCTACAAAATACCATGGCCTGGGTGAGTCTATTTTGAAGAAGTGGAATTAGAAGAAGTTTAAGTTAAAAATATTTGGCTCTCAAAAGAAATTTCAATCGTACTGTTGATATTTGGCTCTGTTGACTAATGAGTTTGCCGACCACTGTCCTAGAGGATGGTCTAACAGATTTTTCAAATGCATTTGATCTCAGTCTCTTTGTTTTTATTCACTGAGTATTGTGAGGGGCTAGTGTTCCATAGAACAGCCATTGGGAAACTCTGGCACTCCAGAAGACCAAGAAAAACCTCAATGTCAGGATTTGGAAATCCTATATAATAAAAGCCTAATATGCTAAGTGCCCAACCGTTTCTTCAACCATTCGAGTAGTCACTATGATGCAGACTGACAAGCAGGGGGCAGACACTCCAACTGGTAGGTTAGCTTGCTGCTGGGGTCCGGCCAATTGGGACTGAGCAAGTCGGGCCTGACACACCCTAGAGCCCTCCTGCAGTCCCTCCCCGGCCCTGATCATGCACTGGTGAGGTCTCTTGGCCTGGCCTGCACCCTTCAGTGATGTCAGAGAGCCAGTTTTGGCCTGATCCCCACAGGCCAGGCCAAGGGACCCACCAGTGCATGAATCCGTGCACCAGGCCTCTAGTCCTATCTAATAAAAGAGTAATATGCAAATTAACCATCACTCCCCTACACCCCAGCCACGCCCACCAGACAATCAGGAGCGAATATGCAAATAAACCCAACCAAGATGGTTACGGCCACAGAGAGCAGGAGGGAGGCTTGGGTTTCCCTGGCAATGGAGGAAGCCAAGCTTTCTGCCTGCCCTTGCTGGCCTAGGCCTCCACTCAAGGCTACAAAGTTTTAATGATAGAAGATACATAAATCCAAACAGAAATGGCAGCAGCCACGGAGCTGGAAAGAGCAGGACGCTAGGGTTGCCCCCGGCAATGGAGGAAGCCAAGCTTTCCGTACACCCTGGCCAGCCCAGGCCTCCACTTAAGGCTACAAAGTTTCAATTATAGAAGATACATAAACCCCAACAGAAATGGCTGCCATCACGGAGCAAGCAGAAGGCTTGGCTCCACTCCAGGCTACAAAGTTTCAATTGTAGAAGATAAATAAAGCCCAGATACCAGGGCCTCAGCTTGGGTCGCCAGGGGGCGTGGCCAGCCTGCAAACCACCACAGGCCCCTCGCCCAGGCCGTCCCACTCCCCAAGGGAACCCCCACCCTGATCTGGGACACCCTTCAGGGCAAACCACCTGGCCCCCACCCATGCACCAGGCCTCTATCCTATCTAATAAAAGAGTAATATGCAGATTGACCATCACTCCAACACACAAGATGGCTGCCCCCATGTGGTCAAAGATCCTGCCCCCATGTGGACACAAGATGGCCACCACAAGATGGCCAGCAGGGGAGGGCAGTTGGGAGGGACCAGGTCTCTAAGGGAGGGCAGTTGTGGGCGATCAGGCCAGCAGGGGAGGGTAGTTAGGGGTGACCAAGCCAGCAGAGGAGGGAAGTCGGGGCAACCAGGTCTGCAGGGAAAGGCAGTTGGGAGGGACCCAGGCCTGAAGGGGAGAGCAGTTGTGGGGGGGACCAGGGCTGCAGGGGAGGGCAGTTAGGGGTGACCAGGCCTGCAGGGGAGGGCAGTGGGGGGGGGGGGGGGACCCAGGCCTGCAGGGGAGAGTAGTTGGGGGAGACCAGGCCTGTAGGAGAGGGCAGTTAGGGGTGACCAGGACTGCAGGGGAGGGCAGTTAGGGGAAAACAGGCTAGCAGGGGAGCAGTTAGGCATCAATCAGGCTGGCAGGGGAGTGGTTAGGGGGTGATCAGGCTGGCAGGCAGAAGTGGTTAGGGGCAATCAGGAAGGCAGGCAGGCGAGCAGTTGGGAGCCAGCAGTCCTGGATTGTGAGAGGGATGTCCGACTGCCCATCAAAAGATACATAGAGGCAAATAAGAATGGCAATACAACATACCAAACTTTTGGGATGCAGCAGAAGCAGTAATAAGAACAAAGCTTATATCATTATAGGCCTATCTCAAGTAAAACAAATGCAGCCCAACATCAGTAGAAGGAAGAAAATAATAAAAATTAGAGCAGAATTAAATAAAATGGAGAACAAAAAGACAATACAAAAAAATAATGCAACAAAGAGCTGGTTCTTTGAAAAGATTAATAAAATTGACAAAGTTCTCCCTAGAATTACCAATGAAACAAAGAGTAAAGACTCAAATAAACAAAATCAAAATCAAAGCAGAGAAGTTATGACAGACACCACAGAAATACAAAGGATCAAATGAGAATACTATCCCTGGTGAAATCGGGCCTAAATGGGCAGTCGGACATCCCTCGAGGGGTCCCAGATTGGAGAGGGTGCAGGCTGGGCTGAGGGAACCCCCCCCCCCATGCACAAATTTCGTGCACTGGGCCTCTAGTATTCATAAGGAGACAAAGGGGCCTTAAAGGAGACATGATACCTGTCTTTAAATCTTGTCTTATTTTAAAAAGTACATAGTATTTAACCAAAGGGAAGGTCTAGATCTAATGAATAGAAGCTACCAGAAATGGATTTCACCTCAATGTAACATTTTAATAAGTTAAAAGAAAATGTAAAAGCTATCCAACAAAGGTGGCAAATCACCTGTAAAAGGTGTTACCTAAGCAATTTTATCATTGTGTGAAAGGTTTGAGATCTCTGCTAAGCTCTCTGTTTTACTCTTTTATTTGATGGTTCATTTGCAGTAATTATCAACTGAGATTTCCATACATTTAGTATTTCAGATTTTCTATTCACATTTTTGTACCATTTTGAATTAAACATTTTAGAAACAGAAGACATAGGTAAACTATTGCAAATATGATGTCTTACATCAAAACACAAATAACGTTCTATAGATTTTCCAGTTCTTTGTTATTCAATCTAGGAATGTTATATATTTTGAAGAATTTGTCCATTTCTTCTAAGTTATTAAATATGGTGGCATATAGTCTTTCATAGTATTCTCATTTGATCCTTTGTATTTCTGTGGTGTCTGTCATAACTTCTCTGCTTTGATTTTGATTTTGTTTGTTTGAGTCTTTACTCTTTGTTTCATTGGTAAGTCTAGGGAGAACTTTGTCAATTTTATTAATCTTTTCAAAGAACCAGCTCTTTGTTGCATTATTTTTTTGTATTGTCTTTTTGTTCTCCATTTTATTTAATTCTGCTCTAATTTTTATTATTTTCTTCCTTCTACTGATGTTGGGCTGCATTTGTTTTACTTGAGATAGGCCTATAATGATATAAGCTTTGTTCTTATTACTGCTTCTGCTGCATCCCAAAAGTATGGTATGTTGTATTGTCATTCTTATTTGCCTCTATGTATCTTTTGATCTCTTCTTTTATTTCTTCTTTGACCCACAGCAATTAATAAAATAAAAATTAAAAAAAGACATGCCCAGCCAGCATTGCTCAGTGCTTGAGCATTGACCTATGAACAAGGAGGTCACAATTTGACTTGGTGAGGGGACATGCCTGCTGTGGGCTTAGTCCCCAGTGAGGGGCACGTAGGAGGCAGCTGATCAAAGATTCTCTCTCATCATTGATGTTTCTATCTCTTTCTCCCTCTCCCTTACTCTCTGAAATCAATAAAATAAAAAAGTAAAACGTTTAAAAAATAAAAAAATAAGATGAACAAACAGAAACACAGACGACAATATGGTATTACTATAGGGAAAGGGGGCTGTGTAGAAGGTAGCAAAGGATAAAATGGGTCACATATATAATGACAGAAGGAGATTTGACTTTGAGTGGTGACCACACAATCACAATGCAATATACAGATAATGTATTATAGAATTGTACACTTGAAACTTCTATAATGTTATTGACTAATGACACCCCAACAAATTTTAAAATACACATAATGACACATACAACTTACACTTATTGCCAATGAAAACCAAAGTCACTCTTCTTTAGTTTAACACACCAACTGATTTAAATCAATATATTATGAAGTTCATGTTTGCAGAATAAAATGGAAGTTTTCTCATTTATACAATGACACAAGAGGCCTCAAAAGCACATGTGGGGATGCACAAGACCATGTGGCACACAGAGATTGGTGTCAGGAGTAAGGAAAAGCTGTGGAATGTAGAAGACACATTTCAGATCAATTACTCTTGATATGTCTGGACCTCGTCTTCAATGCCATTACACCCAAAGAAAACATGATTTGATAGATCACATGGGTTATCGATGGATTTTATTACAATTAACATTTGTTTGCTAAAACAAGTTAGATATAAAGCCCATACCTATTTGCATATTCCTTGATGATCTGATATATGCTAATCTTAATTGTTTCATTTTCAAATCGATTGTTGCTCCGGTCCTTGTATATTCGAAATTCAGCTGCTGTAACTGCTTCTCCATGAGGAATTTGAGTAAGATCAAACCGGAATTCTTTGTAATGCCTTCGCTGGTGAGAAAAATCCTTGTCTCTTTCAACTAGAAAAGAAAAAAGGAGAGAGAAAATGAGCTTTTTATAAAATATGAAAATGAATGACAAATTCTCCAGCTTTGTAATTAAAACAAACAAGCGGGATATTCTAAAACAGGGGAAACACTAAAACCACAGACTCATACATGTTTCCAGTTGAAGGAAACTCCACAAACCAACAACCTTCGGTTCAAAAGCAATATAACCTCTGTGGTTTTATTACAAATTTCTGGATCTTAAACAGAAAGGCTATCCCAAAATGTTTCTTAAAAGTGGAGGTTGAAAAATGATTTCTAGTATGTGTCCAGTACCAGAACACAGAGGGTTCATACAGGAATTAGGAATATGTTATAGAAATTTCCAGAGTTCCAGGTGAAGTCAATGGTGAGATTTAGCACAGCCAAGGGAGGAGGAGAAGAAGGAAGACTGAGAAATTGCAGGCACATAAGGACAGTGTTTATGACATTTTAGAGATCAAGTACATAAAGCAAACTCATTTTCAGAATAAAGATTATTTCTAAAATGTCTTCCCCAGAAGAGTTTTTATTCTCTTTTCAGCAAATGAAATGTTTTGTTGTTTTTTAAATATACTTTCATTAGTTCTTATAGATTGTTTAGTAAAATCTCTTTACCTGTAGTACAGCATACAAACTCTCAGAGACATCTTTCTGCTCTTCCTCAGAATTGAGAGGGGAATATATTTCCCCCTTCAGCAATCTTCCAATAAATAAAGTCAGAGAACGTTGCCTCTTGGGCATATTAAGGGATGTTGAAGAATTCAGCAGAGCAGGTGTCCAGCATATTATTAATTCGGCTTTGTAAAACACTTTATTATTTGATACACTCTATATGTACTGGTACCAAAAACTTTCTTACAAAATACCTATACGAAGGGTTCATTTTTAGCGATGCAATATCATTTGATGTTTTCTCAAAAACTCAGTTATGTAGGCTAATTTACAACAGGATCACAAAACGCCCACTGAAAAACACTTCATGCGAGGTGTCTCACTTTTACAGTTTTCTGGTGATAAGTTTCATTACTAAGTTTTGTTCCAAGAAAATAAAAAATGTGTAAGTTGTATAAATAAATTCACCAAGTTCTTGGATTAAGGTACAAAAATATATTTAGGAGTTTAATTGAAATTATGTCAACACTGTTTTATATATCAGAAACTTGGGGTCCTAAATGAGAAAAGGGTTAAGATTAAGGAAGAGAGAAGAGGGTCATGACCATCCAGGAATGACTGTGGGAGAGAAGGCTGCTAGATCTGTGTTCTAGGGCCAGATGGGTTCCACATCTGAGAGGAAGTTTATGACAAAGGCACCCACAATTCCTCGGCTTCACCATCCAAAATAATCTCCGGTTTACTTTCCCAGAAGAGCAGGCAGTGGTTTAGGTATGCAGAGCTCACCCCCACCCCCACCACAGATACCTATGCCAGCAAAGAGAAAGCTATAAACTCTACCTGCGGCATTTCTGTCCTACGGAGTTTGGCAAGAATGGTGCTCTTGGGCTGTCGGACTCACATTAACACAACCTCACATGATTCATGAAGTTTTGTTTTTTTAAAAATATCATTATCTTGATCCTAAGAGAGATCCATTGCCAGGGAGATTATCAACTTTTCCTTAAATAAGGAAGATACCCTCACTTTTAGTATCCTATTTTGATCCATAATTTAAACCTCTTTTTGGTGGCAATAGTGGAGACTGCCATGAACTTGTCTTCTTTGTTTCCATTTGTCCATTCTCCTGATGGAGCCATTTGAGAAGGAAAGTGTAAGGGTAGAAAATACCTAGAAACTCGATATCTAGTCACTGAAAGTGCATGTATGAATATTAAAAACTAGCTACAATTTTTGTTTTCAGAGAACTTTAATTTAATTCTATGTAAACCTGTTCTTTTCTGATCTTAATTTAAACAAAGTGGGAGACAATATGAAACAGTTCTGTCTTATATGAAACAGCTTTAAATAGCACTGTTCTAAGTATTTTTAAATATTATCTTATCACACTTCATGTGGTAGGTGATGGAACCTACCTCACACAATCTATGAGGTAGGTTCCATCATTTAAGGCATAGGGGATAAATTCCTCACCAAAAAGCTTGAACCTAAGTATTTGATGCCACCTGGCTATGGTTCTTAAATGCCAAATATCCTGCTTCTGCTTATAGACTATTTATTACTTTGCCCTAATTTATGAATTATTTATGCTTTAATAAAAATCTAAAACCTCACATTCACAAGTTCAAAATCCAAAAAGCTCTGAAAATAAAAAGTTTGGCTTCAAGTTCGTTTGGCAGAAGAGCTGAAGATTAACTGTTTTGAGGCCATTTAAAGTTTCTATTTATTCCACTTTAATATGAATATTTATTGCTTTGCCACAGAAATGTTCGCTTGTTCGACAAGGTGGCACTACCCCAGCTCTGCTTCAGGAGTCCCATGCTTTGTGATCCATACACCAACCAGCCATTCAAAAATGTGTCTTCTCTATTCTGAAAGTCAATATTCAACATTCTAAGGTGCAACAAGCACCATCCAGTTTTTCACTAGCAATCCATTTTACATTTGAAATTAGGACCAAAATAACTACAGTCCTAGAAATAAGGGCTGCGGCACGAGTTTGCTAGGATCCAGTCTACAGCATGCACCTGGATAATGCAGATGAGTTTTGAATTCATATTATGTAAAGTCATCTACTGTTCTGGAATCCCCTGTGAGATGTTAGTGTAATAAAGTGGAAAGCTAGAATTTCAGCTGTTATTATAAAATTTCAGTTTTATAATCCAGGCTATTTAACCTAACCCCTTAAGGTGGGGGGAGGGGCAAATATTCAAAGAGTTTCATAAAAATTTTATTAAGTATACCACACAGAATACAGTTGCAGTGCAGATTTGTCCACTGACTCAAAATCCTATATCCTACTGCTTTGAATTATAATTTCACTCTTAAATTTCATGGGACATGTTGGAGTGAGTAATGAAATAAAACTCGTTTTTCTATAGCATTGCACTTCTAATGATGCTCACAAATATTCACAAGGTAATCTCAGTTACCTCAAAGAGTAATGTTAGGGAGGATCAAATATTAACATCCCTGATTTAAGGATGAAAAAGTGGGTGATGACAGCTAGGTGGTAACAGATGTCTGTCTTCTAACGCTCATTATAAATCTTTGTTCAATGTCCGTACCACCTACATAATGACATCCTGCTGTTCCGAACTAGAGACTAGTTCATTGTTAGTATATTTAAGCAATGTTTCTCAGTAGCAGACAAAAAAAAGTGGCAAATAGTATGGAAAATCAGGGGTTTGATCATCAGTATGAAATTAACATCCAACACAATACATTGCCTACTTCAAAGTTGTCTTCTAATAAATATTGGTTGAATGAAAAACTGTATAAATGGATCAAAATCAGGTTCTATCTTTTTAACTGATTTTCAGAGAGAGAGGAAGGGAGAAGAATAGATAAAAAACATTTAGGAGAGAGAAACATCATCGATTGGCTGCCTCCTGTATGTCCCCTTCTGGGGGCAACCCAGGCATGTACCCTTACCAGGAATCGAACCTCCATCTCTTAGTTCCTGGGTTTATGTTTAACCACTTAGCCACACCAGCTGGGCAGGTTCTATCTTTTTAGGCAGCACAATCTTTGCTACCTTCCCAAATGACTAAAGGCATAATAATTTATTTAACTCTCATTTATTTGGCACATACTTTGTTTAATCCACACAACCTTACTTATGTCCAAAAGTTTCTATAACATGCCCAAGAAATCACAATGTATAATTTGATCTGAAAACAGATTAGATCCCAGGGTCAAGATTTTAATTCCCAAGTCCTCAACATCACAGCACTTTGCTTGTTTGTTATTCCTGGATTTAGTTTTGTTTGTTTATTTGTTTGTTTGATCTAACTGTCACTCAGGAGAGCTGGTCTTCTTCCAATACTTTCATTCTCCTGCATGATGCTCCTACTCTGTAAGAGCTCTGCTCATTTCTGAACTCTGCTCATTCTTTTGGAACTCAAACTTCCAGTCAGTCTTAGCAAATGCTGTGTTATATTCACTAATTTAATATTGATTCTATATCTTTTCTAAGAAAATGTTTATGAATAAACAATGGTTGTATTCATAACTTGAATTAGTGTTATCTAATATTTATATGAGTGTGTGAGGTCATTCTTTTACTACAACCATATTTTAAAATAATTGTAATTCACCATCTGGATCCCTTCATACTTGAACCTTTTTCCTACAATACCCACTACCAAAAACAACACTCCCAAAGCAGATGAAAAAAATATATACACACACATTTTATATTCCCTAAATGTAAGCTTTTTATATAGATAGCCATGCCTTGTTTATATTGTAATAATTTTGGTCACTATTAAGTACTCTGTTTCTCTGTATATTACAATGTGCTATAACCCATTGTAAATGGCTTGGGAAGCTTAAAACAAGAAGAAAAAAATTAAATGTATAGTATTCTTGTTTTGGTTTTTTTTAATTCTTATTGTGTTAAATATTTGGCCCTTTCAATTCACTCTGCAATTTACATGTTATATCAACTAAATACCATGAGGTTCCTAAAAATCTTTACTATAATTTCTATTAAAATTACTAGATTAAAATGTGCATGATCCCATGGAAGTCATAATTAAGTTACTATTTCATGGTAGAAAATACTCTCTTAATTACTGAACAAAACAATGAGAAACAAATAAAACAAAATAAAATAGCAAGGGGGTTAGCTCCTTCAAGTCAGAACCCAGACTTGCCAAGGAGATAGAATGACAAAAGTGTTAAAACATACTGAGATAGAAGGATAACCCTTTTCTCTACAAGTGGAGACCATTTGTTTATCGCATTCCATAGCCACCATTTCCCTCATGTAAAGTGGACAAGAGAGTTCAGGAACAAACATAACTAGATTTACAATACACATCCTGTGTTAATCAATTCACCTATGAAAATTGTCTTTAAAAAGAGCACACAATGACCTGCCCAGACTGCCATTTTCATATCTGCTTACACTACTACAAGGTCAACAGGCTACATTTTGCCAAACAGTCACACATACATTACACTTAATGCCACATGCTCTTCTCCCATTGTCATTTATAAGACATGATTATTTAGAAAATTATGTATAAACCAATGAATATCACCATTGAAATAAGTTCATTAACATAGGGTTGCTTATTTATTTGAATTGATGGTTGCCAAGAGGGCTTTCTACAAAAATTAAAAAGAGTTGCTTTACTGCATATACATACACCCAACCTCAGTAAAAGTAAACCATCAAAAATTGAGCAATATTGATTCAACTTAACAATCAAACACAGTCATTATGATGGGGGTGAATATACTTCCTTCTACTTCTAGGAAGCAAGTTTTTGTGTTCCAAACCTTTCCATCTATGTGAACTACCTAAAACAACAGAAAGCTCACCTACCCTGATAGAACCAGAGAATGAATTTATTATTATATTTTGGTTTTAAAAAGTGGCAACATCAAAGCATACAAGAGATAAAATATGAATCAAAAGATTCGCATTCCATGATTAATGGGCTGATAGTGAAAAGAAACAGGATTCCCCTTATATAAGCATCAAACTACATTCTAAGTGCTCTAAATTGCCAAAGTTCTGTGAAGATTAAGCTTCTTGTGGTTAAAGACATACACTGAAACCTTTTATTGTTGCGATATAACTTAACAGAAGTTAATGACTGATTGCACTCTCTCCTTTTTCTAAACAAACACCTCTCTGAATGACTTTATCATTAATAGAAATGGGATAGAAATGTCAAGACTAAATATTTTCATGTCCACAATATCTGAAGAGTGAAAGTAATTAACAGAGGCTTGCCATTTTATCTCTTTAGTGATTTATCTGCATTTTTCAGGAGATGCATTCATGGGCAATCCATCTTAATCTCCCACACAGGGCTGTAACCTGGAAGACACAAACAGAACCAGTAGCTGCGAGGCAAAGAGAACATTCTCCAAGGAGCCTAGCCAGCTGTTGAAAGAACACACATCATTGTTTGCTGCTGAGTGCAAAAAGTCATTACGAGATTAATCATAGAATTATTACTTATCTCTGTTGCATTTTAAAGTAAAAGAAAAAAAGCAAATATATCATGTGTCTACCAAAATATGTCACTTCGCAAGACATCCTCACCTACTAGTCCACTGAGAAACATAAACTTGGTCTTATAAAGGCCTATTCATTGGTCAGCAAATGCACATTACATGTTTCTTTGAATGCAGAACCATTCCAGAGAGTGTGGTAAACTCCAGATTCCAGAAACCCTAACAGCCTCTTAACACCATAGCAAAGTGTGACCTGGAAGAGAGAAAATTGTCCCCCTGAATGTTTTGTTTCACAGAACAATTTCAGTGGACTTTCATATGTTAAAATAGTCTTACTTAGGAAGTCATAAATGCTTCATGAATATAGTTTTATACAGAAGGGAAATCTCAAAAGAAAGGTGAGATGGTTAAATAATTTAAATATCGCAATAGGATAAACATTAATTTTTGAATCAATTTAAAATACAGTGCATATAATTTGAAATTTACAAAATGTAATTAATTATCAAATATGTTTTATTATTTTGCTTAAAAAATATAACTAATTTTACCCTGGCATTGTGGCTCAATTGGTTGGAGCACCATCACATGCACCAAAAAGTCACAGGTTCCATTCATGGTCAGGGCACATAACCGGGTTGCAGATTCAGTCCCAGGTCAGGGCACATACAGGAGGCAACTGGTCATTGTTTCTCTCTCACATAAATGTTTCTCTCTCTCTCTCTCTCTCTCTCTCTCTCTCTCTCTCACTCGCTCGCTTTCTCTCTCTCCCTTTCCCTCCCCCTTTCTCTCTCTTAAAACATTAAAAACATACCCTGGGGTGAGGATTAAAATATAAGTAAGTAAGTAAGTAAATAAATAAATAAATAAATAAATAAATAAAACCTATTTAGTGACACAATAAGTGAAGTCTTATATAAAGAGAGCTTTGGAATTGGGATGAAGATGTCTCATGGTCTACCTCCTTAGATTAGATGGTCTCAGACCTCAGCCCTCAATAGTTATTCAGAATACTATAATGATAAGAGCTATACATATCAAACAGTGGTATAAAATTAATATATTTGTTAATAAATAATAATCATAAAATTAACTGCTGATTTCATAAAAATTAATATATTTCAAATTTTTATTTCTTCTCCCTTATTTGATGCAATAAGGTAGATTCTCCATTATCTTTTCCATAGTATGGATTTTAAAAAACCAACACATTAACTTCCTCAATGTCATAAAGTGAATTAACTACAAAGCCAGGAATAGTATCTAGAACTATGACTCCAAATTTAATGATCTGTGCACCAGAATTTCAACTATCAATGACTGCTATTTCTGTCTCATGGCAAAAGTCTTCCTCTTTCATTCCAAGGTCAGTGTTTCCATTTGAGTCTTGCTCTCAATTTCCTGTGTTCATTCTTAGCAATTTTTCTCCTGTGTGTTCAATTACTCTTTTTACTCTGTCAATGGTCTGGATAACAGAATACTGGAAACTCATCTATAGATGAACATTTTGGGTTTATTGACTTGTTTCAACATATGTCCTGGACAGATTCCATAGAGATCCTTGGTAAGGGATGTTAGAATTCATTGGGATTATTAGAGTGATCTGGGCAAAGATTCAAAGAGACAGGGTTTTGCTCTGCAACTAGGTGCCCTCAGGAAGCAAAGGTAATGATTGGTATTTTAATAAGTTTTTCCAGAATTTGGAAAGAAGTAGAATAAAGAAGTAGAATAGGCAAAGCAGCAGCAGCACTAATATTATCCAAGAAAGGGTCATTTTCAAGATTTGAACAAAGTTCTTGTTTTTAATCTGTGCTCAGATATGATTGTGAAATGGTCCTATTTTTTACTCCCCACCCCTTACGGTCATAGAGCAGTCTTGTCCAGTATGTTCCACAGGAGGATTGTGAATGCTGGGCCATCTCCTAGCAACTGCAAGTTCAGTCCGCCTCCTGTCTGTCAGGAGGGTCTTTTCTTGTTCTCTCCTTCCATATATGCTAATCTTGATACCCTAAAGATAGATAGCTACTCTTCAACTTCTACATTTATTCCATTTCCAAATACTTATTGGCTAACTGGTCCAAACCCTAATAGTAAAGAACATATAAAAAGCAAAAGAATAGGAGCACAGACATGGAAAAATACAGTTATGATATAACTAGAGGCCCGGTGCACAAAATTTGTGCACAGGTAGGGTGCCTAGGCCTGGCCGGCAATCAGGGCCAATCCGGGCCTTCTGGCTGCTGGCCAGGGCCTCTCTTCATTCTGTGCCATCCCCTGGTGGTCAGGACACATCATAGTGAGCAATCGAACTCCCGGTCTCCTGGTCAAACTCCCAAGGGGACACTTTGCATATTAGCCTTTTATAGATATAGATTGTGATGAGGCTTATGAGGGATATATGTAATGTAAGGCAGATTAAAATGGAACAAAACATTATGTGGGAGTCTTCAAAAGAAGATCATTTTGAGCTTGGTCTTAAAGAATTATCCCAGGTATAGGAAATAGTTCATATAGAAATAGAGGTGATAGCTTATGGCCAAAGTAGTAAATAATAAATGGTCATTGTTAATGCACATTATGGGATCTAGGAGATCAGTGGTGGAATATGAGAAATAGTAAGACTTTTCTGGGATTTGATCAATATTTTCTAGTATTCCCATCCCATTGATGCATTCTATAGTAATTAGTAACAGGAACCTATTTTTTAATAAAAATATACATATATTTTTATTGATTTCAGAGAGGAAGTGAGAGGGAGAGAGAGATAGAAATATCAATGATGAGAATCATTGATTGGCTGCCTCCTGCACGCCCCCCATTGGGGATCAAGTCCACAAACTGGGCATGTACCCTTGATTGGAATCCAACCTGGGACCCTTCAGTCTGTAGGCCAACACTCTATCCACTGAGCCAAACCAGCTAGGGCAGGAACCTATTTTTAAAAATCAATATCACCTAGCACAGGCAAGCATATAGTCAACACTCAAAGAGTTTTGAAAGTCAAGGGAATTAATGATTCTTCAATAATTATCTCCCTTTCCTAACTTGATAGTTTTGCTCATCTTTTCCTGTAATTAAAATGTTTTCCTCATTTTCAGTGATCCAAATTCTACCTCTACTTAAAAATTCCCATTCTAACCCCACAAAGATAATTTTGGCAATTCTTGTCCAAATTAATTTTCCTGCTGGGAACCTAATAGCACTTTTTCTGGGTCACCCCTTTTGATAATGGAGATGGCTTGTACCATAGTTAAGAGTCCCTGATTTCAAATGAGAAAAACTTGAATTTAATCTTAATCCCTAGCTTAATAAAGAGTGTGATATAAGGAAATCTACTCATTATCCCTCCCTATGTCTTTATTTTTCCATCTTTAAAATGATGATAAAAGGCCTACTGCACAGTGTGCTGAAAGGTTAAACGATATTTATCTTGAGAGAGAATCTTAGCAGAGGGTCTGGAACATAGCAAGTTCTTCAAAAGTAAAATCTATCATATTAATCACTTTCCATTTGCATTATAATTATTATGTCACCTTATATTTACCCCATAAGTAAGATAAGCCAGAGAAATGTCAATTTTTTGGTGGTGTTTTTATCTTTGTATTTTTGGACATACTTCAAACAGGCTTTTCTGTATAATAATGGTCAATAAAAGTTTAATTATATAAAATCACTACCTGTCCTAAAACACAGCCATTTTGATTACCAAAATGTCAATTTCTTTATCTGTAATATGTGTATTAAAGGGGATTAATGTTGTTGCTTTTTAAAAATAATTATTATAGTGAAATTAAAAAAATCTTCAGCCTAGATTTCTATAATAGTAGAGAGATAGACATTTCACATCTATAAGGTAGAGAACATAGGAGCACATATTTTGACATTCATATATTCCCCATCAGTTCAATGGAATTTGCTGGTTCTGACACAACTCTTCTTTAATCAAGTCTGAAGTCACTTAGTTATTTTTATCCCTGAAGATAATAATGAATACTGAAGTAAAAAAAAAAGTTTTATCATTTTTGTTATAGGCATTTCATATAGAAACTATTCATTAAAATTTAAAACAAATATTCAACGTTTGTGTGTTGAATATGAATATTAAATTCCAATTAGTTTAGAATACAGATGATACATGATTAATTCATTTTGTATAATTCAAAATGATTACTTAATGATGAGCAAATATATTTAGTATATAAATAATGGATTTTAATCACACTATGTACAAATATTTGAGAAAAGTGTGTTTGCCTATAACAAATCAATGTAAAGTCACAACTCTCTGATAATCACCTTTTGGTAAATATTTATTTCTTGTGTTTTAAAGATTGCCTGGCAGCTGGAGGTCAACTAATCTCACCAGATTTCACTGAATGACCTGGTGAATTCTTCTGCTCCATAGTAAAAAAAAAAAAAAAAAAAAAAAAATTCCATTTTAACCACCTGAAGGTGACAGAGGTTTCAGTAAATCGATATACAGCAAAGTACCTTCCTTTACAACTTGAATACAATGAATGATACTTTATCTGCAATGAATATTTGCGGTTGTCTGACAAAAACAGGTAAAAGGTTTTGTGAGTTCTCTTCTGAAAGTGCTCAGTGCCTTCTCTAATGACTGATAATTGAAAACAGAGACTGGGACTATCAAATGTGGTGGGTGACAGATAAGCAGATTAATGCCAATACTTGGTTAGGAGACACTGAAAGGTCAGGAGTCACAGGAATTAGCTATTGTGCTACTGTGAAAAGGCAGATATCAAAAGGCCATTATCCCCTTAATAGCTGTTCCCCAAGCCTGAAATCCATTCTCACTTCCTCTGGTTATAATTTAGAGATAATCTGTATGTCCTTATATACATGATGTGAAAGGGAAGCCACTTACCCTAAGTAATTAGGGTTTGCATATTTTTA
The DNA here is from genome assembly GCF_963455305.1 of Plecotus auritus. Lineage (NCBI taxonomy): Eukaryota > Metazoa > Chordata > Mammalia > Chiroptera > Vespertilionidae > Plecotus > Plecotus auritus. Next base: position 79,603,216 of record NC_137775.1, on the reverse strand, counting down.
TTATACACTAAAGAAAGATTTCTTTCATAGCACATTTTCAGTGTATCCAAAGCTCATTTTGGAGAGTTTAGAAACATTTTACACAAGAAAATGATGCTTAATGAGAAGGAAGAAAAACTAGAAAATTTGACATTACATTAAATTTGTTTGGAATTTCTCTATGGGGTTTTGAAAAAATAAAGATCACAGTTTGCATAGCACAAAAGATATGAGATTTTTGTAGCTGAGCAAATAAATGTCTTTCTCAAGTTTACTGCTTTATATTTTAAATCAGTATAACTTTTATAGAGTTCATTCAAGTTCAATCTGGGTTTCAATTTGTCATTTTTCCACCAAATGGGTTGCATCAGTGAGTGACATTTGGTACATGGAAGGAGGTCATAGAGAAATGTGATTACACTTAGTCATGTGTAATATTATTAGAGATGCAATTACTTGGTTGTACAGATTTTTAAGAGAAATAAAATGATGTATAAGAATATATTACATATATACTCTACAGCAATAAAAGGGTAGCTGATTTACCTGTTCTGCTTGGGCAAGAACCACAAGTGGCTACTGGTGGCCTATGTTTTTTCCTAAGAAGTGATGATTTGCTTTCTGTCTCCCTAAAAGACTTTAAGCTTGACACCAGCAGCATTTTTACTTGGCTTATTACTGTAGACTCAGCTCCTAACTCAATCTCTGGCACACAGTAGGTATTTATATGGAAAAAAATGAATATAAAAATATATGTCTGGTTCTGGTTCTTTTGTTTTGTTTTGTTTGGGTTGTTTCAGAACAAAGAGTAAATGCAGACCCTGTTAATCCAAAAGCAGAAACCCTCAACCATTTATTCTTAGATCAATCCCGCCCATGTAACAAAATACTACTATTCCTACTGATCTGTTTCTTTTCTTTCTTCTTTGAAAATAATTCAAATAAATAACGATAACTAGATAATTAGATTGAATCGTAATGTCATACATTTATTTTTAGTTTCTATTAGCTATCTTGGTACTTAAAAACATATGTTAGATGAATAAAATCTTTATGATTCTTAAAAGGACATATTACTCTTGGTGAAAAGTAAAAAAGTAATAGAAAAATTAAATAACATTACTCTTATTTTATAATTATTAATATAGTTGTACTTAAAATAATGTTCAGGATAAATCATGTGTTAAGGAAGATAATATCTATGCATTTTTAAAATATAACATAAAATTCCTATATTCTCATTGACTTTTCTCTGTTTATACAAAACACTTAAGAATTGTATTTCCCTATAATAAATATATGTAATATAACAAAATCTTTGGTAGCATGGTCATAATTTTTAATTTTCTTCCTAAAACATTGAAAATAGTTGTTCTCTTTGAAAATATGTTTTGTTTTTGATAGTTCCTTTTTTGTTTTAAAAAATTATTATAACTGCTTTTATTTGGTATTTTTTTTAATATCATCCTTGAAAGTGAAAGTTTATTATATCCTCTGCATGTTTACAGATAGAAACGGGACTGCATAATACATGACTTGCTTAACATTTCTTTATGGCACTTTATTAAAATTGTGAGTTAGATGAATCAATAGATTGTATTAAAATATGTTTTCTATAATTGAAACATATGCTGGATTTAATAACTATGTAACTTGTCAGAATCAATAAAAAAAGTCACACGATCATCCCACATTTAGTGAATGAGACCACATTGTAATTAGAGTCAAGGGATCCTTAGTGGTTTCAAGACGGAGAGTATTCATATGAATAGTCTCCTCTTTTGGTTGATCTGGTTTCACACTCCTGGGCTTTTCCTTTGTATTGGGATTTTATGTCAACCACAAAACTCAGAGCAAAATTTAGCTAGGAATCATTGAGCTGCATCTGGTTTCGAGTTCAAGCTACACAAACCCTCCAGATTCCTTAAGATACACACTTGGAACAGTAAGTTTTATATTTACTTATATGTGAAATGTATCTGATAAAAAATAAAAATGTAATTGAGGCAGAGAAAATTTCTCATCCAAGTTGATATAGGTAGTAATTCTTGAAGCATGGCTTAAAATCTAGCTCTAATTGCTTCCCTGCCTCTTAAGAAAAGTTCCAAGAGCCTACTAAATTTTTTTCTGAATTTTTATCTTTATGCTTTGCTTCAGTACATATACTAATTAAAAAATGTTACTGTTTCTCACTTTTTATTTGGACATCTTTCCTTTATAAATAATTATATAGTGTTTTGAAATAATTTTATACTGTGGAGCATTTATTATTATTTTTATTTATTTTTATTTTTAATCCTCACCAGAGGATATGTTTTCACTAATTTTAGAGAGAGGAGAAGGGATGGAGGAAGAGAGAGAGAGAAAAAAAAATCTCTGTGAGAAAAATATTTATCAGTTGCCTCCTGTGCTAGGAATCGAACCCGCAACCTAGGAATGTGCCCTGACGGGGACTCAAACCTGCAATCTTTTGATGTACAAGACGATGCTACAACCAACTGAGCCACACCGGCCAGAGCTAGGGAGCATTTTAGTAATCCTCATGGATCACAGAACATTGCTCTTGTATGCAAACAGAGAATGACACTTGAAGCTCCATTTTATTTCCCCCCCCTCAATGTAGGCTACAAGGGCAATGAGGCATAAGCTTGAAAGCATGTGAAAATCACTAACCAGTCTATTGCACATTGCACTTAACACACAGTGAAAACAAAAGTCATCTCAAAGCATATTTCCAGTTATAATTAGTTTTCTTTTTTTGCCTTTGAAGGAAACCAACTGAAGCTGAAAATAGCCAAGTAAGTAATTATTGAACAGAAGAAAGCTGACAATGTTAATGGAATGGACAAGGGAACTTGTTTGGAAGGGAAACAATATATCTGAGAGAGTAAGGGGTTAATAAAGCTCATTGATATTCATTATCTAACAACTTCAGGCAAGGGATGTCACAGAATATGTAGACAGGATAGCAACCTAAGAAGAATGGAGCAAAATCTATTTCATTAGCTATAGTAATGATGGAACAGAGATTAGAAGCTATAATTTTCTCATGGGCTTGTTGGCCATCTGTATGTCTTACTTGTTTAAGTGTCTGCCCACATTTTCTTTACCTTTTATATTGAGTTGATTGTGAATTTATTTTTATCTTTAGCTTTAGGCATAATTTTTTTAAAAATTATAAGTTCTTAAAAAAAGGAAATTAGAAGCTATGGTGTCTCCCTTCTTATTCAAAATCATATAAGATATTCCACATTTGATCATGGAATCCTAATGAATTTATGAAGTTTAGATATAAAGTCTTATAATGTTCAGAGACCTGGTAATAATAATAGTAATATTATTACTATAAAATTATACCTACTAATATTTATGGCATTATGCTAAAAATGCACAGCATCTTATTTAATACAATGTGTATTTAGTGAGAGAAGAAAAACACATTTAGTTAGGTTTACTGCGTGCTTATTATTTAGCCCCTATTTTAGGCAGAGAAGATGGAGAACAGAAAGAAGAGGGGAGATAGAGAGCCAAATGCTATCTTCCTGCAGGCAAGGGTCTACTCTCTGAGGTAGTGAGCACCTATTTTGTACAGGTACTTCATTTGAAGTTGGGGGAGATGGGGTGGGAGCAGAAGACAAACTATAGACACTACTTTTGTACTTAAGACTAAACGACATTACTTAGAGCTCAGGGATATATAGTTCTATTTTCCATCTCCTTCTGTCTGAGGCTTGGATTCTGTCCAAATTCCATTAACCCATTTTTTTTTTCCTTTTTAGAAGTCCAACTATAGTCTCCGTTGTGTTTAAGAGAAAGGCAATAGATAGAGCAGATTTGCAATACATGAAAAACACTTCAGTGGCAAGGGACTAAGAAAGGAACTTTCTGTCAGAAACTATTTGGGGAAAGTGTTACAAAGGTTTCAATTTAAACTTAAAACCAAAGTGAGAGATAAATTTAAAATCAAACCGTATTAGTTTAGAACTAAAGAATAGGAATAAAATGTAGACTACTGTTGATATGTATTTAATACCTTTTGATTTAACAAATAAAGTACTAAATTCGTTTTCTTTCTTAAATATTAGATGGAATCATAACACCACCTCATCAGTAAGTGTGTAGGCTGCTCAATTTCCTCAACAAAAACAAAACTAAACAAATTAACACACTCGTGAACTTGATTAAAATATGTTCATAAAAATATCAGAGAATAAACAATATTTGGAATTACTACATAAAAATCTATAACTAAAATTTAAAATAACCTTAAAAGTGATTGTTATTGAATTATTGAAACAACATTGTTAGCATTAAGAAGTAGTAAACTTTAACCAATTCCTAGAATACGTACAGACATAGAACTATTTTGCAAAGACTAGAGAGCTGATTTTAAAAGCAAAAAAAAAAAAACACCCAAAACTTCCCTCCATCATGCTAAGGGGCTTTATGTCTAGAAGTAATAGTTCCATTGTCCAGCATAAAAACCTAACTTGATATGTCTTGGCAAACCAAGTTATATGACGAATGGTAGTAAGAATGAGATTTTTGTCTACTGATTCCCAGTGGACATGCTCTTGGTCGGCAAACTGCGGCTCGCGAGCCACATGCGGCTAGCGAGCCGCGGTTTGCCGCTCTGTTGACTCATGAGTTTGCCGACCACTGATAGACTCTCGATTCCAATAATTACAGGCTGTTGTTGTTCCTTGTGATTAAGCCCCTATCCCAGTGGTCGGCAAACTCATGAGTCAACAGAGCAGCAAACTGCGGCTCGCTAGCCGCATGTGGCTCGCAAGCCGCAGTTTGCCAACCACTGCTAGATCAATTCCAAACACACATAGCTGGACTTTTGTAATTTCTGGTTGCTGTGTGAAACATCAATGTTAGAAAGTTCATAAATCTATTTAAATACCGTTTTACACTACAATTAAAATATTTCTTATATTTAACTTGAAGGATATATAAATTAAAACTAAGAAATATTATAGAAAATAAATTAATAATAACATTGTAAATGTATTATAAGTGAAGTTCTTTAATTTTGTAAGACAATACTGTGCTTATTTTGGTATTGAAAGTATGGTAAGAACTGCTGAAAATTGTATAAGTAGGGCAAGTTTCAAAAGATTTGTTTTTATCTTCTATAATTAATTTAGATAGATGATAGATAGATAGATAGATAGATAGATAGATAGATGATAGATAGATAGAGATAGATGATAGGAGGTTAGGAGGTAGTTTGCTCTGGACTAAAGCATTCCAATTTTTTTAAGCTCTCATTAAATACCACTTTAAAAACTCCTAGGGTGTTTTCAGATCTGGACCTTCTCCAAGTTATTTCTGTATTTCAAAAAACATTTATCTAACCTATTACTACCCTACAGAAACATCTATAGAATCACACATTTTCATAGTGTTTTTGCTGCCAGACCTCTGTGGAAATTTATAAATTAGCAAGAAAAATATGTTCAGCATCTTTTGTCCTTAATTGCATTTTGTAATTTCACACAACTCAATAAATAAACAAACAAACAAATAAATAAATAATAAATAAAGCTTTAATAAATAGGTATACATAGGGTATCCAAAAAAGTATATATACACACTTTGAGTGATTATAAAGTCAGTGTTTATTAACATACAGTTCATTTTCAAAATTTAAAAGAAACTACAGAAATGAATAATTTTTTTTGGTCCATGTCTGTTTTCAAACTGATGACTGTTCTGGTCCAGGCACTGCTGATAAAGCGAAGCAATGGAAAAGCAAACATCAAGAATCGTTTTGTTTGGTATTTGTGAGCCCTCAATTCATCAACTATTGCCAGTTTGGTACCATAAACTTTATCTTTTATTTATCTCCATAAAAAACTATTGCGGATAAATTTTCTTTGATCAAAGCTTAGTCTGGCTTCACCTATTATTTCAAATTAGTTAAACCTGAACAGGAGTGAAAATTAAGTGAGTTATCAGTTATTAAAGTGTGTATACATTGTTGGGTGGACATTCTTTGTCCCAAAACATGTATACAGATTTTGAATACTTTTAAAGGCAGTGTTTGTACTTCAGCTGCGTTTTCAATCTTCCAGTAGCATTTATGATGAATTTCCTTTATTCAAAGATTAGTCTGGCTGGAAAGAAAGTAACATCAATTGAGCTATCAGCTGTTAAAGTGTGTATACATATTTTGGGGACACCCTGTATGTAGAAACCACAGAAACAGCAAATCTTAGAGTCCTATTCTATTGAATTGTTTTGAAAAAATGCACTAATAGGTAAAATGTTAGTAATCTTTTTAGTAGATATTAATACCATGGTATTTATGAGAATAAAATATGATCATTTTTCCAGGGTAATCTATTAACTAGAGATTCTTCAGTAATAATGATTTCATTTGATTTTAACATATTTCCTAAATTAGACTGTTTTAAACCTTTTTAAAACAAAAAATATGGAAAATGTTAAACATTGGAGAGAATATTATGTTTTTATACTTGATCTCTGAAACATGTTCTATTTTCTATCTATTCTAGCTCCTAGATGACAAATATATGCATATAAATATTATTGATTTTAGAAAGAAAGGAAGAAATAGAAACATCAATGTATCAACATCCATCAGCTGCCTTATGCACGCCCCCTACTGGGGATCAAGCCTGCAACCCAGGCATGTGCCCTGACTGGGAATCAACTGGGGGACCTCTTGATGCATGGATTGATGCTCAACCACTGAGCTGGGTCCTAGATGGCCTTTAGGGCATATTGAGTATCACATATTGTGTAAGAGGTGCCTTTACTTTTTTATTTCCCATGGCAGTCTCATAAGTATCTTCCTGAAGCTTCTCAATCAAGTGAAATGTTGACAGAGGCCAAAAAAATGGGCAGGGGCTAAAAGTTATATTGGATAAAGGTTTCTGATGTGCCAGCCACTTCAGAATATAGTAAAATGACAACCTAATAGAAGCTACTATACACCATCCACATTGAAAAAACAACTCTCTCCCTCTCTCTCTCTCTCTCTCTCTCTCTCTCTCTCTCTCTCTCTCTCTCTCTCTCTCTCTCTCTCTCCGTCTAACACACACACACACACATACACACACACACACACGGAGGCAGGCAGACTCACTTTACATGTTACCATGTTAACTGAAATGTGTACATATTGGAGCTGTGTCCTCACTTTGTACTATTCTGTTGTGGTCTCAGTTGCCACAGAACAAACATGTTCTGCCATACTATACCTATACCAAAGCATTTTACAATTAGAGGGTTATTTTCACATTCATTTAAAAATATATGGATTTAATTGCTCAAATTCATATACTTTGGTTTTTTTATGGGGCTTTTTCTTAAATGAGGTAAAGTCGATATACATGAAATGCAGAGGTTTTAAATATGCAATTATAAAATTTGATGAATTTGGACAAATGAATGCATTCATATAACCAACATCCAAATCAAGATATAATTTGCATCATCTCAGAAAGTTCCTGCATGTCCCTCTCTAGTCAATCTCAACTACCATAAATAACTATTCTTATTTTCATCTTAAAAGCTTAATTTTTCTTGTCCTTGAATTTCTGGCTTCTTTCACTCAACAATAAATGTTTTTGGAAAGTCATTTATGTTTCTGTGTCTATCAATGTTGATTCTCTAAGTGTGCTATGTATTATTCTATTTTATAAATATACCATAACATATCTAGAATATATAAATCTATTGATGGATTGTTGCATCATTTCAAATTTTGGAGATACTGTGAATAAAGCTTCTAAAATATTTTAGTAAATGTCTTTTTGTGAACACATATTTCTTTAAACATATTTTTATTGATTTCAGAGAGGAAGTGAGAGAGAGAAATATCAATGCTGAGAGAGAATCACTGATTGGCTGCCTCCTGCACATCCCACACCAGGGCTCAAGCCCACAACCTGGGCATATGCCCTGACCTGGAATTGAACCATGACCTCCTGGTTCATAGGTTGATGCTCAACCACTGAGCAATGCCAGCCAGGTGCAAACACAGATTTTTAAAGTCTCTCGAATACCTAGTGCCGGTTATAGGATACACATTTTATTTTTTTACTTTTTTAAAAGCAGCCAAAGTGTGTTTCAAGGTAGCAGCTTCCTGTACACCTCCTACTGGGGATGAAGCCTGCAACCCAAGCATGTGCCCTGACCTGAAATCTAACCATGACCTCCTGGTTCATAGGTCAATACTCAACCACTGAGCCACACTGGCCAGGCTATTGTTTTTGCTTTATATAATACATATGAGTGAAATCATATGGTTCTTGTTGATTTTTGTCTGATCTATTTCAATTAGCCTAATATTCTCAAGATCCTTCCATGCTATCGCAAATGGCAGTATTTCCTCTTTTTATGACTGAGTAGTAGTCTATTGTATGTATGTACCACATCTTTTTTAGCCAATCATCCACTGAAGGACACTTGGGTTGTTTCCATGTCTTTGTTATTGTAAATAGTAACTTTGCATTTACTTTGTGTATTATGAATAGAAAGATTTCATTTGATGAAGTTCAATTATCAAGACAGAGAGAAAGGCGGTTACTTAGTTCTTTCAGAAGATATTACCCATTTTTGTCTTTTAGCATTATAATTTTAACTTTTTCATTTAATTATATGATCCATCTCCAGTGATCCATTAGTATGTGTATAGTATGAGGCAGAAGGTTCATTTTTTTCTATATGTTTATCCAGCTGTTTCAGCACCATTTGTTGAGGACACTATCCTTTTCCATTGAATTTCTTTCCTCCTTGTGTACTTTGTAAAAAATTCTTTAGTGTAATTCTGTGGGTTTATTTCAGCACTCTCCATGCTCTATTTGTCTGTTCTTTCTCTAATACCACATTGTCTTGATCATTGTAACATTATACTAAAACCCAAAATTAGGTAGTACAAATCTTCCTATTTTGTTCTTCTTTTTTCAAGATTATTTTGGCTCTTCAAGGTCTCTTGCAATTTCATATACATTTTAAAAGTAGTTCATCAATTTAGATTTTTTAAAAAACCATTGGTATTTTAATTATCATAACATCTTCTATATATATAAAAGGCTAATATGCAAAGTGTCCCCTTGGGAGTTTGGGAGACAGGGAGTTTGATTGCTCGCTATGACTGTGCTGACCACCAGGGGGCGGCGCGGAACAAAGGAAGGCCCCAGTCAGCTGCCAGCAGCCAGGGGAGAAAGGCCCCGGCCAGCAGCTGGAGGCCCCAATCAGCCCTGATGGCCAGCCAGACCTAAGGACCCTACTGTGCACAAATGTTGTGCACCAAGCCTCTGGTTGATGTATAAATAAAGTTAGAGAATATTGTCATGTTAATAATATTAAGCTTTCCAATCCATGAAGTCAATCTATTCCTCTATTTGTTTAAATATTTTTAATTTATTCCAGTTATGTTTTACAATTTTCAGTATAGATGTCTTAAATATCCTTTCTTAAATGTATTTTGATGCTATAGTAAATAGTGTTTTAAAATTGTATTTTCTAATTGTTTGATGTCAAGTTATAAAAATGCAATTACTGTAATTAATGTTTTACATTGACGTTGTATCAGTGATACTGCTAAAGCCACAAATTTTTCTGTTTATGATAGTCTTTTATTATTTTTTTTTTAATCTTCATGCCTTTTATTTCTCCTCACTTATTTACTGGCTAAGAACTTCAATAAAATGTTGAATAGACATGGTTAGCATATATATTTTTTTCCATTATTTCTTATCTTAGAATAATAAGATATCTACTAGACCAGTGGTCGGCAAACTCATTAGTCAACAGAGCCAAATATCAACAGTACAACGATTGAAATTTCTTTTGAGAGCCAAATTTTTTAAACTTAAACTTCTTCTAACACCACTTCAAAATAGACTCGCCCAGGCTGTGGTATTTTGTGGAAGAGCCACACTCAAGGGGCCAAAGAGCCGCAAGTGGCTTGCGAGCCGCAGTTTGCCGACCACGGTACTAGACTTTTCACCTTCCAGTATAATGCTAACTGTAGAGTTTAGGCAGGTGTCCTAACCAGTACTGATGTTATTTGTCTGACACTGAAGATTTTCTTCTAGCATTTCTTAGAATGCAGGTTGCCTTCCTTTGAAATAGCTCCTTTCTTTTATGTAAAATACATCATTATTTTAGCCACCATTGTGAATGATATCTTGTAGAGAGTCTGTACATTTTCACTCTTCAAAAGCTGTTGGGTTTTATTTTGATAGGCAATTAAGTTTCTGATGAATCCTTTGAAACCTGCCAGGCTTTAATTATAATGAAATTGTGATTTCTTAGCATAGATCTATTTTAGGTTGTCTTCAGTTCTAGATTATCAGCCCTAACCTAGGTATCCTTACTCCTAAATTAAGGTCTTTCTGAATGTCCAAGAAGTCAGCAAGGTCTCTGCACTCTGGGGGGCTACATTTCCCATGTTTCCCATGATTTGGCTCTTGGTTCAATTGACATCCTGGTGGTACCTGCTCTTTGCTAGGCCTCAGAGTCTCAGCCTGCACATGTAGAGCCCAAACTTGGACCAAGTTCTCATCTACAGTACATTTCCCTGAAAATTCCAACTACCTCAGAAGCAGCTAGTGCTCTCAGCTTAGGTCCCACCTTCTCACATCACACACAGAAATGCCTCCACACAGAAAATCTGGGCAAGTATGGGTCTCGCCTTCCATTGAAGATTATAAACTACCACTGTCTACTATTCAATGCCTAAAAAAGTTGCTTCATATATATTTTCCATAGTCATAGGCTATTTTTGTTCAATTCTATTTCATTTTTTAAGATCAAATATACAAGTCTAAGGTCAGTTAATTAGTCTGCCACCATCAGAAGAAAAATACTATTTATATATTTTTAAATATTTGAGCTACAATAATGTATATCAACTTTAAAGAAATATTTTCCCTCACTCATCTACCTACCTCTTCTTTGCTATGAAACTAAAAAGAAACTAACTGGCCCAGCCAGTGTGGCTTAGTGGCTGAGCATCAACCTATGAACCAGGACGTCATGGTTCAATTCCAGATCTGGGCACATGCCTGGGTTGCAGGCTCAGTCCCCAGTAGGAGGCAGCCAATTGATGATTCTCATCATTGATGTTTCTATATCTCTCTCCTTCTCCCTTCCTCTCTCAGAAATCAATAAAAACACATTTAAAAAAATAAAAATAAACTAATTGCTTGCCTGTACCAGATGCAATCTCCTAAGAATAAGCATCATTAAATATTCCTGGCCATTGATACTGATTCTTATGAAAACTATAAAGCCAAAAAAATAAAATAAGACTTTTCTAAATTTTATTTTCCCATAGGCTTATTAAATAAAAATATAATTTGCATGGCTATATTCCACCATGTAAAAACACACTTTTATTATCTAAGTATCACCCATTAGGATATATAATTTTAAGACTTACTGATAAATGACTAGCTTTTAAAGCAGACTGTCTGGTTCATTACATTGTTTGGTACATGTATCAGATTTTAAAAAGTTACCTTTTAAATATCTAGGCATTTTCTAAACTATACAAATTAATACATTTCTGAAGTCAAGAAATATCACCAACTAAAGTGTAAACTTATATTTCTGTAATAACATTTGGAGCAAAAACTTGCATACTGTCTTAAACATTTGATCATGCTTAAAGTCAGCATTCTCTCTCTCTCTCTCTCTCTCTCTCTCTCTTTTTTGCATTATTCTATCATAGAGGTCCTAAATTTCACATTGATTGGGCTGCCTTTATCTCTGATAAGAACTATAAGGTTCTCCTGCAAGCACAGGTACAGTGAAAGCCAAATCAATTGCAAATGTGCTTAGATAAAAGGGTTTGTACAATCAAGTTGCTATTGAAAGATAATTTGAGCACACTGATAAACTCATTATGTATTTTTTATCTTTCAGGTTTTATTATTTCAACTTTAATAACTGCAAAACAGAAATAAGTAGTAGACTAGTCTATACCTTTGTGGAATTTTTTAAATTCTAATAATAACAAAAATGAGGTGTCAGTTTTGAGGCAAGACTTTATATAATTATTTAATAAAATGAAGGAATTCTTTTTCATGCTGTACAGTGCAGTAATTTGATATTCAGAGAGAGAAAAATAACTAATCTGAAAAAGCAAAAACCTTCTTCTATAGCATACTATAAAATCAAATGCAATTTTGAAACTCAGAATCCATTTAATAAATGGATGTTGAATAAATAAACAAGCTTTCCAATTCTGCCTGAGTCAAGATTCAAAATCAGTACTTTTAATATCCTACACTGAGTAATATTCTTAATATTCTAAAAGAAACACATTTTTAAAAATTATTTTAAAAAAGAGATTATGATGTCTTCACCCACCATCCTTTGAATAAAGCATCATATTATTTATGAGAACACAGCAGGAGCCTAGGAGCTGATTGCTCAACCTTCTCAATTAAGCCATTTCCCCCACTAAGATATTGTATTTAAAAGAGGAGTACTGAGTTTGGAGATGGTCCACTTATAATTTACCAACTTTTTAACTGCACTGCTGTCATCTTGTCATCATGCCTCATTAATCCAATTTTGATTGTGGTAACTGAATAAAAATATTGTCAGATTTTCTTTTCTGCAACATCAATCTAAAGACAGCAAACATTTTAAAAATAAATAAAAACTATCAGCAGAGGGAAGATATATTTTCATGGTTACACAACTTAATAGCTACAATGGTTAGCTATTGAGTTTACAACATATATATGGTTAGCTAAAATAAGTTTACAACATATGTATATATATATATATATATATATATATATATATATATATGTTTAAAATTGTATTTTCTAATTGTTTGATGCCAAGTTATAAAAATGCAATTACTGTAATTAATGTTTTACATTGATGTTGTATCAGTGATACTGCTAAAGCCACAAATTTTTCTGTTTATGACAGTCTCTTATTATTTCTTTTTTAATCTTCATGCCTTTTATTTCTCCTCACTTATTTACTGGCTAAGAACTTCAATAAAATGTCCATATATATATATATATATATATATATATATATATATATATATATGTTGTAAACTCATTTTTTAATGTTATGTATTTAAACTACAAGTAATATCCTTTTGATATACACTTTTTTCCTTGAGAGTTACTTTTTGAATTCTATAAGTTAGCATGTCACATTGTTTCCGAAACTTCAGACTCACAGCAGGTCTTTAAAATTCAATGGATATTCAATAAAGGAATACCAATACTTTTATGAATAATTTTATAAATTATATAATCTACCAAAAATTTGAATCTTGTCCTTTAAAATCTAGTAAATGTACAGGTCAACTCTTGCTGAAAGTAATTTTGAAATTCTACAGAGGAACACTTATGCTTTCATACTAAATGAGGTATTCAAGACATAAAACTTACCTAAGAAAAAAGTAATAATTCTGTATAGCACCTACCAAAATATTTTCTAAAAACCATCCAAATATTTTTAGATGTGTAGCTAAAAATGTACATTTTGAAATATTGACTTTGACATGTTCAATTCATTTTAAGTTCATTTCAAAAGCAAAAATAATGACACCTTGTATATATCATATAGCTTCAGTTTAATTCACCATATACATGACTGTCAGTTGTATTTATTATTTCCTATACACATGAAAAATCATAAACAAATGCTATTCTACAAGTTATTTGAAACATATTAAAATTTGAAATCCCCTAGAGGACATTCAACCAATTTAATGGCTTATATCTTTACACTGCACATGCACATAATAGGAAACAGAGCTGTCATATTTACTTCATTTGACGTTTATGATGAGATTTATATTTTTGCCCAGAAATTCACATTTCACTACAAATCAGATATGCTGAGACAATGAAAAATAAACATTGAACTTTATGAATTATTCCAAAATACGATTTTACCATCCAAATTACTTGACATCTGCAAGTAACTAAATCACTGTAGCAAATTCACCTGAAACCTAAAATAGATCTGTGGGGTAACTCTTGAAACAAATTATGTCTGGATGATTTGTGGTAGTGATTTAATCAGAAGGCACCGGGATTTCCATGGAATGTGTGAATGCAACACTTCACTATTGTAACGATGAGTGTCTCCTACTAGCTTTAAGATTTTTTTTTCTTATTACAAAGATATATGGTTAATAGCAATAATGTACAATGGGCCCTCCATATCCTTGCATTCACCTGTGGATTGAAAATATATTTTTAAATGTTACTTTATTGCTGATGTGTGCTATGTAGTTAAAGTTAGGATGGCGGTATCTGTACTAAACACATGTAGACTACTTTTCTTATCATTATTCCTTAAACAATACAGTATAAAGTATTTGGGGAGAAAGACACCAAATCCAATTTCCTCTTCTCCCTTGCCCCAGAGCATTGACATTGTTTTAGGTTTGGTAAGTAATTTAGAAATGATTTGAACTATAAGGGAGGACATGCACCCGTTATATGCAAATACTTCAGAACCTATCGGCATGTGTGACTTTTGTTATTGTGGGTCCTGAAACTAACCCTCCCACCCCTCAATATAGACAATGGCTCTGTTGTTACTTTACATTACTTAAATAGCCAATATACTTACCTGGAATAAAATATGAGATTGAACTATCATAAAACCACAGCAAGAAGCCCTTCAGAGAAACACAGGGAAGTGGCCATGGGTTTCCTCTCACACAGGAGAGAGGCTGTGGTGCTCTGTCCCTCGGCGATTTGGTCTGAACACTGGGCTTTGTCAAATTTCCCCATCTCATCTTCTCAGAAAACATATATTATACATTTAGGCAGCTATTTTAGCTCCTCATTATCATGCTTTCATAGAACAAAGTATTTGGGAAGAAGGACACCAAATCCAATTTTCTCTTCTCCTGGACCACCACACCCTTCACCGCCAATGTTCTCAGAAAATCTCAGAGGAAGCTATGCTCTCCCTAGAGAGAGTTTTAGAAATTCACAGAGCCTTGACCTTTAGCAGGAAGAGTAACACAAGAATCCCTCACAGGGAAGAATTGTCTCAGGCCCCACACTGCCTTTGAATAGCCAGCCACCAGACTAAACCTCCATAAACATAAACTAGTCATTCTTTCTTTTTTCTTCTTTTTTTTTTATTTCAAAGAGGGAAGGAGAGGAAGAGAGCAAAAGAAACACCAATGATGAGAATTATTGATTGGCTACCTTCTGCACTCCCCACACCAGGGAATCAAGCATGCAACCTGGGCATATTCCCTGACCAGGAATCAAACCATGACTTCCTGGTTCATAGGTCAATGCTCAACTACTGAGCCACGCCGGCTGGGCTAAACTGGACATTCTTTAGTGCATAATAATATTGAAGTGTTTTTACAAGAACTTACATGAAATACAAGTAATTCAGCAAAATTCAACATGGACAAGGAAATTTAAGTGGAATAAAGGTATTGTCTTGAAATCATTGAATGATTTGATTTACTTGCTACTCTATACTAGAGTCAATGTATATTTTATTTTTTAAATTTATCTTTATTGTTGAAAGTATTACAGATGTCCCCCCCGACACACACACATCGACCCCTCCACCCTGCTCCCACCACCCAGGTTTTCAGTGCACTATTGTCTGTGCCCATGGGTTACGCATATATGGATCTAAGTTATTTGGTTAATCTCTTCCCAGCCCAACCTCCTTCCCTCGGGGATTCCTCAGTCTGTTGCATGCTTCCACATCCCTGTATCTATTGTGTTCGTCAGTTTATTTTGTTCATTAGATTCCACATATACGTGAGAAATGTCATGTGCCAATAGTAAGTAAAGTGGAAAGGGAGATACCAGTACTGACTGGATGATTTTCATTCTGTTAATATTTTACCTATTATTACTGAAAACACGTGGTAGTTGCTTGGGATGATCCTCTTTTCATATTAGAGAGAAATGGTGCCCAAAGCAGTTTAAAAAGATGGCAACCTGAAGGGATCATGATAGCATTATTTACACCCTCATTTAAGAAATTATGAGTCCCTCAGTTTCTCCATTTCAATAGTTGATCAATTTTTGACATGCGTCCTGTCTTCAATTAAACTTGTACTTTTATCCACATACGTATTACTATCCTCTTTGTCTTGTCATGTGTAAATGGCCCAATTCCTTATTACTTATCCTAACACTAATTTACATATTTCCCTGAATGTCTGCTCTTTCATTTCAATGTGTTTTTTTGAACAGAATGGCTTCCTACATCATGTTTCTTAAATTCAAATATTTTCATTTCTAGTAGTATGAGCAACAATCTTATTGTTTCATCTACTTAATAAGTATTTACATATTTAAATAGGTAATGTTTAGAAGTAAATTATGGTATTTTTATTCTTCCTTTATAGTACATTTAAGCATTAGCTCATATGTTATAATTATGAATGGGTAGGTTAGATTTTTCAGGACTTTAATTTCAGGAAGTACATATTTATAGTTAAACGGTAATTTCAATATGAAATCCCTGATGTAAGGCAGGGGGAGGGAAGTAACCACAGAGGGCTAACTGGATCAGATTTGCCCCAAGCATTGTCTATCCACAATTCCATTATCTCATGGAGTGGGAATTAGAGTTCCTAGTTATCTATGCCAGACCCAAGATAAAACCTGAATTCTCATCTCATCCTTTCATTCTCAGCCCAGGCAGACCCAACACTTCCTGCCTTGTTAAATATTTAGTAATGTATCCTTTTCTATCATGAACTAAACCTTCTAGATAATGTATCTTGCCTACCTTCATAATTTCTAAACATCAATATAAAATCATTATTATAAAGTAATTTATAGGTACAGTTGAAACAGTCAGAATTTTGCATCACCAGGAATACAACATCCTCAAAGGTAGGCTGAAACATTTGCACTGCCATCATCCTACATTTGGTACTTCTTAAAATCCCAGAAAAATACGAAAGTACAATCATCCTTTAACTTACAAGATACATATGTTAATGGAGAAATCAACATATATAAAAATATTTTGTATTTTTAGGTTAAATGGGTTTATAATCTAGGTTTTGATTTTTCACCTATGGGAAGGTTCAACAGGGGATAAGCAATTTGTGCAAGAAGCAGAAAATTCTTCTTTGTGTAGAATGTCCATGATCACAGGGTGTCAAGCACCCCACTTACAAAATATCAGTGATATATATCAATATTGTGAAAATAAAGACTGCACACCAATTTTCAAAAAGGGCTTTTAGATCAATTCACATCACTCCTGTAGATTTTTCATAGAAATCAATAATACCAGTATTCTCAGTGAAGAGTGCTTTTTAATTCTATTACAGTTGTTTTTCCTTAGAAAGACAAATGACTAACATAGGTAGTGTAACTCTTAAGTCACTATTTTAAAAACAACTTTTTAAAGATGCCAATTTACTTTTCTTTGTCAAAACTGTTGGTGTAGCCTAAGTTACATGTAGACTTCCCTGTGTGAGGCCAAAAATTTCTACTTTCAACTGGAATGGGTCTTTGTGTATATTTCTACAACATTGCTTGTAAAATGTTCTGTTTGTGGTTCTGTTTCCTGGAAGACCACCCTAACGTAGGAGTAAATATCCTGCAAAATATCAGCCGAGTCCTGGTTCTGGTTGACCAGTTGCTGGCACTTTGCGGTAATCATTCAAAGGCCAAAAGAATGTAAATTTTTAAACAAAGAAAACACTGCATCCCTGTCACTACATTTTATTCTCTATCTCTGTCATTAAGAAATAACACACAAAGCTTCACTGATTGGTATACTGCTCATAATTCAACATATTCATACTATTCATAAAGTCAATATATATGCATATATGAAAGTCTAACTACCAGATGATGAATGGAATCACAGTTAGAAAGTACTTGTTTATCTCATGTCCTAATGTAACCCCAGTGCCTGGTACATCACTGGAGCTTAATAAATATTTGTTGATGACCAAAGAGCTGGGATTTTATGCTGTGCTATGTGGATGTCCACAGAGGGCTTCATTGCAGGGGATAATCTTATTTCCTAGTTTTCAACTTCATCATCTATAAGATCTCTTATTTCTAGCTCTAAAATGTTATGATTCTAAATGTGAGCCATGTAACATATGTGACAAAAAATGCTGCAGGAATTATTTTTTTCTTCTTTTTAGTCATAAAGAGTGCAGAATTAAATCAGCTCTTAAAGTTAACCTAGTCTGAGCATGATCCCCTCTAAATCGTAACTGAGAAATTACGTGGATGCTGCTTGCATATATTTGATAATAGGGAATGAACACTACCTGTAACAGTCCACTTCATTTTGGACAGCTAGGACTGTCAGAAAATCCTTCCTCATCTTGAGCTCAGATGTGATTACCAATAATTTAGTGCTATGCCAGATTATGTCTAATCACACCTCTATGTAAAAACAATCCAAATATTTGAAGATAATAGCCTCACTGCATTTTTCCCTTCTCCAGGCTATAAATGTTTATTGTGAGCCTACTATGTGTCAGACAAAGTTCTGAGGACTGGGTGAACAGCAATGAACAAAATTGACAAAGCTCCTGTCCTTATGGGGTTTATATTTTACTGGGAAAACTATAATAACAATGACTAAGAATTGATAAGTAGATAAATAACATCAGATGGTAACTGCCATCTTATGTAAGTACACACATACACACATTCATAAATACATTCATACACACATCTACATTAATAAAAGAGAAAGATGCAAATTGACTATACCTTCGTGACACCCACCAGCCAGTCAGGAGTGAGTATGCAAATTAACCCAACAAAGATGGAGGGTTAATTTGCATACACAGCCGGGGCGGGATGTTCTGCACTGCCCCAGCCACTCCAGGCCTCTGGGCAGCGTGGGAAGGTGGAAAGGCAACTCCAGCCAGAGTGAAGGCAGTGCAGGCAGCCAGGGGAAGGAAGGCCCATTCTTGCACGAATCTTCGTGCATCGGGCCTCTAGTATATATATAATATTAAAAATTTTAATTATATATGTAATACACTTGCAAGGTATAGAGTGGTTTAATGATAAAATATATGTACAGCATCTAGTATTTTGGGATTGCAAAGCAGGTACATGGTAAAAAGTTGCTTATTACCAAAGTTATTATTTGGATCTTTCTAACAGACTATAAACCTAAAGAAGGTTTTGTGTCCCATGCTTCCTTATATCTAGTGGCATGAACTGTTATTGTTGTGTTCTGTTTGCATCTTTGACTAATGTAACAGAATAAGGAAAAGGAAAGCTATTTATCATTTTCTTCTTAAAGAATTTTCCTTTTCTCATTTCAAGCAACTAGACAGGTCTTTGTGCTACCTTTTCCTTCTGGGGATGATTATATTTTATGACAGAAACCAGAGTTTGCCTGCAGGCAACCTCCCTTCCTGGTTCTTTTTACGTCTATAACTTAATATCATTGCAGGGATTATGCTAGGGATGCCAGAGTTGAGAGAGAGAGGCTGATGTCTTGGAGGGGAAATAGGAGGGAGGAGTAGCAAGACAGAACAGAAAGATTTCAAGACTATGGAGGGGTCCAGAGCCAGTTCCTTCATGGAGACTGAGAATGGTAGTACCTCTAGAAGGGGTAGGAAAGCGAGCTTCCAATCCTAGGGAATATTATTGGAATATTTCTGGAGAGGCGGATGGGCAGCAGAGTCACTGGACTTTAAAGAAATCTGTGAATATGGAAAATAGAGCTTACTTTTATTAGCAAGTACATGCATAATTTTGATAAAAATCAATGTAAAAGAATTTAGTACTTGTCATAGCTATTGTGTTATTACTTGGATCAGATGTCATAGAAAGCACATAAAAAGAAATCTACCTGTTTCTTCTAAAAAAGTCTTAAAAAGTACAAAAAGCCTACTTTTAAGTTAGGTTTGTTAGAATTAAAGAAGTATTTTCATTGCAAAACTATATTGAGTGTATAAGTCTAAAAGGGAATTGAAGATTCTATTAATCTTCCAGTAAATTCAGGAAAAAAGGGCATTTACCCAAAATGTCATGTCTCGCATTACCAAAAAAATATTTAAAGATAAACATTTTTGTATACCAAGCATTTATTAAAATTTTTTCACTCCCTACCCAAAAATAACATATCTCCAAATCTTTAAAAAAATGTTTTGATCAAATTTTCAATAACTATCAATTGTTTACCTACTATCTCATTAATATTTTTAACTTATTAGCATAGAGTTAATGTAACCTATGAAGGGTTACATGTATATTTATAATTATATATCATTTCACTTTTCATTTATTTTTTTCTTTCTATTTTGATAATGTCTGCCCAAAATTTGTTGATTAACAACTCTTAGGTTAATTTCACAGTTTATTTTCTAATTCAGTAAATTTTCTTTTTATTTCTATATGTCATCTTTTCAGGATTTAATGGCACATATTGGATAGAATGCATGATTTATTAATCTATATTCAGATCCATTTTTTTCTTTTAACAAAAGCTAAAGGCATGAATTTCACATAGACAATAGTGTTGACAACCACTCACGATTTGACAAATTTTCATATCTGATATTTTCTAAATATTATTTCTTAAACCCTGAATTTTTTAAGTCAAGGGATTTATTTTAGAAAATACAGTTATTCTATATTTTTGAATATTTAATTATAAATATAGCATATAAAAGTTCTGCCTCTTTGTAGTATGCTTTTACAAATAAAACTTGGGGTTAGTTCTATGGCTGTGACAAGTGAAGAGTTCTGTGACCACCACCACAATCAACCACCACAATCAACGTACAGAACAGTTCCATCACTAGTCTGCAGCTACTTTGTAGTCCAACCCCTTCCCTCCCTTGAATCCCTGACAAATGCTCATCTGTTCCCGATCACTACTGTTAGCTTTTCATAGAATTTCATATGAATAAAATTATACAATATGTAGCCTTTTGGGTTTAATACATTTTCCTTAGAAAAAATGTATTTTAGGTTTACCTATATTTAAGCATCAATCAGTAGTTCTTGCCTTTTTATTATTAAGATTTCCATTGAATGGATATACCACTGTTTGTTCAATCATTCACACCGGTTTCTGTATAAACCTAAGATTTCATTTCTCTAGGGTAAACACCTAGAAGGAGATTTCTGGGTCATAATGGCAAATGTATGTGTAATGTTATAAGGAACTGCCAAGATTTTTTCAAAGTGGCTATATCATTTTGCATTCCAATCAGCAATTTACGAGAGCTCCGTACCCTCATTAACACTGGCATTATAAGTTTTTTATAATTCCCATTTTAGCCATTTTTATGTTGTGTAATGGTATCTTTTTGTGGTTCTTATTAGCATTTCCCTAATGACTGATGATGTTAAACATGGTTTTAAGTGCTTGTTGGCTATCCATATCTTTTATAAGATTTTAAAATTTATATATCATCTGATTAGTATTTAAATATCCCATGAAATCTCAAAAAAGTATACATATTCTCTATGCAATTTGATACATGTCAATATATTCAAAGTATGATCCTTGAGATGTGTCAAATAATTCAACATTATTAATTGTATTATCTAAGTACATTACATTTCAGGGGGCTATATTATGCAGTTTTGATTGAAGTAAGATTTCATACTATAATTTTGTATCTACCAATTTTTATTCACACTGCTAACAATTTTTATTTCATGCATTTTGAGTTATTACTTTCCATACAAAAAGTTGGCAATGTTGGAGCTTTGCTGAGTTTTAAATAGTTCATGGTCATAGTGACCTGTTCTGTCCCATATAATCATGTCTAGGATTTTCCCTCAAATCCTAGACATCTTACCTAATGAAAGAGAAACATGCAAATTAACCATCACTCTGCTACACCCACAGCCAATCAGAGTGAGTATGCAAATTAACCCAACAAAGATGGAGGTTAATTTGCATATGCAGGGCACAGCAGCATGAAGCCTGCTATGAGGGGAAGGGAGGTGGCAGAAGGAGCTACTGGAGTGGCGCTCCAGACAGAAGCGAGGACTTGCCGGCTCCAGGCGGCCGGGAGTGGGGAGGTGCCGGCTCCCAGGTGGCCGGGGAGTGAGGACTTGCTGACTCCCGGGCGAGCCGGGAGCAGGGACTTGCTGGCTCCCAGGCGAGCTGGGCAGCCGGGGAGCGGGAGCAGGGACTTGCTGGCTCCCGGTAGGAGCAGGGATGTGCCGGCTCCCAGGCGGCCCCTGGTGGCCCCAGGCGGCTGGGGGTGAAGCCAGGGGAAAGAAGGCCTATTCTTGCATGAATATCGTGCAACAGGCCTCTAGTGATTATATAAAACTCTGACCCCTGCTTTCTTCTGCTTCTATTGCTTTGAAATACCTTCCTACTCAATTCAGAATTTATCTAATTATTTGATTGTTATTTCACTTGAGTTATTTTGGCAGTTAGCACACTATTTTACTAAAATTTGGATTTCTAACTTTTACTTAAGTATCTTGTCACAAAACTACACTATGATATAGTATTGACTTTCAAAAAATTATTATGCATGATCCAAAACTTTTCTAAGCTAAGAAAGGTTGTTACAATGATAAACATGTACAAGGAAAAGCCAAGACTTAGAGACTACATTTAGCCAAAACAAAAATGCAGACATATCCTGGTGCTCAGATGTCACTATCAACCTACAAAGTGCCTAGAGATCATGGTGATGAAAGTGAGGTATTAATACTCCACATCACAGTGGTCATTTAAATAACTGCTGATGACAAAGAGTGATTCCAAAATATCTTGGGATTCTGTGAAAAAGGCTTAGACTCAAAAAAGCAAACTTGATACTAAAGTAGAAAGTATGTAATTTGTGGCTAAATGTTAACAATTGCTAGTCAATTAAAAAAGAATGTGCTTATTTACTTAGTATTCTCTCCCTCCAATGGGAAAATACCACCTTTAATCAGTATAATAATTGAGATACTTATTACACCTATCCCATTCCAATTGTTCTTAGGTCATATGTATATTCATCTTTTATAATCAAATTATAAAGATCACCTTGACGTAAGGTTATTTAAACCAAATTTATTCATTTGGTTGATTTGAATTCTAAAACTGTGGCTCTTTAAAGACTATGAATTCTTCATTTTTCTTAATTTTTAACCCAGCTACAGCATACCTTTGATCATTTCTTTCTAAAATGGAATATGGGTGGTATGTTTTCCAAACTTTTAAATACTTTAAAGTGTTTTCTCATGACTGTTATAAAAAGTAAAAATGAAAAAGGATAAAAGTGAATAATTATTAAATATATAGTCCCAAGAGGAATTTATAAGCATAAGCAACAATGAAATAAGGTAAAAAGAAAAAAAGACATCAACTTGCCAAAATATAAAATATAAAACATAAAAGCTTGCCAAAGAGAAAATATAAGTAGCCAATGAATACATTTAAAAAAATAAATTTCAGAAGAAATACAAATCTAAAAAAAAGATAAATTGTGGATTCTCAATAATGTAAATATTAATATTTAATTTATATTTGAGTCTGATAAAATAGTACTAGCATTTACTGTTGCTGCAAATAAAAATTAAAACAACTTTAGTGAAAAGCAATTTAGCAATATTTTCCAGATTTAAAAACAATCATACCTTTTGCTCTAATAATTTATTTCCTAAGAACAGAGTCTAAGAAAATTATAACAAATTTGTATAAATACTTATATATAAAGATATCCCTTAAAACAGAGTATGTGACAATAAAAACTGGAAAAATTGCATGCCCAACAATAAAAGAATGTTTAACTAAATGATTATTCAGCTGAAATATTATTGTCATTAAAAATGTTCTCACAAAGAGCAAATGAACACATGAAAAAGTCATATACTAAGAAATAATAAATAATATAAGGATACATATTGCATAAACATTTCTAAACTCTATGAAAAAGTATATTTTGAAAGTATGGAAGAGAATACTAGAAATATCAACAATGATTGGTTCTAGATAATGGAATTAATACTTTTTCTTGTTTCTTTTTAATTTTGGATATTAAGAGACCACAGGTTCAACAAAATAGGTTATGCTGCTTGTAATATTTCCAACATGGTATTTATAAACAGTATGTCCATATGGAAGAGTGATTCTCAGAGTTTCCTGTAACACTAGGTACCTATGGTGCTCTGTCAGGAGAGTTCCTGAGTCCAAGTGCATGTGAAACCATATGAAATATTCCTCCTTGCAGAGATTCACAATGCCCATCTGCATAATAAAGATACTGAGAAGTCTTGTCTTGGAAATATTAAAACCTATTTCATTACTGCTCCACTGTGGTGTTCAGATTTATTTGACTACAAAATTTCAGATAACACCTCTTAAAAGGACATAGAAATGCTTTCAATAAAACACACTTTAGGAAATACTGACAGAGAACTTTGAGTAAAAATGTAAGTGATTGACAGTACCCGAGAGAGATTTAAATAATTATGATTCAGCATGTGCTTTAGTTACTATATGCCAATGTACTTGGTGAAATTAAAATTAAGTACAATTTTTAACCTATTTGTAAATAATAATTTTATCATCTGACTTCCCAAGTAGATTTTGTCTAAATAATTAGAATCATTTATTGAAATTGTTTACGCTTCTGGGTTAAAGGGAAGAAGGGAGAGATAAAGAAAATATAATCTTTAAAAGGCTGCACATCCTCAGTGCTTATTTATTTTTATTCTGCAGCTACCTCTTGGTTTGCTTTTCAAAGCAGAGATTAGTCCTCAGGTGGACAGCAAAAAGTTGATATAATAACAATAATACCTACTTTTTACAACACCTCTTTTGTTTCCCCTTGCTTGGTTTTGAGAGCATTTGAAAGCTGAAACTGAATTGTCTTACTGTACATTAGCACTTTGCTTTAAGAAATATTATCATCTCAGAAATATTTTCTTTTCTTTTTTTTCTGGGGGGAGGGGGTTCCAAAAGCCTTAGCCTTCAATTCGTAAGATACTGAAGGAGCAGAAATAATATATTTAACGTGTGTGGTATAGGGGCAAAGAGTGAGCTATGCGAAAGGAACTCACTTTACACATGCAAGAGATTAGGACTGTAACTGCTACAAATCAAGAGATGTGTATTAAATGTGGAGTGTTCAATGTTATATGGAACACAGAGGAGATTTCAACCGTGACTAGCAGGATGGAGCAGAGGCTATCTGCCAGACTCTCTCTCTGCAGCAGCAGGAATTCTCTAACTTGGTTGTAGATGGTCCTGCAGCGCAAACTCCCACTTTAGTAGATTTCTCATGCGATTCACTGGTCAATCCTGTGTCAGGTCAGAAAAGCTAGGGCAAGGACTCATATTTAATTGCCAGGCAGCCCCGCCTGCTTGTGTGGCCTTCTATACTAGCCAGCAGGTTGGTAGTTTTCCAGTATCGAAAAGAACTCACTATTAGTTTGTTCCAATCCCCAATCATTGCTTTGGAGGCCCTTTACTGTTTGCAACTTGGATATTCTTTCTCTTTTCTATTTTGCCAAATGTTACTCCTACTCATGTCAAGTGTTTTAAGATAAAATCAGCACAGATTACCTTTACTTTCCTCATAAATGACCTGTAAGATTGCATGGCACAAAGGTCCGTACCTTTAGTGTCTGCAAAGTACTTTATTCCTTCTGGTTTGTATTTCATTTGCCTCCTTCCAAAAGCCACAGAATCCCAATTCAGAAGAAGGACTGTAAGAGCCCAGCTTCAGGGATATGACTCTTGGTAAACCTATTAATAGAGATAATTCCCTCAAACACAAAGCATTACTGATGAAGTGAATATATTCTAAATCCAATACGTGAAATGTTGGGAAAATATATAGAACTTTACAAAATGTTCAAACAATGTCCAATGACAACCTTCCCAATAGTGTTTACAAAGACTCCACAGCACAGGAGTGAATAGTTGGACTCTGAATCTAGTTCCTCCTCTAAACCCAGTTCCTCCTCTTACAAAATGAAATAATCTAACATCTCTGAGTCTCACTTTGCTCATCTGTAAAATAGGGTAATTCTGAGAATTAAATAAGTTAGCACTTGAAATGCTGTTAGCACACCATCTTGTATTTTATGAGCACTGAATACACACTAACTGTGGAAGATAGTGAATTTCCTGCAGAGCAATCATTACAAGTCTTATTCTAGTTTTAATAAAAGTCTTAAATTCACTTTGATGACTGGGTGTTTTGTTGATATGAATGGATAGGTAAACACTAATAAATGTGGTGATGGACCAGGAAACTTAGATCCACATTTTGCTGCAATTATTCATTTCACAATCACAGCAGATTGTTGGTAAAAAGTAAAGCAGTTATAAAATATTGGTCAATTTTTCTCAACAATCAACTTGAAGTAATAATTGCCTAGTGCCTAATATCCTGAGTAGATTCGAAGCAATGTATCAAAGGGCTCTTTATACCATTTCTTGGCGTTCTCTGTTATTTTTCACGTTGTAAAATGTGTCTCTATTGCCGCTTATTATAACCTGTGTCCACATCATGTTCAGTGTGCACAGCAACAAAGCAAACCCTGAACACCAACTTGTTAGCACACAATTGAAGAAGGAAGGCAGGGTCAGGGGTCAATATTTAGACAGATCAAACAACTTAATTTTGAAAAATTGTATGACCTTTTACCCTTATTTCCTGAGTACAACACAAATAAATAACGAGTGTTTAAGCCACACTTATGCTCTGGAATGTGCAGTAAGCATCCAGTGTACAAGGGAAACCTTTTTAGATATTTCCTCTAAAATCACTGGAGCCTCCACATTAGGAAGGCCCTCCAGCTACACAAGCAGGTTTCCAGCAGAGCCCCTAAGATTTGCTAAAGCTGGATTCTACTTTTGCTTTATGTCTTTTGGACTAAAAGGCTTCCTTAGGTTCTATTTTCTAGTAACATGATTTCCTTTTTGCCTTAAAGGGATTGAGGTTTGAAAAAATATTTTGTCTATACACAGGAGGTTAATTCTACCTGATAATTTAAATAACAAAAGAACACATTCTTTTATATAATGTTTGTTAGTACTTTTAATTTTATTTGAGGCTGGAATTTTGTGGGATTTCTGTAAAATATGTGATATTGAGCAAAAAAAATCCTGGCACAAGAACCAGGGATTCTGGGCCTAGACCTGGCTCTTCTTGCCCTGTAATTTTGGCAGTAAAACAGGCACACTCTTTCGCACAGTGGCTGGACCAACAGTAGGTAATCAACTTATATTTGTCAAATGGCTGAATAAATGACCTTTCAGATTTCCAGTATCCACAGATGTATATTGTGGAATAATATCTACTGCCTTGAGTGCAATATACTGCAATAATATACTAGTAGATTAAAGCACGCAATACACGCAAAGATCCTTTCAAAAAGTATTAATTATTATTATTGTTAAAACTTGTACATTTTTATCTATTTTTCAAAAATGGATTATCAAGTTAAAAGTAGTGGGTGGCAAAGAACAAAAAAACCTGTAGCCAGACAGACCATGGATCCAGGATGACTCTGCCATTTACCAGTAGGGTGACTTTTGTAAGCTATTTAACCTCTGAGAAGCCTCAATTTTCACATCAATAAAATGGGAATTGAAAAATATTTACCCATACAATTGAGATATAAATTAATTGAAATACTGCATTCAAATTACTTAGTCCAGTTTTTGGCACAGGGATTATATGTATTGTTTTTATTGTTGCTTGGATTACTATAATTACAAGTACACTATAATTTAAAATTATATATTCCTAACAATGTCATATACTTTATTTTTTTCCTTAAGGAATCATTGTGAAATTTATTTTTTTATTGTTTAAAGTATTACAAATAGTAGTACATATGTCTCCTTTTTTTCCCCATTAATGTACTTTAAATGTATCACATACCCACAGAGAAAAATATTTCACTTAATCCTGAAAATTTTTTCCTCAAATTAAATAACTGTAAAATAATAACTATTTGACACAGCAGTATGAAAGAGAAAAATCTTACAAGTTGATTTGAATATGTCAATAAATGTACTTGGAATCCATATTTTACAAACTTTAGTCATCAAAATTAAAAATTTAGCTAAGATCATCTCAATGACATCTTTCAGCATGTTATCAAATAATTAAAAACCAATAAATCCATGTTTTCCCACTCAATATATTATAAAATATCAAAAGCCAATACTTTACAATATGGATACTCTAAGTAGAAGATGTCCACAGTATTTATGGCCTTTTGTGTGACTTTTTGAATCAAACCTATAATTCTCTTCCTGCTTCAAAATATTATAACAGAAGGCAATTCAGGAAAAATAATAGATCTGTCATCTGAAAAAAAAAAATCAGCCCAAATAAATACTCTAGGAAAGTAAAAATACTTTAAATTGAATAGCATTAAATAGAAATAGAGTTATAGTAACAATACCAATAGTAATGAGAATAGCTACAAATTAGAAAATCATAAATTTAAACATGATTTGAGTTACATGCAATATGAAAAGCTCCTGATTGAATGATTATTTGAACAGAGTGGCTGTCCTATTTAGAATTCAGGAGTTTATCCACCAAGATTTTCATCATGAATCAACTTTTTTTTAAAATTAAAACTAGAAAAAAAGCTAAGTTGGCTTATGAAAATAAGCGTTAAACCCTTCAACATTTCCCCTTACTTCCAAGGGTGTTTTAGAGAGTGCCCATGTCTTCACAACCAAATATTTTCTAATTGTATATTATTACCTTGGCCTGCAATCAGTTTCCTTTTTCCATAACAAGCAAGGAAATGGAATTGGTAATATCTGGAACTAAAGTGAAACCAGGGGTTCATTCTAGGAATCTGACCAAATGTAATATGAATAACACCTTTCAGCAGCAATCACAGAAAATGTTGCCTTTGGGTGCTCAGATGGAAGCCCTACAGTCTCCTGAAGGCTCTGTTGTACACTGACCTTTTCCAGGACACCCTGATGAGGAAATACAGTCCATCAACAAGCCAGCTTGAAGACAGAGTCAATGAAATCCCAGGGTTCTTTTTTCTCTTGGATAAAGAAAATGTCATGTGTTTAATGGTCCACAATATTAGCAAAGGCGTTGATTTGACAGTCTGGTGGACTGGATGTGGCTCTCCTCTAACATTAGAATGCCATATTCTACTCTCATAGAAATAGGTATAGTAGCTGTGGAAACCCTTAAGTGAGTACTTTCTCCTGTAGATTTAAAGGCCTATAAAATTACCTTGTTAAGTTCTAACTATATTATGATCTCCACCTTACATATAAGAAAACAGTTTCAATGACGTGAAATAATTTGCTGAAGAATAAGTAGCAGTTAAGGCAAAGCTGCTATTCAAACCAGTATGAGTCCAAAGCCTTACACTTAAACCTTACTGAGATAGTTAAAGAATCAAGTAATTCCTCCTCTTATAGTTTTTAGTGTACAGATTTTTTACCTCCTTAGTTAAAACTTATTCCTAAATATTTTATTCTTTTTTTTACACAATTGGAAAAGGAATTGTTTTCTTAATTTTTCCTCTGATTGTTCATTAATAGTGTATAGAAATGCAACAAATTTCTATATATTAATTTTATATCCTGAAACTTTACTGAATTCATTTATTAGTTCTAATAGATGTTTTTGGTGGAGCCTTTAGGGTTTCCTATATATAGTGTCATGTCATCTGCAAACACAGTTTTACTTCTTTCTTTCAACTTTGAATGCTTTTTTTTTTTTTTTTTTTTTTTTTTTTTTTTTACTTTTTGTTGCCTAATTTTCTGGCTAGGACTTCCGATGCTATGTTGAATAAAACTGGCAAGAGTGGGCATCCTTGTCTTATTCCTGATCTTAGAGAAAAAGCTTTCAGCTTTTCACTGTTGAGTATGGTAGCCTGTCCACACTACCCCCAAGCAATTTACAGATTCAATACAATCCTGAAAAAATTCCAATGATTTTTCACAGAGTTAGAATAATCCTAAAATTTGTATGAAAACCAAAAAACCAAATAGTGATATCGAGAAAGAAGAACAAAGCTTGAGGTATCGCACTACCTGATTTTAAAATATATTACAAAGCTATAGTAATCAGAACTATGGCACTGGCACAAAACACAGATCAATGGGGAAAAATAGAGAGCTGGAAATAAACCCATGCTATGTGGCCAATTAACCTATGGCAAAGGCGGCAAAATACACAATGGGGAAAAGACACTCAGATAAATGGTGCTGAGAAAACCAGATAGCTACATGCAAAAAAATAAAAATGAACCACATTCCTATACCATGTACAAAAGTAAACTCATACTAGATTAAAGACTTAAATATCAGACCCAAAACCATAAACTCCTAGAAGAAAAGGTAGAAAAGTCTTGAACATCGGTCATATAAGTTTTTGTATGGATATGTCTCCTAAGGAAGGTCATCAAAAGCAAAAATAAACAAATAATAATAAGTCAAATTAAAAAGCTTTTACACACTGAAAGAAACCATCAACAAAATTAAAAGGCAACCTACTAAATGAGAGAAGATATTTGCAAACAATATTTTAATTAGGGGTAGATAACCAAAATATATAAAGAGCTCAAGCAACTGATTCAAAAAACAGTCTGATTAAAAAATAAGCAGAAACCCTGAAAATATATTTTTAAAGAAGATATAAAGATGAAAAAAAGGCATAAGAAAAGATGCTCAACCTCACTAATCAGAAAAATGCAAATCAAAACCACAAGGAGATACCACCTCACACCTGTCAGAGTGGCTATTATAAAAAAGATAACAAATAACAAGTGCTAGTGAGAATATGGAAAAATGGAACCCTAGTGCATTGTTAAAAATGTAGGTGGTGGAGTCACTATGAAAAACAGTAAGAAAATTCCTCAAAAAATTAAAAATGGAACTATGATCTGATTGAGCAATTCCACTTCTGGGTATTTATCTAAAGAAAGCAAAAACACTAATTCAAAAAAATATCTGCACCTCGATGTTCATTGCAGCATTATTTACAGTGGCCATGATATGGAATCAACCTAAATGGCAATTGGTGAATGAATGGATAAAGATCTGGTACATATATACAATGAATATTAGTCAGCCATAAAAAAAAATGAAATCTTGCCATTTGCAATAACAAATGAAGGACCTAGAGGATATTCTGCTAAGAGAAATAAGTCAGACAGAGAAAGATCACTAAAGCATGATACACTTATATGTGGAGTCTAAAACAAAACAAAAACAAAAACAGACTAATAGATACAAAGAACAAACTGATGGTATCCAGGGGAGAGGGGGTAGGGGATTTGTGAAATAGATAAAGGCATTAAGAGCTACAAACTTTCAGTTATAAAAAATGAGTCATGAAGATGTAATGTACAGAAAAGAAAATATAGTCAATAAACTATACTAATAAAAGCCTAGTTGGCCCTCACATGTGACATCATCACAAGATGGCTGCACACAGGCTGGCAGGGGAGGGCCATTGGGGGTGATCGTGCTGGCAGGCAGAAGCGGTTAGGGGCAATCAGGCAGGGAGGCAGGCAAGCGGTTAGGAGCCAGCGGTCCCCGGACATCCCCCGAGTGGGTCCTAGATTGGAGAGGGTTCAGGCTGGGCTGAGGGACATCCCCCCCCCCCATGCACTAATTTCATACACCAGGCCTCCAGTATTATAATAACTGTATGGTAACAAATAATAACTAAACTTATTGTGGTGATCACTTCATGAGGTATAAAAATATTGAATCACTATGCTGTATACCTGAAACTAAAATAGTATTGTAGTTAAACTATAATTAAATTTTTAAAAACTTCTTCACATTCTGAGCAAAAGAAATATCTACAGAACATTAATCATAGTGATTTCCATTCAAGAAGACACTGTTGGTAAGTGTCAAAACCTCCCACAACCACATCAAAATTACAATTAAATTACAGAAAAACCATCATTCAAAACTGCCTGAAATCTAGCTGAACAAAAGTCCTATATCTAAGGATATAAAGAAGAAGCCACAATGAGACTTGTAGGAGGAGCAAAGACGTGGAAGGGGCTGGTCCCATACCTACATATGGTGATTAAAAAATCAGAGGGATAGCTTTGCTATGGAGATCCCCCTGAGGAGCCAGGGTCCCCAACCCCACACCAGAACTACCAGCCCAGGGTTCTAGTGCCAAGAAGAGAAGTCCCCAGAACTTTTGGCTATGAAAATCAACAGAGATTATGGCTGAGTGAGATGGGGGCTTCTAGAGTTCCAGGGGTTCCTCTTAAAGGGCCCACACCCTGACTTACTCAGACTCACTCACTTTGAGCTCCAGCTCTGGGCACCAGCTCAAAAGATGCAAGGGTCATATGGGGAGGAACTGAATTGTCTGGCTTCAGACAAGGACTGCAGAGGCAGCTTTCTGTTAAAAAAACAAAACAAAACAAAACAAAAAAAACAACGTGCTGGCAGAGGCTATTGTTCCTTTGCTGAGTCCTCCTCCACAGAGCTGGTTGGTGGTTACCAGAACTGAGACTCTGGCTAACACTTTTTGTCCCACTCTGGTGATTCCCTGAGACACTGCCCTACCCTACTTGCTGGCCTATCCAAGCCTTTTCCAGTGGCTTCTCCATACAAACAGCCTCTCTTGGCTCATGCTTCAGACTTTCCTAAAATCTCTCCAACAAGCAGCATCTTGCCAAGTGTCCCTAGGCCAGGTACTAGCAAGAGCCAGCTTTGGTTCACAGCTTGGCCTCTCCTGGACACCTCCAAACCCAGCACAAGTAGCAGCCATCTGCAGATCATTCTGTAAATCATGCTCAGTGGCCCTGGGCAGAACACAGGTGGTGGCTGACCTTGGTCTGCACTTCCCAGGAGGCACCAAAGCCAGTACAGCTAGTGGACTACTTCAGACCACACCAAAGCACCACCTAACCACCCCCACAAATGACACACTCAAGAGGTGAATAGCAGGCAGCAAAGCCCCACTGAAGTGAATCTTGCTCCATGGAGTTAGCCCCTGAATAGCAGCTCCTCCACTGTAGTCACAGCCAGTCCTCCCATCTGATTGGCCTGGGATCAATCCCTCCCAATGACAAACCAACAGTAATCAAGGCTCAACTACAACAGGCAGGTGCACACAGCCCACACAAATGCGCACCTGGAGTGCCCAGCTCAGGTGACTGGGCTAACTGAGCCACTGGGCCCTATGGGACACCTACTACATAAGGCCCATAAGGCCACTATACCAAGACCTGGAGAAATAGCAGCTCTACCTAACATAGCCAAAATGAGGAAACAAAGAAACAGGTCCTAAATGAAAGAACAAAATAACTCTCCAGAAGAACTAAATGAAATGGAGGTAAGGTAACTACCAGACTCAGAGTTCAAAAATATGGTCATAAGGATGCTCAAGGAACTTTGTGAGAACTTCAACAGCATAAAAAAACTACATGGGAATTATTTTTAAAAGTCAGAAATGAAGAATACAATAACTGAAATCAACAATAGAGTAGATGAAGCAGAGAATCAAATCAGCAATTTGGAAGTAAGGAAGCAGAAAACACCCAATCAGAACAGCAAAAATTTTTTTAAAATGAGAACAGATCAAGGGGCCTCTGGAACAACATCAACCTGACCAATATTTGCATCCTGGGAGTATCAGAAGGAGAGGAGAGAGAGCAAGAAATTGAAAACCTATCTGAGAAAATGACAGAAAACTTCTCTTACTTGGTTAAGGAAATAAACATAAAAGTCCAGAAAGCACAGAATCCCAAACAAGATCATTCCAAAGCGGTCCACACCAAGACACATCATATCAAAATGCCAAAGGTTAAAGACAAAGAGAGAATCTTAAAACCAGCAAGAGAAAATCAGTTAGTTACCTACAAGGGAGTACCCATAGGACTGTCAGCTGATTTCTCAACAGAAACGATGCAGGCAAGAAGGGAGTGGCATGAAATTATTAAAAGTGATGAAAAGCAAGAACCTACAACCAAATTTCTCTAATCAGCAAAGTTATCATTTAGAATTTAAGGATACATAAAGAGTTTCCCAGGCAAGAAAAAGCTAAAGGAGTTTATTACCTCCGAACCAATATTACAAGAAATGTTAAATGTTATCAGAAGAAAAAAAAAAAAAACAGATAAAAATATGAATAATAAAATGGCAGCAACTATGTATTTATCAATACTTTAAATGAAAATGAATTAAATGTTCCAATTAAAAACTATGGTGACTGAATGGATAATAAAACAAGACTCTCCCATATGCTGTCTACAAGAAACTCATTTCATGTCAAAAGACACACAGAGAATGAAACGAAAGGGATGGAAAATGATATTTTATGAGAATGGTAACAAACAAACAAACAAAGCTGGCTTAGCAATACTTATACCAGACAAAATAGACTCTAAAACAAAGGCTGTAATAAGGCACAAAGAAGGGCCCAGCAACTCCACTTCTGGGTATTTATCTGAAGAAAACGAAATACTAAATTGAAAAGACACATATATTCATATGTTTATTGAAGCATTATTTACAACAGCCAAGATAAGTGTCTACCAATAGATGGATGGATAAAGATGAAGAGCTTCATATATACAATGGAATATGATTCAGCCATAAAAAAGAATGAAATCTTGCCAACTGCAAAAACATGAATGGACCTAGCGGGTGTTATGCTAAGTGAAATAAGTCTGACAGAGAAAGACAAATACCAGATGATTTCACTTATATGTGAAATCTAAAAAACAAAATAAAAGAATAAGCAGAACAGAAACCGACTCATAGATACAGAAAATATTTGGATGGTTGCCAGATGGGAGGATGGGAGGATAGGCGAAGGGATTTAAAAGTACAAATTGGGAGTTACAGAATAGTCACAGGGATATAAAGTACAGTATAAGAAATATAATCAGTGGAATAACTATGTATGGTGTCAAATGGCTACTACATGTATTGGGGTGATCACTCCGTAAGTTATATAAATGTTTAATCACTTAGATGCACACCTGAAGCTAATATAATATTGTATGCCAAACTGTTATTTAAAAATAAAAATATGTTAACTACTAAAAAAAAACACATTAACCATAGAAGTTATTTAATTGATAACCTTCACTTCTCCACTAAATAAGTCTTTGGTGCCTGCATCAAGGCTATTTGTAGAAGAGCCTATACAGTTTCCCAGTTGAATTCTCTCTCCCTCTGCTTTTGATAATTATAGAAGTAAAATCAGTGTAAAATTACTGCCCTTAGTGGCTTTGAAAGGGAACATAGACTATACTGGAAAGGGGCTGTTGTATCCAATGCTGTCTGTGATTAAAGAGCCGAGGTATGGCTCTGGCCTCAAGGCTTAGTGGTTGGTTATTTATGAGAACTAAATAGCAGACATACCTGCTCCACTAAATTCTGCCTCTGTAAGTCACAGGAACTCTGCCAGAGGAGAGGAAAAGTAACAAGAATAAAGATAATGATCTCAATTTACCTCATCCTAACATTATGTCTGCCTGCAACATGAACTGTGGGAGAATATCAGATGATTCCACTCAGAATTCCAAAACCTTTAACACACAGTCATGGGTCATTTCAGGAACAATGACATAGGATTGAGAATAAACAGACCTATAGATTAAAGAAAATATATTGCTCTTTGTATTTACCCTACACATTTGCATACACTCTAGTGCTTTCCACACTGAGTTTTTTGATTAGCAATTGCAGTCTACTGTTTGTATTGTAATCTGAGAGTGCTACTTCTTCCTGGGCTTTTGTTTTTGTTTTAAAGTTCAGTTTGCTCTAAAATAGTTTTAATATATCCCATGAACTTACTGATCCATATACAGCTCAACTTTTTTTTCCCCCCCAGCAAGCCATGTGTGCTGTTGCTGCTTTATTTCACCAACTTGTGAATTCACTCTCACATTAATTTACGACTATCTCTGGAATTTTATAAATGAACTAGAACAAAGGTTTGCACACAGATGAGTAACTTGCACTGAAACTGAAGTGATTCTAGAACTCTTATTGACTAGATGGCCAATATTCATTTATGGATTTGTGCCAAATATCTTCAGTGTGTGTCTCAGGACCCACTCTCCAATGAGAAACATGACAGAAAAGTATGTCTAAGTATTTATCCCTCAGTCTCCCACCCTGCTGAGTATCTAGGGCTTGGTTACATGGCATCTCTCTCAAAAAGGCCGCAGTTCCTGTGAAGATACCTTCTTCCTAAAGCTCTCCTTGGAGTTTTCTGGCCCTGGAGTGAAGGAAAGCTCCCCTGCTGTTCCAGGTGCTGCATCATCCCATTTTGCCAAAAAGCCCTGCCCACAACATTTTAAAAATTACATTTGTTAAACCCTCCTCAAATGATTCATTTACACATGCTGTCTGTTTCCTTCTGGGACTCTGACCCACCACTGGGGATTAAAAAGAATGAATAGGTCATGTTCCTGCCCTCACAACATGTAATCAGATATGCAGGCTGGCTCCCCTGGCACGTGACCTGTGCAGTTCCCCAGAGCCCTGCACCCAGAAGGGCCCCGTACTTGGTCTAATGCTCTGCTGCCATCACTCGGAATTCTTGATAATTTTTGAACCAGGGGCTCCCCATTTTCATTTTGCATTGGGCCTCACAAATTATTTAGCCACTCCTGCAAATATGGTGCAGATGTTGGACACACTGCAACTCTGATAACAATAACGGTCATTTATTGAGGTCTCACTCTGTTCCAAATACTGTTCTTAAAAGTGTGTGCATATTAACTGATTTAATCCTCTCAACACCCAGTGGAAAAAAGCCTATTATCATGGGCACTTTTTAGATAAGGAACCAGAGGCACAGAGAAAATTTAGGTTACTTGCCAGAAGTCACACTGCTAGCAAGTATAGAATGTGGGATTCCAATTCAGACTTTCTGGCTTCTTCTATGCTACACTGCTTCTGCGACGGAAGCACAAAAAGAAAAGCCATTTGAGCAGTATTATGGCTTGAACTTAAGATTCAGAAAATACTCTGTGTGTCCTTTATAGAAAGATTAACCCCAATTCCAGCAAGGACAGAAAATCTATGCAAAACAAATATTACTGAATTTTTCATATCATGACAGCATAAGAATAGCCTAAGGCATTTGTAAATATTAATAAATCTTCTGGTTTTGACATGTCTCATAGTGTTGAATAAAATCTAAATGGGATTTACATCTGCTAATCCCAACATTTAAAAAAGCTATTTTTCTTTGTTCCTAACAACTCCAGGAAAGCTGTTCAACAACAAGAACAAAAATATTTGTTATTTGCCTCCAGGAAGAAGATAAATAAACAATTTCTAAGAGATAATCTAATTACAGTATTCAGTTTTAAAATGCACAGTTGTTTCTTTAAATGCAAGCACTATACTCCATTGTTTATGAAAAGAAAAAAGGGCACACCCCTTTCTTTTAGATATCTTCATCGTCTTAGACTTTATAAAATGACACACACCCTAGTTTAATTTTTACACCAAACTATTTAACATCATGCAAGGTCTTGGCTGCTAAGTTTTATGTAATATTTATGTAATTCACTGTCTTCCAAGTAGAGGAGACACACTTTCTTTAGTCATGAAGGTTCGTTGTTGTTTTCTTTTCTCCCCAAACCATTAACGATCCTTCTTCCTAATCTACAAATGATTTTTTTCTCATTTTAAACATTCTACACTTTAATTAATTATGTTTCTACCTTTGTAGATTATGATTTACCACAGCCATTTAGACAAGACCTACAAATCAGGGGTCACCATTTGGTTGTAGGGATTCTTGTAAACATTTCTCAAAAGGCAGGTGAAGACTCCCACTGTTATTTTTATCGTACTGTCATAACATTAAGATCCATAACTGAACCTTAAACATCCCAATCTGACATCAAAATCACAACAGATCCCTTTTCCTCCCAAATACATGAGCCGGTTGTCAGGGCTGACTGGTGTGTTTTCAAGGCTATCTTAGCCAAGGGTATTATTTTAAGAGATGAGCAAATGGGGAAACCCCAGAGCTGAGCCAATAAAATACGAAGTTAAGGTGCAAAGAAGCACTCATAAACGTTGCTTAGAACAAGGGGTTCATTGTTTCAAGCCAACCCTTGCAGTGGCTCCTCTGATCTCAGCCCCTCTCTGTGCGTCAGGAAAGCCTCTTCCTTCAACCTGTGGTTTTTTTTTTTCAAGCTGAGCTACTACATTATTTATGACTGTAAATGTGAGTAGCCAGTCTGTATGCTCCTTGTACACAGACACTGAGCGGGCCTGCCTTTTCCCCACTTTGGTATTTCTGTGTGGAAGGATGAAAGGGTTTTCCCCTGGAGCTGATGTGGCTGGAGATGTTGAATTAGCTGCTGTGTCAGTATGAGGTGGACTGAGGATTTCCCAACACATCCTCCACCTGCACAACCAGAGACCAGCCTCTAATGACTCATTGCATTTGTGTCTTTCTTTCAAGGGCTTTTTCAAAAATATTCTATTTGTCTCTCTGTCTCATTCTCATTATGCTATGCCTCTGTTACTCCTGATCTCCTTATTCTCTCTCATCAGCTCTTCTCCACTTAAGAAAAGGAAATTTCTTCACAGAAGTGGCAGGAATATTAAATAAAAATAATATAAGCAAAAGTGTCATATAAACCAAAAGAGAATCACATTTTTTATTAGAGTTTTCGTTTTGTAGTTTTTATTTAATGTTGCATGCCCCCCCCCCCTTTTTTAACTTTCCCTTAAACTTCCCCTTTTAAATTTTAATTGATGTTCTATTAAATTCTGTCAGTGGGATCCTCAGGCAGAGGGTGAGGAAGCAAGGAAGAATTGGATGGTGGAAGCACCAATTACAAGGGATGGCAACAGAGCAGTTCTCATGCCCTGGGGAGCTTTGCTCCTGATGGTGGAGGCTGTAATTGGCACATCATAACCTTTCCTTCTCAACTAAAAGGAAAACAGGAGACTGTACCTAAATGATCACTCTGTAACTAATTGATTTTCAGCTAATCTAAGCCTCCAGCTATGAAGAAACTAGGACCAAAGGCAGATCCCAGGAAGGGTGGGGCAGTAAGGAGAAGGTGCCAAGAGAACCTGGGGCTAGAAAGACCACAGAACTAAAGAGAAAAAGCAAAAAAGGGGGGAGGAGGAGGAGAGAGCGAGGTGATTTTTTTTAAATGGAAGAATAAAAGGGAAGGCATTGGGGAGGTGGTGGGTGAAGTATCACCAAGCCTTTTTGGAGGATGTTATCATACCTTCCTACTTCCTGCTGTTACTTTTTACTAAACGTTTACACTGGCTATTTGTGAGTGACCATTAAAACTTGCAAAAAGCTTTTATTTAAACTGTGATGGTAACTATGTCTGCCGCCATGCCCATCATTGGACAATAAAATGCATTTAAAGGAAAACAAGAGTCCCGTTGGTCACATTGATGAATGCTACAGGTTGTTGAAGGAGAGAGAGAGCTCTCCACCCATAACAACTTTTTATCTCTTCAGAAGTTGAGTTTTAAAGAATGATATTTCTGCCATTATTAGCATTTGTGATTCCAGATATAATCCAGGAATGTGTACTTAATGGATTTAGATTATCTTTCCTCCCATCCCATTCTGCCTCCCTCAAAAAAAAAAAAAAATCTTGCATGTGTTTATGGGCATGTTTATGTTACACAAGTGTTAATAACCCTGTTGGAGACACTACATAGATAGGCATCTTTAGGTAGATCTGTATATAAATTCCTCTCCACTGGGCACTGAGTCAGCCAAAAACAACAATAAATATCAATGATGTCTTTCAAATCTTCCAACAGAGTACATAAGCATTGTTTTTTTTTCTTCTAGCGCCAGGAGAGTTTAATGATTTGAGGAAGTAAGAGAAGGGTTAAAGTTTTGAAAGCATTTTTAAAAATTTCATACCTTAGCATGCTAAATATATTGTTATAAAATAAATACATGTAAGCATTACATTTATATATTTTTCTGCTTGAGAATTAATATATATTCTTAAAATATATCTAAGTATTTGACTCTAAGCCAACTGATCCAGTCAGTCAAAAACCATTAATAAACCCAAAGTTCTTCTTTATCAGAAAAATACATGGAGACTAAGAATAATATAAACATAAATTTCCTGTATTTACTGTTTTTTTTAATTCCTCTAAAACATCTACAACATTGTCATGTTAATTATACTATCACCATGTAATTGATTTCTAACTAAAAGATCTTAGAAATGCTCTACATGTTTATGTTTATATAAACAGAAGATATACTTAAATATTACAAGAAAATTACCAAGTAACTTCTTTTATTTGCATAGGTATTTGATATATAACCCTTAACATTTTTTATAAAGAGATGGCTAAAAAAGAACAAATTTACCATAAACACATTTTTGTTTCTAACAAAGTACTGTAGCATTGACTAAGAAAAAAAAATTCACTAATATTCAATAGTTTTCTGGACAAAGCAGAGAAGTCTACCTGTAAAAGCTAGATACTGTGAGACTGACTCAAGTTGGCTTAAAAATAATGCATAGAATAGAGTGGAAAGCTTCTCTTCACACAATTACTAATTAGCATTTGTTTCTTAAAAATAAACAAATCACTACAATAATTTAAAGGTTGAAATAATGTGCTGAGTTTCATAGTTAGTTGTTTATATTGATCTTAACACAATTTCTTTACATTTTATTTTTTTCATTTGGTAAACTAAATTGTTTTTCACTTATGGACAAAAAATTATTCTCATCTGACATTTTTTAAATAGATATTTTGTTAAATATGATTCAGAGTTTAAAATAAGTTTAATTGTTCTTGAGCAAAACTTATGTTGGAAAAAAATGTCTTCCTGAGTGACAAGATAATTGTAGAAAATCTATTATTTGACTTGAAATGACACAGGCAAACATTCATAAAAAGGATGTTACTAGATCCTTTTTATATAATTTATCTTATTATGGGAAATGTCAACAGATTCTTTTCATATATTTAAATATCCAGGTGACTTCCTCAATACAAATCCCTTGCCTATTGCTAATTTGATCATTTGCCCTTAGTCCCTATAATATACATATATTTTAAGATACTAAAATATAAAATAAAATTCTCTTGGGTCTTATAAGAACATGAAACAATTTGCAGATATTTGCTAATGAATGACACATAAGGACACTCAAATTCTCAGTGCAGTTAACAATGATATTACAGTGTCACCTTTTCTAAGTACACTTTGACCTATTTTATCATGAAAGAAATACAGAAAACCTTTTTACTAAGTAATGATAGGTTGCAACTTTTGGATATATTAGAAGGTATGGTCTGAGGATAATAAAATGAAATTTTGGTTCAATTTTCCTCAGAGACTAGTAGGAAAATTCAGTATTAGAATTAATTTATCAGTAATTTAATGTGAGAAATTTAGTTTGGAATATTAAATTTTTAAAAAATCAATATGGTTTATTATTGAAGATAAATCATTACTCAACAGTTCAAGTATGATAAAAATAAATAAAAATTTTCTGAAGTTTATATCCAATTATTTCTCTAGAGTAAAATGAATAATTATTTTTCATGGTGTATTTAATGAACTAGTTATTATAATCCAAACAATATAACCAAAATTTCATTGATTTAAAAATATAATCATTCTTAAATGATCAAAATGGTTCTAGAAATCATTGAATAAAACTATTTATTATTGGTTTTGGTTTTCTTATTCTATGTCGATTTATAAAAAGTAATGGTGTATAGGTTCAAAATTATACTTAATTCCTTTCTAAAACACAAATACACTTCTTTTGTGAATGATCAAAATATTCAAATATAATAAAATATTTTATTAGAACAGATTTATGACTGGGCTATTGTTTTTTAAAGTATATAATATAACACACTCTTCCGTAACAGATTTTAGATGACCTGAACTGATATTTTCAGTGATTTATTTTGTGAATATGTAAATCATGCTAGATTGACATTTTTCTATTAAAATAGTAAAATTAATTTAAATTATTGAATAATGCTTTAGAAATTGCTACAAAGTAAAAATATATCATGAGCCACATTTGCATGCCACTTAAAGAAGGAAAAGCAATCAAACAAATTTAGAACTAAGTTATATTTTAATGGCTTGAAAGTTTCAAATGAAACCTGTTAATTATATGTCAAGGAAAAGGTGCCCAGGACACCTGATTAGAGTAACCAATGATGACTTACTAAAACTTAATAATGAAAGCTTTGTCTCTGGTAACATGAAACATATGATTTATTATGCACCTTATCCTTCATGCTAGGACTGCTGAGAGCAAATGAGCAGAGCACATTAAGCAACATATATTATAAAAGTATCATGTGCTATTAGGAGTTCTTGCTATCTGACTTTTCAAAGAATATTTTTGAGATATATGAGGAAGTTTTTAATTAAGTCTATAATCAAATATGTCAATTTTAAATCAAAGCAGATTGCATATTTAAAAGTTTTTAAAGTTCTTACATTAAAATGTTCTCAATTCTTTCAAGTTGATTAAACTTGTTAATACTATTTTTAGACTTCAAAAATAAACATATTCTATCTTTTTATTATCTTGAATGTCTGAAGAGAGTAAATTTTCACCTTTTGTATCTATTAAAACATTTAAATAAAACTATAGCACTTGTAAAATCCTTTTAAATTGGGAAACTTTAATATTATTGCAAGATGAAATATAAGGCATTAATTTACCATTTGATAGTGCCAATCTTTTAAAACTGCCATGAAAGTATCAACATTGAATTAAACATAATTTAAAAAAGTATTATATAATAATGTTACTAATTAAAGAATTTCAATTAATTTTTATCTCAAATAAAAAGAAATTCTGTATAGGAAATGACCATCCTGGCATGATTTACATTTCCCTTGATTCTGAAAATAATCAAATAGTTATTATATATTTTAATAATTACAGTTAAAAATGCTAGATTGAAACTGTTTCTAAAATATTTTTCAGAGAATTTCAGTATCTCTCCCTGAAGCTATTTGATAGTCTTCTTTTACATTATTATTTGATCTTGGTTAATTTCATATCAATATTTTTGCAGTATTTGCCTCCCCTGAATGAGAGATTTTGAATAGCATATAAATATACACTTATATGTTTTCTAAATTACTAACCAAAATATAGCTCAAAATGTCACTTTTACTCTTCTGTCTGTAAATGCTTTTTAAAAATATTTCATTATTATTTTTTGCTCATATAGTTATTATGTATTATAACTATCCTCGTAAATCTCCTTTTTTTAGACTATTGCCTGTTTATTCATACATTTATACATTAAGTAAGGTTGATATTTTAACAAGCTCCAAAAAGACCCAAATCTACCCCAATTATATTTGTTCAATTTTAGCTTTTTATATTAAAAATAAAATACATATATGACTTCATTGCCTAAGGCAAAACCTTACATTGCATCAATGAAAGAAAGGAAACAGAAGCTGGAGAGGAGAGTTATAGAAAATGACTTTATGTAAACATGACCACCTACCAGGCAGCTACTTTACCATTAGAAAAACTTCCACTTTGTAATAACATAGATTAACAAATAAACGAACAACATACCTAAGTTGACAAAGCTCATGACCATGTCAGCATCATTCAGAAAGTTGGTATCATGTAGGCTGGCTAGAGGAGGACTCTGGGTGGTCAGGGGCGTCGTTCGAGATAACTGTATGCGACGAGGATACCCATTGGGAGAGGCTGGGTATCCCTTTCTTGCTCCTCTGGTCTCTCCTGCCAGGGATGCCCTCACTGAGTATTCCGACTCCTCAGGATTTTCTTCACTGGCCATAGCGTTGTATAGGTCCAGCATGAAGAGAGGTGCAGAGGAAGCTTGCTTTCCAGGTGAAAAAGGTCTGGGTCTGTGAGGCAAACCCAAGATAGAGAGAATTTCCCTCTGTATTTCCCGTCTTTCATGGTTCCGTAGTCTTCTATAAATAAAACTGGAGTGAACATGATTGTCTCCCAAACCTCCTTTTGCATAACCCAGTAAAACCCAGCAGCTCCAGAGGAAACCCACAATACCCCTAAATAAAAATACACTCAGATGCATTTTTGTCCAAAAGCAAAGTTGATGTTTTTAGTCCTTCTTGTCCTCTTAAAAAAAATCTAAGTTTCAAGGAGGTACAATTTCCCAGTAGCAGAAAAAACAAATTTACCTATTCTTCATGACAGTGACATTTCTGTACCCAACATCCTCACTGATTTTCCTGCCCTATTTTAAATATTTTGGAATATGTCAAGAGTAGTTATTTCTAAGAAAGCTGAAACTCAAGTTTCCAATTATCCACAGTTGTTAAGAGTTTTTGCTGCATTGATGTAGCAGAAGACGGCTAATATTATCTGATCAGATGACCTAGGCATTCCTATATGAATTTATGATAATCAGGCCTTTGGTATTGGAATGAACGAAAGTGGATCTTCTGACAAACTGTAGTTCCCAAAGTGATCTTCACTTGATCTTGAGTTCTTCTCAACCCTGAAGCTCTTTCCAAGACAAATCCTGATTTCTGAATCACAGATCTATGCTGATCTGCACCTTGGTGTTGGAATATATATTTGTCCGGCAGCTTGGTGATAACTTTAACATCTTTTGTGTCGTCTTAGTGTAAAATACGACTCAAGGTTGTACTATTCAAGTAA
The DNA here is from genome assembly GCF_963455305.1 of Plecotus auritus. NCBI lineage: Eukaryota > Metazoa > Chordata > Mammalia > Chiroptera > Vespertilionidae > Plecotus > Plecotus auritus. The sequence goes on along the minus strand of NC_137775.1, from coordinate 79,558,664 downwards.
ATGTGTTTCCCTGTATTTACTTGAAAACCTTCCTGTAAGTCCATTCACTCCCTTTCTCCTTCTTACAGTTAATTCCACCTCCAGCAGGCACAAATATACCAGCCCTCTTCAAGGGAGATCTAAAGAGTAATGTAAGCACAACCCTGCTGGGAAAGAAGAGGCTTCTCATTGTAATTTGAAACTGGTAAAGCAAAAAGAACTTAACCCTTTTGCTACCAGAAAAGCCTCCATTTTCACAATTTTATAGCCACGTATCTGACACAGAACAGTGGTGAATGGGGCATATAAATTTTAGGGGGGGAAAAAAGCCAATTTTCAAGCAGCAGATTGAAAATGTTGCCACCAATTTTATGTAGTACTCTTTTAGATCTTTCTTTTAATAGTACACATTTAAAACACTTCTACGTGAAGTCTCAGGTTGTGGCTAAATGAACATGATATGTTTCAGTTCTGTATTTGAGTTTATTTCTGATTTTTACAAGTTATTAAAGTTCACTTCTTACAAAATAAGAGGAGGAGTTGTAAATTGAGGTTAATTTATTGTTTCTTAATTACAGCCAGATCTTATACAGTAGAGAATTAATCACCAGTAATTATATTTTAGATATCAAAGTCGTAGTTATAATAATTCGATAATGGTAATTAGGTAGCCCAGCTTTAGTGGTATTTAAATACCAATATTTTAAGCAGAAAAGTATATTCATATTTCTCTCAGTAAGTAAGTGTGGTTGAAATACAAACACCCTAAAGATGTAGTGTCATGATTATTAAATTTTAAGTCCTTTTAGTTGAAATGCAAACAGACTTACAAATTAGGTACTTCCCATTAATTGTGCTCAGCACTTTGATTGGTTTTAACCCATGCAAGTAGACACAAGTCAAATATTGTTCATGACCACATGCAGATTGAAATTTGCCTGTTTAAAAGTTGATGGATATAATGGGGAAAGTGCACACTTTTCTAAAATACCATGCTTAATCCGAGGAAATGAGCAAAGTACGTGTTTATCCTTAATGTTTAATGCCTTTAAAAATTGGAAGTCTCAATGTTTTTGTGCAGCTATAATTTTCCTTACAAGCTCTCCCTTAACCTTAGGGCTCACAGTACGTTCATTGTCTGGAATAGTATTCTGATAGCAGTGTTGATTTATCAAGCAGATTCTAGCATGATTATGAAATTTTAATGTTTTTCCTTTACTCTCCCTAGAAGCACCCGCTTTCTTGTTTAATGTATTTTAAAATATTTCCCGTGAGTGTCTAAATCAAAGCCATATTTCTCACAAGTCCTCATTTCATTGGTAAAGGCAAGCTACTGAAAAGGCTTGCAGGATCTGATTGTATGCATCACTTTTTTCTTACACAAACTCACGGCACTAAAATGTGATGATGCTATTTAATATTTGCCTTACTGAAAATTCTTTGGTAATAGCCATGTGCAGTAGAGGTGCCCAATGGCATACATAGAACATGGATATCACATGAATAGCAGAACATTTTGGAAGTAAAGGAAGAAATACCATTTCAATAAGAAATGGTTTAAACCACTAAAATTCTTAAAATTGTATATTCCATATCCAAACCAAATGAAGAATTTTTTGGTCATTGGTGCAAATACAAAGCAAGCACTTTGAGATAAAATGTTTCCCTTGGCATTTATAAAAACACACCCCAAATAACGTATACGACGGTTTTCTTCTACGTTCTATAATCAGTTATCCAGGTAATGAATTTGCTCCCTGTCTCTAGAACACAGCATAGAGCTACAAGAAGAAACCGGCCACTAGAATAAGGGACAACTCCTAAAATCTTCCATGTGTGCTTCTTTTTTCCTTAACATACACGTGAAAAATAAAAATGAACCTAGGCAGCACGAGTCTCAAAAACTCATTTTCCTAAAGCATGATTTGTAATATCAACCATGGTGATTGTAATTTAATTGCTTAACCAGGCACATAGCCTACCTCTATATTGGAAATCAATTGTTAATAATAATCTTGGTCAGAATTTTTAGTATCCACCCACCCCCTACCTTCTCTTTCAACTCAGACTAGACTTGGCAAACATTCATTTTTCAAAAGGATCAACATGTACAACGAGAGAAAGAAAATAAAGATGACAAAAACCTGCCAGGAACAAAGAGGAAATGCTATCCACCAAACAAAAAGTCAGATTCATTTTCAATGAGAAGTAAATGTACTTTACCACATTGATGGTTTCCCAGGTAGATTTATATATAAGTATACAGGAGCAATTTGAAAGATAAAGTATTCTGCAAGTATGTGGCATAAATATTTTAAACTTCAGAGTATGTATTTAAAAAGTGTAGAAGTCAATGAAATTACTGAATGAATATCTGCTGAGGAAGAAGCTGAGACAGGAAAATATCCAGGGCAGCTTAAGAATTGTTTCTAAATAGAAGTACATTTCAATAAAAACTCACCTTGCAGAATGTACTATTTGACTGGGGTCTATACCAATATAAGTGACCTTTCAGAGGGCACAAGAGACAATTGAATCCATGTAGAAATACTTCTCGACTGTAATTTTTTCGCTGTTTGTTTTGTCTTCCCTAAAATTTGACACACTTAGCCCATAAAAATGTAAACCAGTGATTCTCAACCTTCTAATGCCGTGACCCTTTAATTTTTGTTGCTACTTCATAACTGTAATTTTGCTACTGTTAATGAATCGTAATGTAAATATCTGTGTTTTCCAATGGTCTTAGGCAACCCTGCTAGCGGTTCTCAACCTGTGGGTCCGATGGTCTTAGGCGACCCTGCTAGCGGTTCTCAACCTGTGTGTCACGACCCATAGGTTGAGAACCGCTGGTGTAGAGCCTAAGACCACCGGAAAACACAGATATTTACATTACGATTCATAACAGTAGCAAAATTACAGTTATGAAGTAGCAACGAAAATAATTTCATGGTTGGGGGTCACCACAACATGAGGAACTGTATTAAAGGGTCGCGGCATTAGAAAGGTTGAGAACCACTGATGTAAACCTACTATGTTCAATAGACTGACTTCATTTTTTCCCAGACTTTCAAGGCTGCAAAAAACTCTTTTAAAACCTGCTCAGCAGAAAGTTGCAGCATTTTGTAAATCTATGTTTTTCTGGAAGCATCTTCCTATTTCATTTCTAAGTGTGTCTTTTTTCATTGTAATGTTGGTTTCTCCATGAAACAAAATTTCTCATGGAAACATATAACTGCAGTGAAAGACACATGTCCAATATAAATGGTACCTACATTCCTAAACCATCTCTCAAGCTTGGAAAACAATCCAAAATTCTTAGGCAAAAGCTATGTGAGATTGTATTGGAGGGAGTAAGGGGAAAGGGTGGGAAGTTAGGAGAGGTTGGTGGTAGAGGGAAAAGTCAGGGGAGACATCCCCATCTAGAATCTTTTTGGTGAGTACATGTACAAGTACAGAACAGAGCAGCATCTGTGATATTAAATTGCCTTCAGTTCACACATTTTTTTTTTGAGCCGAAAACATAGCATAGAGAATGTGGCGCGCATAGGAGTGGTCCCAAGGAAAGCAGAGTGGAGCTATAACACCACCATCTAACTTAAATTCTCCTGTCATACCTGAAAGGGGTTGCAATCATGCACAGTCCACACTGTTTGTCTATCTAATTAATACTTGCTAAGGAAAACTTAGAAATGAATAACAAAATACAGTCACTAAAACTGTTTTGAAAAGTTTGGTATTATTTTTAACGGATGATGACGTTATTGAATATTTTTAAGGGAATAGAGGATTTTTCAGTATGTTTTGTATTATTGTATGTTTCTAAGATTGTTTTATATTATTTCAAGAGGGTGGGTATTCTAATAGTTACTTAAGGGAGAATAAACCAACGTTTAATCACTAGAAATCAAACACTGTTAATAAAATGCCCATCTAGGGGTTGTATTTGAAAAAATAGACTCCAATTACCTGACCTCAGAACATTTGGTCAGAGAAATTATTAGAGTAGATGCTTTATCCATCATCCAAATTGACAGAATATTTTAAATAAGTAGGTTGACCATTGAGCCATTGCGTAGTTAACCTAAAAGAAATATCTTCATTTGTAGAGCAGTTGATAAATTTGAAAGCTCATTCACAATTCACAACTTGAAAATATTTATTCATTTAACAGATATGTATTGAATGCCTGCTGTGTAACTACTATGTTTACATGCTTTAGATATACAAAAAATTCAAACCAGGTTCTTGTCCTTCCAGAGTTTTAATCATATGATATTATCATTTCACTTGATTTAAGGGCATAAAATTATTTAACTGTGGTTACAATTGAGACACTTCTACCTTTTTTTCTTGAGAGATTCGCTAGAATGCAAACTGTATAAAAGTAGGGGGTGAGTTTATTTTGTTAACCAGTGTCAAACAGTACATACTAGCAGTTCAATTAATATTTGTTGAACAATCAATTTTCTTAACAATGATGAACAATATTCCAGAGATTTTTCTTTTAAGGTCAGTATTCTTTGAAAACATAGCTGTAAAGATTCATTAGGCACACTAGTTGACAAATTACTGTAACCCTCGTTAGGTTGGCTCAACCTACTTTTTATAAGGAAACTTGCAGGTTGCATGCCTAATCCCACAGTTATGAATCCAAGTGCTAACTTTGGTCAATACTAGGTAATTATAATGACCTAGAACAGTGGTCGGCAAACCGCGGCTCACGAGCCACATGCAGCTCTTTGGCCCCTTGAGTGTGGCTCTTCCACAAAATACCACGTGCGGGCACGCACGTACAGTGCGATTGAAGGAGTACCCTAATTAATTAATAACAATGTACTATATAGTTTAAGTTCAAAAAATTTGGCTCTCAAAAGAAATTTCAATCGTTGTACTGTTGATATTTGGCTGTTGACTAATGAGTTTGCCAACCACTGATCTAGAAGGAAAAGTATCATGTAATGAATCATATTAGCACTTGCAAAGTACCTTGGTCTATCTTGACAGAGAGAGCTGAATAGGTGATTGCCTATTGAATTAAAGTGGCCCTTGACTCAAAAGAGCAATTTCTGTTCCTATCAATTAATACCTCACTTCTTTGAGTTGTAATGGCTTACAAGTTTTGTTTTAGATTTTGGTGCTCTTTTTGTGGCCCACATTCAATGCAATAAACCCTGAGAGTGCCTACTCTTTAACAAACATTAGCAATTAACACCATACCTGCTAAGGCTCAAGAGGTATGCAGTAGTCCCCCTTTCTTTGTGGGGCTATGTTCCAAGATCCCCAGTGGATGCCTGAAACCATGGATAGTCGTGAAATATACATACCTATGGTAAAGCTTAATTTATAAACTAGGCACAGTAAGACAAAAATATTAAAATAGAGTAATCATAAAAAAAGTACTATATTAAAGGTTATGTGAATGTGGTCTCTTTCAAAATATCTTATACTGTACTCACCTTTTCACTTGAAAGAAGTACTTTACAGTTTCTCTTTGGCATATCTGAGTTGCCAGCCTCACTACTCTTGTACTTTGGGACCATTATAAGAAGAATAAGGATTACTTGAACTCAAGGACAGTGATGCCTCATCAGCCAATTTGATAATGGAGACAACTACTAATTCACCAACAGGCAGATAGTATATATAATGTGGATATGCTGGACAAATGGATGATTCATGTCCCAGGCATGGTGGAATGGGAAAACATGGTATCTCATCATGCTAATCAGAACAGTGCACAATTTAAAATTCATGAATTGATTATTTATGTAATTTTCCATTTTTCAATCATGGTTGGCTCTGTGTAATTCAAAATGTGGAAAGTGAAACCACAGATAAAGGGGGACTGCTGTATACAGGGTTGAGTAGACACTGGGATGACGTGAGGTCAGAAAATGCCTAGAGTCGGGGAAAAGGTACTAGATAAGGCAGGTTGGAGAGAACCAAAGTAAAAGTCTTTAAACCTCCACTTTTCATACTTTACAGAAGTCATCCTACCAGCATGTTAACCAATTCAAAATCTATAGAAATGTTATATGAAAAACACAACTGCCCATGTATCCCAAATTCCCATGAATAGTAAGTTAATCCTCAATGGAAGATAAAATAAATTTACAATGTTAATCACCTTATGCTTATAATGAGACAATTTGAAGGAAATTTAAAAATTACCTAATGCAAAATTGCCTGGATAGCATACGTACTATTTATTATCTGTAATGCTTTAATTAAATGGCCCTACTTTTCCATAGCATCTTTGTGCCCTCAGGAAACATCCAATATTTCATAGAATCATCATCAAAAGCTCTAGGATAAATTTAGAGCCTAATAAATTAGCACTAATTAAATCACAAAAATTTTCCATTCAGCAACAGAAGAAAAATATGTGTACCTGTCACCTAAGACCCACTAATACCTTGCAACATGAGATGGATGATATGAACTCTGTGTCCTAAGACATAATAACCCTGGGGAAATATAACTAACAATGAAGATGATGGACAATAATTACTAATAATATTCAAGCTATGAGCATATAATATTACACTAACACAAGGTTCTTAAATCAGGTTGCACATTACAATCACAAATGAGGAACAGGGAGAATTTTAAAGAAATACTAATGATTGGGCCACACCAAAGACCAATTAAATCATAACTGTTAAGAAGGAGCTTAGGCACCAGTCTTTTTAAATACTAATATATAACCAAAGTTGAGAGCCCCTAACAAATATTCTTGACAATATCTAAACCACTATGCACACAATAAGAGTTTGTTTGAGTATCATAATAGAGTTTCCAAATTACAAGATCCTCTTAGGTGTGCAATAAATTGTTATTTAAACAAATACACAATGCTTGCATCCAGAAAACCTTTTGCACTCATTTATATACTAAATACAGATTATTCTGCCCTGAAGCAATAAACAAAGCAGATAGTTCCAGCTCTTCCCAATTTTAGAGGTCAGTTGTTTCTAGGACAATTTCCTTACCTAATAATATCTATTAATATTTTAATGCAGAGGTTAAAATGCAGTTTTTTAATAACCAAAATGATATTGTATTACAGGATAAATAAGAATATATTACTCAAAATGGCATCTGTTTATCACAGTCCTCTTGGCTCTCATTTGTAGTTTTCTTGAATTATAATATAATGTGAATCACAAGGCCTGATCCATTACAACTCTAAAATTCAATTTAAAAATAGTTATCTAAACTCATATTACAGATTCTTTTCATGTCTGTACTAGATGTGTTCAGTTCTGAACTTTTCCTAACTTTCTGGTTTTTATACGTGTGTGTATGTGTGAGAGTGTGTGTTGGGGGATGGTTCAGGGACATTTCTCAGAAGCTCCCTCTTAACTGGATCTCCTTTCCATCTTCCTTTCCCAGTTACTTTCTATATTTAAAAGCTATTGATTTTCTCTTCTTAAGTCTTGCATTCTCCTGATATCTCCTGTTCTTCCATTTTACAATAAACTCTTTATCTAGCTGTCTCCATTTTTAAAAGCCTTATCCCTCCTAGTGTTCTTATCTAGAACTCTCTTTCAAGTGTGTAACTGTTTTCTTTATCTCTCACCTTTCACCACCCCTCTCTTCCTGCAGGGTAATCCTACCCTTCTCCCTCTTAATCTCTAGTTCTTTTTTCTTCCTCCTAGAAGTGTTGTATTTTCTATAACTGCATGTTCATTAGCAAGGCAGTGATAGCATCAAATTGCAGTATAATAACATTCTCCCCATCTGATAAATGCATTTTACTCTGAAGCTCCTTCTGTAGAAAGGGATGTGAATTTTGGAGCCTATCAACCCAGCTCTCAGTCAGTGTTTTCAAAGGCAGACATAAATCCTTTTGAAACATTCACAACTTTTAATAACAACAACAATAACTGTATTTTAATGAGATATACAGACTACAGTGCAAATACAAGAAAATGATCTAAATGGCTACTGAAATTAAATCCTGATGATAGTTCACACCTAGAATAATGACTTACTGTCAATATTTTTATATTCTGGCATCAGACATTTCCCCTATAAGGAGGCTCTTATCCAATATGCTATATCATCCAATACTGTCTTCTAAATTGTCCTTTAAGACTTTTCCTAGAAAATTCCCTGGATATAATGCTTATTAATTGCATGTTGTCTTCCAACCATTTTTAAAGAATAAAGTTAAGCCAAAATGTCTACAATTTCTAATGTAATCCAGGAATTTCTCACACGTAGATATACAAATCCATAAGAAAGATTCATTAGTATTAGACAAAGTCAATTTGATAATGTCTCCTAGAGTGGTTTAAATGGCAACATTCACAACTGGTCAAGCTTTCAAGGTCTCTTTAGGTGGCAAAACTTATTTCTATGGAACTCTGAAGCAGTTCAATTATTCTGAGCTTTTGCTGTTCTAAATCTACAGATGCTAATGGGTACTTAGTTCTACAGTTATAAAGCCAAGAATATTCTGGCATCATACCTCTACCAAACAGAAGCAGTGAATCATTCCTATGCACTAAGTCAGAATATATAAGGATAAAATTAATAACTATAGGACATGAGCTTAAAATCCATTGCCTTAGAATATGTATACTATTTCCTTTGCAAGTATCCAAATGCCATCTGTATGCTTAAATCTTCTAATAGGTACTATATCTTATCACTTAAGATGTGTTCAGAGAATCTCAGCCAGAAAGCTAGATTTATATCTTGATTTTGCCACTTACTGTCTGAATGACCTTGGAAAAGTCACTTTGGAATTCAGGGGTGAGGAACTTTATTTCTGCCAAGGCCCATTTGGATATTTATAACATCAGTCAAGGGCCATAAAAATTATCAACTTAAAAATTAGTCTGCTATATTTAGTCAAACATGTAATGAACTCACCCCTAATGCCTTGGAAGAGCTAGACCAAATGATTTTGAGACCCTTATATAGCCCATGGACCTGGACATTCCCCACCCCTGAGAGAGTACCAGGAAGGGCTCACTCTTCTGAATCTAAGTTTCTCTATCTGTGAAGTGGTGGAGCGGGGGACGGAGAGGGGTAGGCAGCGAGGATAACCCCTCTCCGTGGTTTGCTGAACCCATTAAAATGAGAGAATATATGAGAAAATATTTCATAATAGTCAATGTGTTTCATAACTTACTGTCATGGGCACGTGGCAGTAAGATTATTAGATTATTGTAAGAATTTAGATTATTGTAAGCTTTTCCATTGTTTGGTGCACAATGATAAACTGAGACCCAATGTTTGTATTCCTATTTAACCACTTGATGGAGAGAAAAACATTTGAAAATTACTATGAAAAGATCATTCTTCAAAAGAAGGTTGTTATGTCTACAGATAGACAAAGTTAGACAAAGCCAGGGATTTTATGCTGTCATCTTTATGCATTATCTCCTAACATCTTGAAGGACATAAAGCATCACTCTCCTTGGTAATACCCATTCCCTGTTTTATCAGTCCATCTCAAATCTGTTCCTGTTTTTATCCTAGTGCAGTGGCAAAAAAAAAAAAAAAAAAAAAAAAAAAAAATAGGTTTGAGTAATTAACTGCTCCTCTACCGCACAAGGAGGAAAATGTAAAATGCATATCTAGCCCGAGATTTTCCATTAGTGTTAAGGAAATATCTGCTTCTGAGTGAAAAGAGAGGAACTGATGGCTTGCTCAGCTTTGATTCAAGTAAGCAACATATGGCCAAGGACTGGGAACAAGAACTGACCAAAACATATAAGCATGCCTGCAAAGGTGTGGTATTCCAAAATAGAGACATTTATACTACACAATTTACAGCACTGGTTTTGTATTAGAACAATTGATTCAAGTAGTGGCTCTGGTACTGCCTACTTTGTTACACATGAGAAAGATTATTTAACACCTTTGCCTCAATTTCTTCAGCTTAAAATGGGATATTAATAATATTTATTGTAGAGGATTGTTATGATTCTTAAATGACACAATATGTGAACATTCTTTCATAAATGTAAAACAATCATTACGACAGCATTTGCCACATTTATTATTCAGCACACTTTCATTGAGAGGCTTACTGCACAATTTTCATACCTTTACAGAAAGATTGCCAAAAGCATCTAGCATGTGAGTGTTCATTTAGAATAAACAAAGATATTTCAGTGGTGCTGGTGATGAAGGAAAGTTATAATATGCAGAATTTGACAAACAAATTGTCCATAAAGTCATTAAGAAACTGATGGCTGAGCTGATGACTGTTTTGCAAAACACATCCTAGGATTGGTCTTCAACCAGCACATTTTGGGAAAGAATGAATCTGTGTCTGTTTTGATTGGAGAGGCCAGATGAAACAGTGATTAAAAGTCAAGAGACATGAAAACATGCTCAAAGTCACTAATCATCTGAGAGATGCAAATCAAAACAACAATGAAGTACCATCTCACACCTGTCAGAATGGCTATCATCAACAAATCAACAAATGACAAGTGCTGGCGAGGATGCTGAGAAAAAGGAACCCTTGTGCACTGCTGGTGGGAATGCAGACTGGTGCAGCCACTGTGGAGAATAGTATGGAATTTCCTCAAAAAATTAAAAATGGAACTCCCATTTGACCCAGGGATCCCACTTCTAGGAATATATCCCAAGAAACTAGAAACACCAATCAGAAAGGATGCACCCCTATGTTCATAGCAGCACAATTTACAATAGCTAAGATTTGGAAACAGCCCAAGTGCCCATCAGCAGATGAGTGGATTAGAAAACTGTGATACATCTACACAATGGAATACTATGCTGCTGTAAAAAGGAAGGAATTACTACCATTTGCAACAGCATGAATGGACCTGAAGAGCATTATGCTAAGCAAAATAAGTCAGTTGGAGAAAGATAAATATCACATGATCTCACTCATTTGTGGAATATAATGAACAACATAAACTGATAAACAGAAACAGAGACTGAGAAGCATTGATCAGACCATCAAACCTCAGAGGGAAAGTAGGGGAGGGTCGTTGTGGGGTAAGGGGGAGAGATCAACCAAAGGACTTGTATGCATGCATATAAGCCTAACCAATGGACACAGACACCAGGGGGGTGAGGGCATGAGTTGGGGGGGGGCATTGGGGGGGATAAGGAAACATTTGTAATACCTTAATCAATAAAGAAAATAGAAAAAAAAAAGTCTATGTTCATGAACAAGATTGAATTTGAATCCTGACTCCACTATTGCACAGCTGTGCAACCATGCTCAGCCTCAGTTTCCTGATTGGTAAAATGGGGATAGTAACAGTTCCTACCACATAGGATTTTATAAGGATTACATGAGCTAATAAATGTAAAAGGACTTAAGCACAGGGCCTGACACTTAATAAATAATAAATGTCAGGTCATCACTACTTGATGACCAATTTCTGGAGGACAGGACCCTCTTAGGGATCACTAGATCCTCAGTGTTTGGCACACAGATAACCAATAGAATGAATTTATTTTAAAATATCTACTAAGCATCTACCTGTAGCTAAACAATAGCAACTATAAAACAAACAGTAATAAGTATTGACATGTCTTCAATTACTTTACCAATATAGCATCCAAGTCTAAGAAATGTAGGTCATGACTGACTGGTCCATATAAACTGCAATTGCATTGATAACACAGCTCAACAAAATGCATCCTGCAATTTAATTCACAAAAGGTCAAAATATTTGTCCCCTAAAAATGTTTTCTTATCCCAATGTGACCTATAATTTCCAAGTACAATAATGTGACTATAATTCCAAGTATAATTTCCATGAACATTAGAATAAGAATAAAAAAAAATACGTGCTTTTTCCCTGGCTGGTATGGCTCAGTTGGTTGGGCGTTGTTAAGTGTACCAGGAGGTTGCCAGTTCGATTCCTGGTCAGGGCACATGCTCTGGTTGTGGGCTCGATCCCTGGTTGGGGGCAGACAGGAGGCAGCCTGATCAATGTTCTGGACTCATATTGATGTTTCTCTCTCTCTCTCTCCCTCTCCCTTCCTCTCTCTCTAAAAATCAATAAAAATTCTTTTTTAAAAAGTGCTTTTAACAGTAGCTTTCTTGAACTGAATAGATACAGTTTCACTTTTTCAAATGATATAAATACCTTGAGATAGACTATATAGAAGTAAGCATAATATGAGTCCAAGGAATAAAAATCAGTTCATGACTTTTATCTTTTTTGTCCTTTCAAGACTCACCAAATGTAGACTATTTCACTGTCATTTGTGTTCTTTCAATAGGGTGTCAAGGAAGAAGAGAGATTAAATTAAAACTAGTCCAACCTGTTCTGTCCTAGAAATTTTTCTTAGGTTCTTCTTTACCAGAAGTTCCAAAAAGCATTTCAAAACTTTGTCACTAACACAGATAACTGAAAAATAAAATGTTTATTCATTTTGATAAAATCAGCTGTAAAACTAAGTTTGTTTCATCAAGTGAAAATAGCTATCCTTCAAATACATAAAGGCTTTCTTTAGAAGTTGTTTTAAAAAGTGCTGTGAATGGTTAATTAATTTGCATTAGGTATTATTTGCCAAATATAGCCAATCATAACATTTACATATAGTTGATGGACAGAGATAAAATTCCCAAGTCCAAATATGCAACCATAATAAGCGGAAGAGTTTACTTTTTCCCACATTTATGAGAATGAAAATGAAAGTCTTTTGGTGTTCAGACCAAACTCAAAACAAAATTCCTGAACTTCTGTTTTAGAATTTCGAAGCCAAGCCTTAGCTAACAAAGTAACAATCCGCCGCACTGTTGCAAAGCTCTTAAAAAAATGGGGTTTTATACAAACACTGACAGGCTCTGACCATCAGTGGCATTAGGAGGCGCCACCATAATTGCAGTCTCCTGAAGACATAACTTATTTCAGGCGGAGTAGGAGAGCCAATATTTTGTATTTTAATTAAGAAACCTGGACTTTGTTTATAATAATTGGCTGTTAGGTCAATTCTTGCCAGAATATACTTGTAAAAGAGAATTTTTGCCTCAAGTAAGCTTTCATTTAAGATTTTGCAACAAATTTAGGATTTAGGATGGAATCCTTTTCAATTATTTATTTTAGTTGCTTTCATTATAATACTAATAGCTTAATATATTTGCGTATGTTTTCAACCTACTCATCAATGGATATAAATATTCATTATTTGCTTCTTGAAGAAAATTTTTAATCAAAGAGATGAAAATATATTGTTTGCTATGAACACAAAAGACAAACTGCTTTCCTCATTTAACTAGTTAGACCTGAAAATAAATCACTGTTTGCACAGTGCTATAAAATGACTCAATCAATATTCAAGACAGAGTGGAACACCAAAGAGATCATCTAATAACACATAAAACATCTTAGATGTGAAACACCCATATGCTCATTTTGAAAATATATATATTTTTTTGGCTGTTCAGATCAAAGCATTCTATATAATAAACCCTTTAAAGCTCCTATTGTCCAAAATGTTTTTCTTTTCAATCATAATTATATTTTGGCACATGTGACAATAGTAATATTGCTTAGTATTTGTTTTAAAAGTAAATTAGAGGCAGAATATGTCTGAAAATTATAGCTCTGGAAAACTAGGTTCCAAAGGAAATCCAATGGAACACTGCCACCTTTTGGTTACACAAATGGTAAAGTTGCAGAAGTTTACTGTAGCCTTTTTGAATGAAAATGTTTATTCAGACTTTCAGATTTTAGAAATAGAAATCCTATCTCTGTTGGTATGTAAATAACCATCGTAATTTTTTTCTCAGTTGTAGTCCTTTATTTTTAAGTATTTCAGTTTCCATTTTGCAAGTTTGTCCCCAAACTCTTGCACTTTAGAACCTGGAAATGATTCTTCCTGTTTATTTTGTAAAGAATGGCAAGTAATGGCCTAGTAATGAATAACACAAAGGACTTTTATATCCTGGGCCTGTCACGAGCATTTCTGACTTCTCTTTATACCTAACCACAACACTACCCTACAGAACAGTATTTTGCAGTGACACACTCAAATTCCCCAAAGTACTAATTGTATTTCTTTCAGCTGGAAGGATTTATGCCTTCTCACTCCTAAATGTTTTATGTATACAATTTTAAAATATAGGGCAAAAGAAATGAAACAGTAGGTGCCTAAGCACATATAGGGACTAATTGGCATGTGAGAAGAAATAAAGGGCTAAATATAGACAGAGATTTTATTTAGAGGAGGACCTGAAACTATGAGGTTGTCTAAACATTGGGACAAAACAAAATAAAGCAAAGCAAGAGTGGGAGAGTAGATAAGCATTAATAAATAAGATAAATAAAAGAAATAGTTGTACAACAAATTATACTATTTTTTTCAGTTCAGTTTCTGCAACCTAATAAAAAGCCCCTTTAGCTATAAAAGTAAAGAAACAGTAAATAATATGTAATCAAAATGAAATAAGAACAAATATATAGATGAACATAAAAAAAAGAGAGAGAAATTCCTAGGTGCCAGCAACCAGGAAGAAATCTAAAAATGAGAGATTTGTCAAGTGACTCCCTAGCTGTTCAGGGGATTATCAGACTCAGGTAGAGCCCTATTTCTAGGGGCTGCAGATTAAATGTCCATTTGTAACATGAACATGACCTTGGGCATACATGAGTTTATGTGTAAAACCTGAGATACATGTAGAGAGTTAGAAAAATGATGTGACTCCTGAGTGACAGAGGAGAGGAATAAAATCACTCTACCTGGGGAAGTCTGGGGAAGTAACAAGAATATATTTGATGTGGCCCAAGAATCCAAGTGGAAAACATAAAATTCTCTTTTAAAAGTTAAAAGCCTGTGTGGTACTATACTGTCTTTCAGGATAACAGTAGAATCTCCAAGCCTAGAAATGAAAAATTAATCATAAACTAATTAAACACAGCATCGCTTCAACAACCTGTGGTCAACAGTATTACAACAGAGGGGAACATACAGCAGTAATAGGACATTAATTATAATTTAGGTTATGAAAAGACAGTCGCTTTCATCTCATCTCAGGTGTTTTCTCTTTTTCATCCTCTGGCTCTCACTTTTGAGTCACCAGCCGTCCCGCTCTGAGGACATTCAGGCAGCCTATCGATAGGCCCACAAGGTGAGGACCCAAGGCCTACTAGCAGCCACGTAAGTGAATTTGGAAGCAGATCTTCTGAGACCTGTCAACAGCTTCATGAGTGAATGTGTAAGCAAATCTCTCCCTCCATCCACCCCTATCATACCATCAGATGATACCATGGCCACAAACAATGGCTTAACTGCAGTCTCATGAGAGATCTTGAGCCTCAGGCATCTATTTATGCTGAGGCCAGATTCTTGACCCACAGAAAGTATGAAAGAATAAATGTTTGTTCTTTTAAGCTTCTAAGTTTGGTGGTTATTTGTCATGTATCAATGACTAGTTTCTTACATGAGTAAGATGTCCTTAAATCTAGGTTAATTATTGGTATCAGTATCTCAACATTCATAATGGAATGCTAAAAAATACCACCAGATAGTCCAGTTGGTAAATATGGACCTGCCATCAATAAACTTTATAGATATCAACATTTTTAGTCATCAAAGAAAATAAATATCAAAAACTGTTTCTGATTTTAAAAAACATGGCTGAGAAACAATGCAGAAAAGATATTTTAAGGGACACACCATTCATGCACTGCTTAAAAAACTTGATCTAAGGATGAGGTATAAAATAAGCTATACTGTATAAGCTTTTCTAAATACTGATGTTGAATAGTGTCCATCTCTAAATATATCCCTTTTAAAGCATCACATGAAATTTTTATTTTAAAATTCAGTTTTAAGGAAATATGTTTCTATAATTTCATTCATTCATTCAATAAATATTTATTGCTTAATCATAAATTAGGCATTTAAGATTATACTGGGAATATATTTATTAGGGGGGGGGAGTGTCTTTGCCTGCATAGAAGTAACATCTAAGAAACAAGCAAATATTAAACAACTGATCCCAAGCAGAAAGATGATAAGGTAAAAGCTTTAACCAACACCCCCAAATGGCAGATATCAGATATCAAAGAGAAGTGCTAGACAAACATAAAAATTTTCAAAGGGGATTTATAAAAACAGTTAAACAACCCAAAAACCCTTTACCTCAAGAGTAGAAAGGGTTCAAAAGTAGAGAATACTGCTGATGTGTTGTGAGTCCCTACTTGTTTTTGTCTGCCTCTAACACGAAACTTAACCGTAATGACAAGGGTTTCAATGAATCTCCTCAGAGAATCTGACATGTGCACCTTAACGTTGGAGTTGAAATGGATGGTGTTCTACTCCCACCTAGAAAATGTTAAAGGCAAAAAACCTTGGGCTAATGGCTCTGATCGTGGATCAAGGGAGATGGCCAAGTTGAGATGGGCTTATAGTTCCAGAATTCATTAAAGCAAAAGGCACCTGAGGGTTTTCCATAGACCAGATTTGGACCACAGATGCAGGAGAGTCAGTACATTAAGTCGTGTTAGGGCCTTGTTCACAAAGGCTATCTAAAGAGTGAACTGGCTGCAGTAGAGAGAAGTTAAAAGCATCCCCTGGATTCCTAGAGCAATAAACTAGAAGAAAAAGTATCACCTACATCGAGACAGTAGATGAGAAGTCCCGGGTGATGGAAGGCAGCAGTGCACCTGAAGAATCCACATAGGTACTTTACAAAAGGAAAGGGTCAGTGTTGAACATCTGTAGGCCAAGGGAATACAAAGCAAGCACATGAAAAATGTGCAAATAAGGCATAATCTGTTGCTTTTACCTCTCTGCTTTAGTGTCCTAAGGCTGCCATAACGAACTACCACAAACTGGGTGGTTTGTAACAACACACACAACACAGTTCCGGGTACTAGAGGTCAGTTTGAAATTAAGGTGCCATGCTCTCTTTGCAGGCTCTGGGAGCAGGATTCTTGTGTCTCTTCTATTTTCTGGTGGTTGCCAGCAATCCTTGGTGTACCTTGGCTATAAGTGTTTAACTCTAATATGTGCCTCACACTTCTTAGGGCCTTCTCCCCTCTGTGTCTGTCTCTACTTTCTCTTCTAACAAGGACACCAATCATATTGCAATTAGGGCCCACCCTAATCGAATAACACCCCACCTTATCTAATTGCATCTACAAGGACCATATTTCCAAATAAAGAGGCATTCTTAGGTTCTGGGTAAACATTAATTTTTGAGGACACTATTCAAACACGTACACCCCCCTACCTCCTAACCATTCAAATCCCGAGGGTGGTCAGAAAAAGTAACTAATGGTGGAGGTAGCTAATGAGCAGACTATTTTGTCTTCTGTCTCTGCCTCCCTCCAACCCCTTTTTGCCTTGATTCTGCATCTTCATCTTATGCCAGGCTCCACCTGTTAGTCAGATTCACCTTCTTTCAGTTCCTTAGACTTGCCATACTCACTCTTGCTATTGGGCTTTTACATTGCTGCTTTTCCCACCTAGAATGCTCTTCTGGAATATACCTACACACTTAAGTTCTACCTAATTCTTCAAAGTTCAAATGAAAACTCACTTTGTCAGGACCCAATTGCTAGTCCATGGCAAAGCTTTTATAACAAAATGAAGTAAAAATAAGTTATAGTAATAATTATACAATCAAATAGATGGATAGAGCAATGCATATGCATGTGTATATAAATTTAAGCTTGAGCATTAATATAATTGCAGGCTGTGCTTTCTTGGGAAATTTTTTATTCTGTGATTTTGCCTTTCCTGCTTTTTTATATTTAAATGCATTTTATGTTAGCATATCATAGTGATAGAAGGTGGCAGCTCCTTCTTTTTTTGTCCTTAATTGTCAAAGATAAATAAAAAACTATAAAGCTGACAACTTTATGTCAAAAAATAATTGAAATTTTATTGGCTTATGAAATCTAGA
The DNA here is from genome assembly GCF_963455305.1 of Plecotus auritus. Taxonomy (NCBI): domain Eukaryota; kingdom Metazoa; phylum Chordata; class Mammalia; order Chiroptera; family Vespertilionidae; genus Plecotus; species Plecotus auritus. Next base: position 79,540,819 of record NC_137775.1, on the reverse strand, counting down.
AGCCTGGGAATCACTGAGAATTTAATGGTAAGACTTTCATGTGGCCCATTAGAGAAATGAAAATGTGGTGGAAAAATACTCGAAATAACAAAGATATTCTCTTTTCACTAACTATGATTGCCTTCATTCTGTGTTTTTTACTATTACTCTCACAGCTACTAAACTTTTTATTCCAATATTTACTATTGGTCCCTATACCATATTTCTCAATCCATTACTCACTGCTGACTTACCCATCATTATTGCTTAATTCAGTGCCTCCCTTCATAAGACCTCTGAATTCCACATCTCCTTAACTTTTTAACATTCCCATTTAACCGAGCTGTTTGCTCAGGTCCTTTCCATTGGCTGTATCCTCTGCTGCAGTCCCCAGAGTCACGCTTTAGCAGCAGGGCCCTCATCACTATACCCCAGTCATTTATTGCTATTACTCCCTTGTTGGCTCTGTATTTCACATTCTTACAGTGGCTCCTCCAAGCTAGCCTAGTCACTTCAACCTCCCACTCCCATTCTATACTCACTTAACCCATGTTTAGCTCATTCTATAATGTGTTGAGATCATTTAATAAATTTTAAATTAAATCCTTTTCTACCTAATAATGATTCTGTATCCTCTTTTATTTTCTTTTTATCTTCTATGCTATGTGAAAAAAAAAAATGCCTTGAATCTCACCAGTCCCTTACACTTGCAAGGATTCCATACCACTCTACGTTGCCCAAGATTAGCCTCCAGCACTGTCTTTTGTTCATGTTTTCTACCAAGTGTTATTGTCAATCATCGGACAAATAGACATTTTTCCAAATATACATTGGTCTGAATATCACACAAACTCTGTTTTTACCTGCCAATCACTGGCAAATTATTATTATTACCTCTCTCTCCTATTCAAACTACCATCATTTTATCACTATACATTTGTCAATTACGAGCATTAAGATTTTGTCCTTACCATTTTAGCTGAAATTGTTTTCTTACATATCAAGTCTGATACCCTAATTATATGATTAAATAAATTTTCCCATTCTTGACTTTTCTGGTGTATTCCTACAGCAGTTGACACTGTAGTTCCAATATTTAAAAATGTCAGCCATTATTTCACTATGAAACTTTTTTTTAATAAATCTTTATTCAGATTATTACAATTGTTTCTCCTTTTTCCCCCCATAGCTCCCCTCCACCCAGTTCCCACCCCACCTTCTGCCCTTACCTCCCCTCCCACTGTCCTCATCCATAGGTATATGATTTTTGTCCAGTATCTTCCTGAACCCCCTCCCTGAGAATTACCAGTCCACTCCCTTTCTATGCCCTTGATTCTATTATATTCACCAGATTATTCTGTTCCTCAGGTTTTTAATTCACTTGATTTTTGGGTTCACTTGTTGATAGATATGTATTTGTTGTTCTTAATTTTTATCTTTACTTTTTTCTTCTTCCTCTTCTTTAAGAATACCTTTCAGCATTTCATATAATACTGGTTTGGTGGTGATGAACTCCTTTAGCTTTTTCTTATCTGTGAAACTCTTTATCTGCCCTTCAATTCTGAATGATAGCTTTGCTGGGTAGAGTAATCTTGGTTGTAGGTTCTTGCTATTCATCACTTTGAAAATTTCTTGCCACTCCCGTCTGGCCTGCATAGTTTCTGTTGAGAAATCAGCTTACAATCATATGGGTGCTCCCTTGTAGGTAATTAACTGTTTTTCTCTTGCTGCTTTTAATATTCTCTCTTTGTCTTTTGCTCTTGGCATTTTAATTATGATGTGTCTTGGTGTTGTCCTCTTTGGATTCCTTTTGTTTGGGGTTCTGTGCACTTCCTGGACTTGTAAGTCTATTTCTTTCACCAGGTGGGGGAAGTTTTCAGTCATTATTTCTTCAAATAGGTTTTCAGTATCTTGCTCTCTCTCTTCTTCTGGCACCCCCATAATTCTGATGTTGGTACGCTTGAAGTTGCCACAGAGGCTTCTTACACTACCTTCAACTTTTTGGATTTTTTTTTGCTTTTTGCTTTTTCGGTTGAGTGTTTTTTGCTTCTTTGTATTTCAATTCTTTGACTTGATTCTTGTGTTCCTCTAGTCTGTTGTTGTGTCTCTGTATAATATTTTTTATTTCAGTCAGTGTATGTTTAATTTCTAGTTGGTCCTTTTTCATATCTTCGAGGGTCTCGTTATATTTATTGGCCTTTTCTAGGATATTCTTGAAAAGCCTTATAACCGTGGTTTTGAATTCTATATCCAGTCATTTGTTTTCCTTCATTTCTTTTGTTTGTGATTTTGTTTCTTTGTCGCCACATTTTCACTGCTTCCCTGAGTTGGTAGGGTAGCTTTGTGTGCTAGGTTTCCTATATGGCCCAGTGGGTCAGCCTCCCCAGTTAACCTGAGGTGGATACTCTTGGTGCACCCCTTTGTGGACTGTGTGTCCAGCCTTGTTGTAGTTAAGTCTTGATTGTTGTTGGTATCACTGGGAGGAATTGACCTCCAGGCCAGTTGGCTATGAGGATCACCTGTGTCTATGCTGGGAGAAGTTCTAACAAAGCAAGCACATGAAAGGAGACAGCCTTATAGGATTAGTCTTGCCAAATTGCAAAAGCCTCTGTGCTCAGCTTGGATGGGGTGGAGTCTCAGGGTGGAGCAGACAGTCTTGGCTTCCCATCAGCCTTGCCCTTAATACGCGCGCACGCCTCCAGACCTCTGCCTTCCCCGGCTCCTGAGTCTCTGCCCGGGAATCCAGATTCCCTCCCATAAGAGCACGGGTCCCCAGGGGCTTGCCTGGAACTGGGGTTCAGTGCAGTCAGAACTGAGGTTCAGTGCAGTCAGGAGCTTCCGATTCCCTTCTGCTAGGGAAAGCCTGTGGCAACCTCCGCAGCCTTTGTGCACACTGGCACGCGCACCTCCAGACCTCTGCCCGCCGGGATTCCCCCGGGTCTCCCCCGGGTCTCTGAGTCTCCGGGTGCCTTTCTCTCTACCTAACAGTCCAGACTCCCCCTGTATGAGCCTGGGTCCATGGGGTTTCGCCCAGAACTGGGGTTCAGTGCAGTCGGAACTGGGGTTCAGTGCAGTCTGGGGCTTCCTTCCCCCTCCTGCCAGAGAAAGTCAGCCAGGCTCTCAGCCACCCACAAAGACCCTTTGCCATACCTCCAATTCTATGTGAGCTTTTCTCTTTCCTTCTAGTTGTAGAATTTCCACTCAGCCAGCTTTCCTGTGGTTCTGGATGGTGTCCGTTCTGTCTTTTAGTTGTAGTTTTGAAATTGTTGTGCAAGGCAGCAGTTTAGGTGCTTACCTATGCCGCCATCTTGGTTTCTCTGAAACTTTTTCTTCTCTTGAATATATGGCACTGATTCTCCTTCTCTCTGTGTATGCAGGAAAAACTTCCTGGCCGTTAAAACTTGGAAAAATACCATAGACTGCTCTCATATGTGCACTCTTCAAATAAGTCTACCAAGGCCTTCCCCTCAATTCTAGGAACACCACCAATTATGTGTCTCTGTCATTGTCTTCTGTATCAATACACTTATCTCTTCTGCCAAACCTCCAAAAATAATGTGCTCTTTGAAAGTAGGAACTTTTGCTTTTTAATCTGTGGGAGTTCAGTGCTAGATAATGCTAGGCACTTAGTTAGATATTCTGTAAATGATTATGAACTCATTAATGGAACTTAACCAAATGAACACTAGGTAATGAATATTCTAGGAAAATGTAAGAGCAAATATAGAGTCCTAGAGTTCAGCATGTGTATTTAAGGGCAGAATGAAAGGATGGTTGAATACAGGGATAAAGCTGAAGAGGCAAGCATAAAGCATTTTGGATCTCATGTTATAGGTTTTGAGATGGTATCCTAAATGTTAGGAGAAATCTCTAAAAAAAATGTTTAGAAATGTATTAGATCCCACCTCACACCTGTCAGAATGGCTATTATCAGCAAGACAAGTAATAACAAATGAAGGAGAGGTTGTGGAGAAAAAGGAACCCTCATTCACAGCTGGTGGGAATGTAAACTGGTACTGCCACTATGGAAAATAGTATGGAGATTCCTCAAAAAATTTAAGAATAGAATTACCATATGTCCCAGCAATCCCTCTTCTGGGTATCTACCTGAAAAATGTAAAAACACTTATTTGCAAAGACATATCCACTCTTACGTTCACTGTAGCATTTTTCACAGTGGCCAAGATACAGAAACAACCCATGTGTCTTTTGATAGATGATTAAAGAAGATGTGGTGCACATATACAATGGAATACTATTCAGCCATAAGAATAAAATATTGTCATTTTCAAAAACTTGGATGGATCTTGAGAATATCATGCTAAGCAAAGTAAGTCAGACAGGAAAAGTCAAGAACCATATGATTACAATTATATGTGGGATATAAAACTGAAAGCAACAAATGAACAAGATAAATAAACAAACAAAAATTCATAGACACAGACAACAGTATGGGGATATTAGAGAAAAGGGGGGATGCGAGGGTAGTAAGGATAAAGGAAACAAATATATAGTGATGGTAAAAGAGTTGACTTTGGATGGTGGGCACACAATGCAATATACAGATGATGTATCATAGAATTATACACATGAAACCTATATAATTTTAGTAATCAATGTCATCCCAATAAATTTAATGAGAAAAGTATATTGTAATTGAACAAATTTAAGTTATAACTTTAAACTATAAACTCAGATAAGCAGAAATGTAATATTCTTCTTCTGTAATACACTTATTTCAATCTTAGTTTTTAATCTCTATTGTTATACTTTTGTCAATTCTATAGAAAATAGTTCTTTATAATTTAAATGCTTTCTACTTAAAATTTTCTTTCCTTCCACTCCCCTTTATTCTCGGGGGTTATTTAATTTCATGTCATGAAAGGAAGGCATCTGGTCTATGGCCATTGGTATTAGTTCACGCTACGATCTATTTAAATGCAGAGTCAAGCAGGTCTCCTGAGATTCTAATTGGATCAACTGGATGAATGATATTACCTTTCACTAAGAAAAATAATAAAGGAATAGGAGCAGGGTTCAGACTGGAGAATGCTATCTTTGCAGGGTATGGAGACAATCATGAAATTAACTCAAGCAGGCAGATGGGCATCTGGGATCGGGCACTCAGAAGAAAGAGGTAAGCTAGATATGGTGATTTAGGGCATCAATACATGCCTGGCAAAGATAGATGCTCAATAAAGACTTGTCAAATAAACAACCACCACACACCATTAGAAATGATGGTTGAAGCTATGGGAATGCAAGTATAGAATAATAATATATAATGGCTGAAAACACAAGGTTAGGAAACATGAATATGTATGAAACAGGTTAAGTGAACTTTGTTCTTTAAAGAGACAGTGTAGGAAAACACAGACACACACACACACACACACACACACAGAGAGAGAGAGAGAGAGAGAGAGAGAGAGAGAGAGAGAGAGAGAGAGAGAGAGAGAAACACCAAAGAGAGTAATGTCACAGAAACCAAGATAGCAGGGAGTTCAAGGGAGTGGATTAACCTAGTGCAATTCCATCGTAAGCGTCTGTTTTGCCAAACAGAAGTTATTTATCTCTGCCCACCTTCTCTCTCACCTAAGTGTGTGCTCCACCCCATGGAATAGTCTATGGACATGGACATGAGCCCTCTGAGGCCCCAGAACTATCTTTTCGGTTGTTAACTAAAGGCTGACACATTATCACTTTAAAGTGGATAATAATGAAAATGAGCACCAATTATCTTTTTTCATTATTATTATTTCAGAGAGGAAGAGAGAGGGAGAGAAAGATAGAAACATCAATGATGACAGAGAATCATTGATCAGCTGCCTCCCACACACCCTACACTGGAGATCGAGCCTGCAATAGGAATCCAACTATGACTTCCTGGTTCATAGGTCAAAGCTCAACCAGTGAGCCACACAGGCCAGGCAGCACCAATTATCTTTACAGATGATCAGTTTAGGGTCTGGTGCAAAGGATGCACTACACATTATTGAAGTAGAGGCAATGTATTATGAAGGCAGTCCAATTAAAGTAACGCTGGCAACTTTGAAAATGACTGTACAGCCAATGATTTCCCATTGTGGCTTTGAAATAACACCACCTGTGGTCTTAAAGTTAAAATGTGGTTCAGAGTGGACAGCACTTAGCAGTTGTGGCAGAAGAGGCAGAGTCAGTAGATGAAGAGGAGACGGGTGTAAAAATCATAAGTATGTCTGGAAAGCGTTCTGCCCTTGCAAGTGGTAGTAAGTTCCATAGAAAAAAGTAAAACTTGCTGTTAATGAATATGATGATGATGATGATTTTGAGGATGAAGAAGCTGAAGAAAAGCTCCAGTAAAGAAATCTATATGACATACTCCAGCCGGAAATGCACAAAAATCAAACTAGAATGAAAAAGACTTGAAACAATCAACATCAAGATCAAAAGGTAAAGAATCCTTAAAAAAAAAAAAAAGGACAGGAAAAAGTGCCTAAAACACCAAAAAGACCTAGTTTTCAGAAGACATTAAAGCAAAAATGAAAGCCAAGTATTATACAGAAAAGGCACTACTGGTAAATTAAACCCCAAAAATGGGGAAAGAGGAAAACGAGAGACAAATATAATCCCTACTGAGTATCATCCAGATTGAAGTCTTCTATTTCAATCTCAGTCCCCTTTCTCGATTAACCACCAATCCATGCCCCATTCTAGGCTGGAAGCTATATCACTCTCAATCTCCTAAAGCACTTGCACGTGACTGCAGATTCAGTGAACATTTCTTTCTACGTGTTCATTTATCTCACCTCTTTGACAATGTTTTAAACACCTATGTTATCTTCATAGCTGCTCAATAAATATTTGAATGAATCCAAAAAGGTGGACTAATTATCATTCTCAAATAGTTCAGTGAGGTCAAGGAAGATAAGAAATAGGAATTGTCTTCAATATTAAGCCACAGAGAGATCATCAAAGACTTTTACCTAAAAAATTTTGGTGGTGTAGTCTTGATGGAAACCAGATTTTGAAGTCTATAGAAAGTGAAATAAACCTATATAAGAAAAGGCTAATATGCAAATTGTCCCATCGGGAGTTCGACCAGGAGACTGGGACTTCGATCGCTCACTATGACGTGTGCTTACCACCAGGGGGCAGTGAAGAACCTGGCGGGCAACTAGCGGTGGTGGCAGGGCACTGAGGGAGTAAGGGAAGGAGGAGGTGGGAGGCTGGGCGGTGGGGAACCTGATTGGCCCTAATTGCCTGCCAGGCCTAGGGACCCTACCCATGCACAAATTTTGTGCACAGGTCCTGGAGTGGAAATAATAAATGAAGATAACTATTTTACAAAAAAAGTCTGAACAGGAAAAGGAAAAGGAGAGAAAGCTTTACTACTAAAAGTAAAATTAATGTTTAAAAAAAGGTTTGGGAAGTTGGTTGCATTTAGAATTGAAAAATAATTTTTTCATTGTTAGTTTATTAATCTCAGATCTCTGGTTATAATCTTCTCTTGATTCTCTACCTCACCAGTATCAAAATCATTTTGTAAATGATTTGAATTCTTTCTCAGTAGCAGTTTTCATGTTTGCCCCAATTGTTTATTTTATTCTCCTATCACCATTTCTCTGAAATAAACTTAAATTCCCTTAAGTCACCCACAGCAATTTTACATTATCCTATTGAAACATTGCTTTGATTATATCACATGCCTTCACAACACTTTTTCAGCACTTTTCTACTTCCTAACAAATAAAGCAAATACTACTTTTACAAAGAGAAACAAAACCCTCAAAATTGTTGCTCAGCTCAACTCCATTTTCCTTAAAGTATACCATTTTCATGTCCTTGTGTCTGCCAACAGATATCCTCTTCACTTTCTCCACTTATCCAAATTCCACTTACCATCTCAGACTCAGTTGTCATTTCAACAATGCTATTTGCTTTGGTCTCAAGTAGAGGAGATCACTCTTTCCTGGACAATCTGACAGTCAATTTTGACAGCTTCTATCACACTTTTTACACACTGTGAACTAAAGTTATGTGTTTAACTCCCCTATGAGATGGCAAACAGCTTGAAGATGGATAATATATTTTGTGTATCTCTTAGCTCTCACAGAGCCTTATACAGTAGATGTTCAGCAACACGAGTAAATTTGTGAATGCAGCAATGTTAGTGCAAGAAGAGTCCAGAAAAAGAACAGGCACAAAAGACTGAGACAAAATGATTTACTGTTCAGTAACTAAGACATTCAAATACCTCTGTTATTATTATTGCCAATCATAACATGCACAGACTTCTTAATTTGGGTTGTGAAAAATCGGTTTAAAAATGAATCCAGTACACACAAATAATAATGATACCAATAGCAGAGTAACCAGCATACATTAAACACCATGGAACTGTGCATTGTGATAGGATTCTAGGCCTTTTGGGAAATGCTGGGAGCTACAGAAAGGGTCCTGCTTGCTTATTATCCTGCAAAGTGTAGCAGTGAGTAAAGAACACTATGAATATAGTCCCATGAAAAGTTTTGAACTAAGAATTCTAATTTGATTCAGCAAATAGTTTGAAGTATCTCTTATGTACTAAACACTATGGGTTAACATAGTGTGAAAGAGAAGATGGTAAGATACAGGACCTTCTCAAGAATCTTATCATCTAACTAGTGGCCCAGTGCATGAAATTCATGCACATTAAAAGGGAATTAATTAGAGGAAATATTTTAATGTTGCTATTTGCCCTTTCTCTATAATAGAATTGTCTGGCCGGCCCCACCCCTTTTGGGCAACACCAAGAACCGGCCAGTACCACCCCTGTCAAGCCCCGCCGGGCAGGGGACGCAGCCTCACATCCCAGCGCTGGGGTGGGGGGGCGCTGCCTCAGGTCCCCCGGCCCTGGCCTGTGCCACCCAGCCTCACCCAGACCCACCACATCGTGAGACCCCAGACCCCCCACACTGCGGGACCCATTAATGCACCTCCTGGTGACTGGTCATTTGGTCGTTACAGATAAAAATAAAGTCATGCATTTAAACATGCACATTCATTTTCAATTCCTGATTTGTCTACATTCTCTAAATTGCAAAATAAATAAAATCTTCAGCCAGATATCATCATAATGCCAAGTTCTTTATATAATGACACATACCATTCTCTCCACTCAGTATACTCCATTTGAATGGATTAAATGTATGTGACTCCTATGAAAGGCACTGCTGCTTGCCCTTAATAGAGAAAGCATTAGCTCATTACCTAACGCCATAAAGTGGTTTAAATGGCATATACTGACTTGAAGAACAGAAGGAAAAATAACAACAAAAAACCCCACAAAAAACAACATTCAGTGCTGTGGATGGCAGAATCCTCTCCCTTTCCCTTTGTTTTTCTCTGCTTTTCCAATGAACCTATTTGCGCTCTGCCTCAAAATCAACACAGAAGACAAAATCAGATGCTGTAATCTGCATTTTATAGTGCCATTTGAGTAAAAAGAGGTGTTTTTCAATCTTTACCTTTTTTTTTTATCAATGCAGTTCAAACTTGCTCCCAACGTTCCAGGAGCCAGGCCAACATGGCTGTGCGGACACACCTTTGCTAGGTGCTGTCAGGCTTCAGGGCTGGGGCAGGGAACAAGCCAGGTGTTGCTGGAAACAAATCAGATCTCCTCTCTACAAAGCAGGAGTCTTTTCATTATAAAATGCAAAGCAGCAGCCGTTTTCCATTACCCCCATCCCCAATCCTCCTCGCCCAGGGGCGTAGGAAGGGGCTGGGAGGATATTTACTCTCGGATCTTTGATTTCTCTTATTTAACTGAGCCCAGTGACAGCTGCTTCTCTGAGGGCAATGCCAGCCGGTTCAGGGCTAGCTGCATCTGGAAGGAAAGCAGCAGAGCTGACCAGGGGCTTTGACCAAGCCCAAGCGCACGGGTCACAGCAACCTCGACAGGCAGGCTGCTCCCAAAGACTCTAGGCCCCTCCCAGCTCTGCACCCCAGCTCCCTGCTCTCCCCCTTTCACCCACAGGCACCACCAGGGTGGTGTGCCCCAAGGCTTGGTGTGCAGATGCCAGGATTGCAGGATCAAGACTCTCTGCCTCCTCCTGGCACTTTGAGCCATAAGCACCAACAGGGACCTTTCCACTCAGTCTTGGTCTTTGGTCACTGCTGAGGTTTTCTGGACTCTCTAGGCCAGAGACAGCCAGGACCTTTGCCTCTGACCAACACCATGCCTGCAGCCTGCCTGGGGTACCCCCAGCCCCGGGAAAGCGTGGGGGCATGGCTGACCTGGGTGAGGGGCTGTGGGGGGGTGGGTGGGAGGGTTGGCTAGCTGCCCCACCCTCAATTGGGGTGGGAGAGGCTGATGGGGGGGGCGGGGGAGGAGCTGGGCAGGGCAGCCATCTTGTGATGGCATTACAGCGCGAGGGTCAATTTGCATATTACCTCTTTATTATATAGGGTTATTGATTAACAAGATAAGCCTTACCAAAATATCAAGCAGTAAAATAATTCCTATTAGAAAAATTGAATTACTGTGTTGGAATTCACCAGATGACTATATATTCTTCACTGGACTTGGGAATAAAAGAGTTCTAGGGAGAAGGATCCATGTGAAATGGATATGGAGGCTTTGTGTCTGCTACAGAGACGCAGGAAGGGCATTCTGAGGAAGGGAAAGTTGAGAGTATTTGTTTATCTTTTCCCCAGGCTCAGATTTCCAAAGGCCCCAAACATGAGAGAGAGAGAGAGAAAGGTAAGGTTTAGATAAATGTGACTCATTTGTTCAGAGAAAGTGGTCCAGTTCCAAAGAGATAATGGGAAAGGAGGACCCTTGAGGAGAGGCCAGTGAAGCAGGGGCCCAGGCTGGATCAGGATTTTGAAGAGACATGGAAGCAAGTGTCTATTAGATCAGAAAAGCCAAGCAGAGATTTTGATGGCAGAGAGAACTTATAAACCAAGTAATAATTCAGAATTATTACTAATCAGTAGTAATTCAGAAAGCCTGTGATAGCAGAGTCTTATTTCCCAACTAGATAGAAGCCAACTTGAGCATTCAACTTTCTGTAAAAATATATTAAGATTAGGGTTTTAAAAGTACACAAATCAAAATAAACAGTATTTAAGATAAAATATCTGTGGTCTTATTAGGTGATGTTAAAAATTAAAAAAGGAAAACCAAAGAACAAAAGCAAAGCTATATCTCTAAACTACATACTGACAGCTGTCAGAGGGGAGGAGTGAGGGGAGACTGGATGAAAAAAGGTGAAGGAATTAGCCAAAGAACATATATGCATAACCAATAGACATAGACTCCAGTGCGGTGACGGCCAGAGGGAAGGGGGCTGGGGTCAGGGCTCAGTGAAGGAAGGAAAAATGGAAATATCTGTAATAGTGTCAACAATAAAAGTTAAAAAAAAAAGTGTCAGCAGAAGAGCAAGGAAATGAGAAGCAGAAAATGAATATAATTAATGAAGGGATGATGCCAACACCTCTGACTTTAGGAAAAGTTACTTTAATGTCTAATTCAAAAGGAAGAGGGATAAATAAAATTAAAATATTTTACTCAGAGTGTTAATTTTTTAAAGCAATTTATTAAGGAATCTAAGGAAGATGATTTTTTTTAAATACATATTTTATTGATTTTTTACAGAGAGGAAGGGAGAGGGATAGAGAGTTAGAAACATCAATGAGAGAGAAACATCAATCAGCTGCCTCCTGCACACTCCCTACTGGGTATGTGCCTGCAACCAATGTACATGCCCTTACTGGAATCGAACCTGGGACCCTTGAGTCCGCAGGCTGACGCTCTATCCACTGAGCCAAACCCGTTAGGGCTGATTTCTTATTTAGCTAGTCATGTGTCAACAGAAATTTGAAATAAATAATTTCCCACATCTTAGAATTTATTTAAAAAAATTTAAACAGCTCTGGCCAGTGTTGTTCAGTGGTTAGATTGCCAACCCTTGCACAGAAAGATTTCAGATTCCTGGCCCGGTTGGGGCATGTGCAAGAGGCAACCAATCTATATGTCTCTTTCACATTGATGTTTCTCACTCCCTCTTTTCCTCCCTCCCTTCCACAATTTCTAAAAATCAATGGAAAAAAAATATCCAGCGAAGATTAACAACAAAAAAGTAAAAAAATAAATAAAAATTTAAGCATCTTATAAATTCAAAACACCTATTCATTTTTTTTTCTCAATTAGAAAACTCCCAGTCCTGGGCTCAATTAATCTCTATGAACTAATGAAGGGAAATGACCCTGGGTGCAACCAGGCCTATAAGGTCATGACTCATATGAGAAAGTAGATACTTTTAAACTATTCTCCAGACTTTTTTTTTTTCTGTTCTGTGATTTTTTTGGAAGGGGGTGAAATTTGAAAGAGAACACTTTCTTAGTGGTAGTGTGTTCATGTTTTGAAAAGGAGGCCAATACCACACCAATAATTGTTGGAACTCAAGTATATCATTAACAGTTTTTCCTTGTGTCTGGTTATATGAAGGGTAAAAAGCAGAGAATGATGCTACTTATGTTTCCTCACTTAAAATCTTTGTCTCTGCATCTTTCAGGAACTCAAGTCTATATTTTTCCTCATTAATTACACTTTAAAAATTATTTCCCTCATTTTAATCATCACTAAAATGCACAGAAGGAATACTCATCAGACCAAAGGGTAGAGATGAAATTTGTGAGCGGTACAATCAGATTATGTCACCTATTCATCTTTGGCATTGACATGAGTGGGAGGAAAATACACGGGTAAGGACAGAGGGTGCATGGGGCCAAGGGATGGAAGGGTGAACTTGTGACGATTTCAGACATGGTGATATTTGATCTGAATCCTCAAAGAAAACCTTATTCTTTATTACAGAACTAGGGGCCCGGTGCATAAAATTTGTGCACGGGGCGGGGGGGGGGGGGGGGGCGTGGGGGTGGTGTCCTTCAGCCCGGCCTGCAGTTCCTCTCTAATCCAGGACCCCTCAGGGGATGTCCACTGCTGGCATAGGCCCGATCCCGGGATTGGGCCAAAACCAGCAGTTAAACATCCCTCTTGCAATCCAGGACCGCTGGCTCCTAACTGCTCACCTGCCTGCCTGCCTGATTGCCCCTAACCACCTCTGCCTGCTGACCTGATGCCCTAACTGCCCTCCCCTGCTGGCCTGATTGCCCCTAACTGCCCTCTCCTGCCAGCCCTAACCGCCTCTGCCTCAGCCCCTGCCACCATAACTTTGTCCGGGAGGACGTCTGGAAGATGTCCAGTCTAATTAGCATATTACCCTTTTATTAGTATAGATCAGTGGTCGGCAAACTGCAGCTCACGAGCCGCGGTTTGCTGCTCTGTTGACTAATGAGTTTGCCGACCACTGACCTAGACTCTCGATTCCAATAATTACAGGCTGTTGTTGTTCCTTATGATTAAGCCCCTATTCAGTGGTCAGCAAACTCATTAGTCAACAGAGCGGCAAAGATCACTCATTTCAACCTTGCGCTTAGGCTAGAATTAGAACAGGAAGAACCAAGAAATCATCTTAGCCATTAGATAAAGCAGTGATTTCCAACCTTTTTCATCTCATGGCACACATAAACTAAGTGCTAAAATTCTGTGGTACACCAAAATATAGATTTTTTGCAGATCTTAGAAAAATAGGTATAATTTTGATTCATTCACACTGAACAGTTATTGTCATTTTTTTTATTTGACAACCTAAGGGGGAAAAGATCAGTTCCCTGACTACATAGTCAGGTATTGCATGTTTTAAAAATTCTTGCAGCACAGCAGTTGGAAATCACTGAGATAAAGGAGTTGCCACAACAGATTTTGCAGACTGGTTTTCCAGACTATCAAAAATATTCAGTGAGAGTTCACAAAGGGAAAGGAGGTATGGAAAGGAGTCCCTAGCTCTTGCACAAAAGTAGAAGACAAGAGAATTCACTTTGTGCCCCTAAAAACTTTGATTAGCTAAAAGGATGGGCCTGTTTTGAAGTGTAGAAGAAAAGGAAGGCAGGAATATGGGATGGGGCCAAAATGCAGACCATCTTTAGCTCCATGGAAGAATGTTTAATCTGTCAGGAGTGAGGAGTGAAGATTATTTTTAAAACAGAGACTTTATGTAATCAACTACCTGCAGTGGTAATATGGACAAAATCATGGAGAAACCCAGGATTAATGCTGGCAACTAGGAAAAAATCACTGTAAAATATGACATTAGTTATTTTGTCATTACAATTAGAATGTAAGAGGGGAAGCTAAAAGTTAGTGTTTAGGTAATTATTTTATCTGAAAGTTCCTCAAATAGATTTTTAATGAAATGTTTCCAAAGCAGGGAAAAGTAAAATCAACTTTATAGGGGGTTCATGTCACTGACAATGGGTCTGTTTTACTTATTCTTGTAACACTATCATCAAAAAAGGCCAATGTCACCAAAAATTTGTTAATTTTAGGTCTCTCAGTCCTCTCTTGGCTAAAGTTCTCACTTGGAAAACGTGGGAAATCAGCCCATCTAAACAAGCTCCATCTCTCCCATTTGGCATGATGGTGTCAAGAGGGAGCCAAACAAATAAATATTAACAGTTGATAGGCAAGCCTCCCTGCTTCCACTGCTGAAAAGGGAAGTAAGCCTCCCCCCAAGTCTTTGGCTACAGAATCTTCCCCCGTAGGGTTCACTTTATCTCCGGTCATAAAAAGCTTTTCTGTGGGAATTCCCTCCTCACAAGGGTCTGCTCACCACTGTGCCCAGAAGGAGGACTCTATCCACAGGCTGCTTACACTCTTGTCATTTAGGCTGATTCTGCAACTGACATTGGAGTTCTCCCCTGTAGACTTAAAATAATCTCAGATCTTTACTTGACAAATTAGCCATTTTCCCTTTTATTCAAACATATTTATTTTTCAACATAACCCATAAAAGCTCTCCTGACCTGAGGGAAGCTCACTTTTCAGCAGTTGCATCAGTCACCTTCAGACCCAAAGAATATAGAAGGGCAACTGGAACCACCTCCAAATTGTGTGACTTTTCCATCTATGTAGCTGCAGAATCTAGTATAATGTCAGACTCCTTACAGTGCTCAGTAAATATAGAGATCCCACATAATCACAATCACTTCCTGTGATTAATGCTCATACCATATTGTTAATTACATTCTTCTTAAAAGTTCTCTTTAGTGTCTTTACATGCAGTTCAAGAGAGGGTAGAATGTCTTCCTATACAAGGTCTAACCTTGACTGTATGACAGCTAAGAATTTAGTTTACTTCTGTTTATACCCATACTAGTAGCCCATCACGCAATATCGCGTGCAGTAGGCCACCCGCTGCTTCCATGGGAGCCAGGAGGAACTCTCGCCAATTCCACAGGAGCCAGGATGGACCCATGCTGATTTCGCAGGAGGCGGGAGGGAGCCGTGCTGCTTCCGCAGGAGGCAGGCCCACCATCTCCTCTCCAGGCCTGCGTTTGGCCGTGGAGGCTGAGGGCCGGCCCCCTGTCCCTGTCTGCTCCAGCTCCAGGGGGCCGGCCCAAGCCTGGGCACAGTGGCTCACCAGCCCCCGTCTCTGTCTCCATCTCCACTCCGGGCCTCACCTGCGCACACAACCTCCTCCTGTCTGGTCATGACCCGTTATGCCATCCTGGCCTAACTTGCATGTTTCCTCTCTCTCTCTCTCTCTCTCTCTCTCTCTCTCTCTCTCTCTCTATATATATATATATATATATATATATATATATATATATACACACACACACACACATACACACACACACATATATATATATGGCACTTAGAAATTTAGAAATTTTAAAGAAATAAAAAAGGATTACTTTGGCTTGAATCAAAATGAATGTGCATTTTTTTGGATTGTTTTTATTGTAGTTTATGTCTAATATTATGCCACAAATGAACGTGATATTATAATATTATAAAGAAAAAGTCAAGGGCTTATTGAAATCTTTTCTTCCAACCTACACACAACTTTTTAAAAAGACTAATATTAATTCTCATTGTGATATAAACTGAAAATATTTACCCTGATGCAAATGAACTGCCTCAGATTTTAGTGATATTTTTAATATATTTTTATTATTGATAGTATTACAGATATCTCCCATTTTCACCCCCTCCTCCTCTCCAAGCCCCTATCCACCCCGCTAGGTCTTCACTACCCTATTATCTGTGTCCATGGGCTATGCATATAAGTATATAAGTTCTTTGGTTTATCTCTTCTAACTCCCAACTCCACATTGAGGTATATCAGTCTGTTCCATGCCTCTGTGCTTCGTGTCTTATATTGTTGGGCAATTCATTTTGTTCATTAAATTCCACAAATAAGTGAGATCATGTGATATTTGTCTTTCTCAGTTTAGTTTATTGCATTTAGCATAATATTCTCCAGATCCATATGTTAGTGATATTTTTAATTTCAACTGGACATAATATCTATGATGTTTGGATGGTAGAAAAAAAATGAGTAATTGTATCATATTACACCTACAAGGTATCTTCATATCTAGACAGCTTCAAACTGTAAAATTGGGTCAAGAGACAAGAGAAATAATGTTTTAATAAATGTGGTAGGCTCACAGTACTGGCTATTACTTTACTTTTCCTATTTCCTTAATACACGATGTCAGAGTAGTATTATAAAGTCTTGTGCTTTTATTTGTGAGAATCTTTACCAAAAAATAACAAAAGAAATCACTTTGTAACTGTCAACATAAACTCTTTCATGAAAATTCTAATCTTATCTTATTAAAGTCTAATCTTATTTTACACTTTTATTTATATATTACCTATCTTGAGTAAAACATGGAAGAGACTGTGGATTGAGTCAACGTGCCAGCGATGTGCTCTGGGGAAGGGGAGGGGAGAGCCCTGATGTGTATTGTTTGCCCAAATTCCATGATGTAAATTGTTTCATCTATCTTTAAGCTAGAGTTCTGGAAACAAATTCGATGCCACTGATGAGATGTACTTGCACAATATTTAGAATGGAAAAACTGAATCAGAGGCTAATTTTCTCTGATGGAAAGCAAAGTTGTAAGAATGTGAGATATCTTTGCAAATCATTTCACTGTTCCCTCCCCAGGTGGCTGGGTACCCAGTATCTACTGTGGCAGCAGCACAACAGCAGCACCATTGGGGCATTCTTAAACTTGACAGAGCCCATAGCAGTCTACGTGAAGCATGAGGAGATTCTGGTGAGCCAGTTCTGCAAAGCTCTGAGAGATTTTCCTGGAAAACTAGCTTAGTCCTCCACTCCTTCCATGCACACTCAGAAGCCTTTACTTTCGCTATGTTAAATCCTTTATGCTTAAAATTTGCCACATGACTGGATGTTTTGTTAGTACAACTTGAAATTTCTTAACTCTGCATACCTGGCCATTTCCTCTCCTCAACTGTGAGAATATCAACTCAAATATTAATTTATGAAATCTTCTTAGACAAAGATTTCCTTTTCCTTCTCAGAAGTCCTATAACCCCTTGTTTGTTCATTCTCAAGTTACAGGAATCCAGGCTATGTATATAAATTGTTCTCATTTCAGGATTTACACAAGTTCAGGACAGGTGAGGTAGACCCAAGTCATATATTTACATAGAAGCAATAAACTGTGGGAAAAACTTTCAGAGAAACAAACATAGGCACACAAGATGGGTCCAATAACATTCCCCTCTTTATCAGAGGATTGAGGGTTTGGGGTACAGCCTTCCTTCCCTAAACCTACAAATTTGTCTGAACCCCAGGGAGAGAAGGAGCTATCAGCAAGCAAAAATAAATCATTGCTTCACTAAAATTCTGAAAATCATTGGTGTACACCCCATAAAGGTAAAGAGAAAGCATTTCCCCCATTTTGTTTATATACCACAGCTACAGAGCCTGAGGACCATCAACTCTCCCAGCAGTGACGGGCATTCACACAGCTTACAGAGCAGCTTCAGCTGTGCCTTCTCTTTGACACTAAATTTCAGTGGGTGGTTAAACAGCAAGTTTGGCAGACCCAGGAAAACGCTGTGTAGGGAGCAGAACTGAGACTGGTGCCTTCAAAATTGAAAAGGGGCAATAGTGTGCGCACATACACACAAACAATATAAAGCTTTGGATGGCATGCAGTATCTCATGTAAGTCGCCTACCAACATTTTTGAGCATGTGTAGCCAAATCTATTCAGAAGAAAAGAGAAAAAATGGCATGTGGTTACTGTAGCCAAAACACTGTGCTCTAAACACATATGCGTACCATCTAGGGAATCCCAGAAATAGCTAGGGAAAATAGTTTTAGTGATGGGGAATACAGCCAAAGGAATAATGTTTGTTATGAAAAATATGATCTACATTTATTTCCAGGCTCATGTGGCCTGGCATCAAGATTATACAAGTAAGCCCTAGCTGGTTTGGATCTGTGGATAGAGTGTTGGCCTGCAGACTGAAGGGTCCAGGGTTCGGTTCCCGTCAAGGGCACATGCTTGGGTTGTGGGCTTGATCCCCAGCGGGGGGCGTGCAGGAGGCAGCCAATCAATGATTCTCTCTCATCATTAATATTTCTATCTCTCCCTCTCCCTTCCACTCTGAAGTCAATAAAAATATATTTAAAAAGAAGAAAAAAAAAGATTATACAAGTAATGGGTGGCAGGCAGTGATATGAATGGATGTGATTTTTCCCACCTAATCAAGCCTATAAACTCAAAGCTCAGTTATAAAGCCCACACAATACCTACTACATAATAGGTAAACAAGGTACATATTAAATAAATGGATACCATTTTCTTCTATACATTTTCTTCTCCACCAAAAACTCACACACATCATATATAAACGCTGCCAACACCATAAATCACATTAATTCAAATTTTACTTTTGTAGAAATTGTAACAATAGGGTTTCATGAAATTTTATCCTAAGAAAACTCAAAGGACTTTTAAATTTATTTTCATATGTATAAATCATTAATACATTTCTTAGGTAATAAAAGTATAGTATAGTGATTGTAAATTTTATGTTACAAATGAATATTTAGTATTGGTAATTGCAATTATTTTTTCAACTTATGTAATAGTTATTTCACCCCTGAAATAGAGATAGAGAAAAAAGTTAAATAACTTGACACTGTTTTATGCTAATTTCTGTAAAATATGCTATGTTCTTGAATGTCCACAATAATTTTGATAATGTTTCCTTTGAAAAATATTTAGAGGTGTTAAATCTATGGTCTCAAGATACATGTAGCAGAAGGTCCTTTTTTCCTTTGGTAGAATAATTAGAGTTCCCTTTTGAAAAAATAATATAGCAAGTAAGTACATTGGCAAGTCCAATGAATATCTTTAAATATTAGTTCTGCTGACTTCAAAAGAAGTCATTGATGCCATATTATGCCTTTATTCTCTCAAGAGATAGAAATCTTGTATGTATGAGACATGTTTACTTTAAAGACCACATAATGTTTTACAACTACAATTTCTAAAAAAAAAAAAGACAAAAACATGGCCTAGGGCGGTACTATAATATGAATAAATATCTTCAGCCACAAAAATCCCACACTTGACCAAATTTGCATGCTTTTTATATTTGTTAGTAACTATTTAATATTATGGGGAAAATATATATATATTTAATATTATGGGGAAATATAAATATATATAAATATATATATATATATATATACAGATTTTTTTCTTTAAATCATATCCTAATAAGTTCTTAAAAATAATAGCCTCCAAAGAGGGAATTCTGATGAGGCTTGAACCAGAGTGACAAAAAAAAAAAAAAAAATCTGCTAATCTCCTATCAGGCAGAGAGTTAAATAACAGTATTATTAGAGACTTTGATGATTTTGGAGGCAAATTTAATAATGATATAAATCAAATGTTAAAATAATCCTCTAAGGAAACTTACTTCATTTGGGAGAAAAATAAAGTTTCACCAGTAACCATAGTGAGTTGATATTATTGCAGTTGTTTTTATAAGTTGTTGCTATGACTTTTTTTGACTTTTGGGCTAGATTCTACTTCAAATACAACAGATGGCAATGATTACACTTTTGTAACTTTTTTTCTTGAATAACTAAACAGAGCACAATAAAATAAACAAGCTTATACACTAGAGAGTTTTGTCTTGATTCACATTTCATTAAAACTAAAAGGGAACAAAGTAACTCAAACCAAAAACAAAATGAGACCTCCATGTATCCCAAACTTTACGCCCAATTTTTAAAATATTAAAATATTCCATTGTTTTACTTCCCTCATGATTTCAAGAGGACTAAAACAAAAGAAACAAAAATATTGTAAAGAAGAAAGTTTGCAAAACTGACAGCTCAAATCAGAAGCAAATGTTAAAGGCCTAGGAGGAAGTTCCTCTGTATCTGCCTCACTTGCTACAAAATCTGAGAAATCAGATTTAGGTGGAATTAAAATCTGAGAAAAAATATCTTATAATGAAATTTTATTCCAAACAGTTTTAAATTTATTTCTCAGTATTATATTATATCTGACCGCACCCTGACTTTCTTTTCTGACCCCTCCAGAACAATATTTGGTGATTTTCAAAATTCAAACTGAAGTGTACATATAAAGCCAAATTATGGTTTCTAACCACAAAGCATATTTTTAAATAAATTGATTCTATAATGATTATTTACTGAAAATGGCATAGTTGATGGGAAATAGTCTCTAATAAATAGAGCACTTCATTTGATATCAGGGAACAAAGTTCCATTTGCAGATGTTTAAAATGATTATGTGGTCTTTGGGTAAATCATTCAACTTTATTTTTCTTATTCTAGTAAATGAAGACAATAAATTCTCTGACAAGATAGAATTTGTAAATCATGCTCAAATGTTGATATATTATAATTAGATAGGGACTTTAATGCATCATAATAATATCAATGTTAAAACGATTAGTCATTGTTATCCCACTGGCATCGATAAGAGTCTTTTTTAAATAGTGTGTGGAATGGTTTATAAAGCGCCAAATTGCCTTTATTAATGATCTCATCATGATTTCATTCTCTGGTTAACAGCTTGAGTGTTTGATAGAGTAAAGTGTTCTTACTGAGCAACACTCAAAGTATTTGCCTATAAAATTTTTATTTTAAAAACAAATCCTGCAAAAATTCAGCAAGTGACTAGTTAAAGATCAGCAAAAACAAAATCTTAGTAATGGTTAAAGATCTAATTTTCCTAAGTAATTATGATCACTACTACAAAATCAATTAATTACTAGGTATTGCAGACTGAGGTCACAAATCCTAGCACAAATAGACTGAAATTTCATATTCATGAAATGTTTCCTTACTATAAAAAGAACACTTAAAGGATACTTGTTTTCTATTTGGAAAACCAGAAAGAGTAAAACATGCAAGCAAAAAGGCACACATCATGCTCAGAAACAAACTATTGCATTTTTAATATATATCCTTTCAGGCATCTTTTTTTTCTATGCCTGTTCAGGAAGTCCTCTATTTACATATGTTTGATTTCCTGGAAATGTATTGCAAAGTCAGAGTCAAAAATAATCAATTTCTTACATATTACATATAAATAGATCAGGTTATATGCCCAAAGAATTAATTTTATACGTGTCCATATGCACACCACACACATATCACAAAGCATACTTATTGGAGTTCAAATGGGCCCAGGCTTATCTGCCTGGCAGATGAGAATCTCCAGACACACAGAGACTGCTGATAAGAAGACCCTTGTGGGACCCTTCTGGCCACCCGCTCTTGACCAGAACAGGCCTCCTCCCTCCCTCAACCCTTCTACAGGGGGCAGAAGCAGAAGCCCCTCCGCCCCTCTAGCTTGAATAAGCTGAGTGCCTTGGATGGGAGTGGGGAGAAAGGGCTATTCTTCCCTTACACACACACCAACCTAATGGGTCTTAGTCAGCCCTGTGTACTGTAATCACCAACCTGATGGTCCCAACTTGCCTGCCTGTACACAAAAAATCCAATGCCACCTAACACTCACTGTAGTCCCCCTCCTCACCCCATCATGGACCACCCTGTATCCACCATGCAGGAATTCCACTAGAAACAAAGCTTGAATCACCCATTCAGATGGTTATGGGGCCTAATAGTTATGGGCTTCATGGAGATCCTTCAGCAAAACAAACATGAGCATCAGAAGAACAGGGCAGTCTGTCAGACCAGATAAACGGTTGTTGTTGTTGTTGTTGTTTTTGTGGCATGGCACCAGCAGCACCACAGACTGGCTGAAATACGGTCAAGGCTGTGGCAATCTACCCTACCATATAAGGCCTCAAAACCATGCTGTAAAAGATCAACTCATACAAAACTATACATGTAAATTAACCATATAAGTGTACAAGTTGTCATATAAGAGGTTTTAATCTATATATATAAAAGGCTAATATGCAAAGTGTCCCCTCGGGAGATCGACCAGGAGACTGGGAGTTCAATTGCTCGCTATGGCGTGCGCTGACCACCAGGGGGCAGCGCGGAACAAAGGAAGGCCCCGGTCGGCAGCTGGCAGCTGGAGAAGGAAGGCCCTGGCCAGCAACTGGAAGGCCCCAATAGGCCCTGATCACTGGCCAGGCCTAGGGACCCTACACATGCACAAATTTTGTGCACTGGGCCTCTAGTATTGATATAAAGATTTTATACATTAACATCTGTATTCAGATAGGGATTGAATTGAATCTGTTGGTTGCTTTGGGTAATATGAACATATTAACAATATCAATTCTCTTAATCCATGAGCATGAACTATCTTTTCATTTATTTGTACCTTCCTCAATTTCTTTCATTAATGCCTTGCAGTTTTCAATATACATGTTTTCAGCCTCCTTAAATTTATTTCTAATATTTTATTCTCTTTAATGTAGTTTAAATGGACTTATTTCTCTTTTGATACTTCATTATTAGTGTATAGAAACACAACAGATTTTTGTGATTTTGTATTCTACAACTTACTAAATGTATTAGTTTTAACGAATACTTGGAGTCTTTAGAGTTTTCTATATGTAACATCATGTCATTTGGAAACAGTGACAGTTTTACTTCTTTTCCAATTTAGATGCCTTTTATTTCTTTATCTTGCCTAATTATTCTGGATGGTACTTCCAATTCTATGTTGAATATAAATGGTGAGAATAGTCATCCTTGTCTTATTCCTGATCTTAGAAACAAAGGCTTTCAGTTTTTCACCACTGAGTATGATGTTAGCTGTGGACTTGAAATATAAGACCTTTATTATGTTGAGGTACTTTCCCTCTATTTCACTTTTATGAGAGTTTTTATCATGAAAGAATTTTGAATTTTGTCAAATGATTTTTTTCTGCATCTATTGAGATTACCATATAATTTTTATCCTTCATTTTGTTAATGTGGTGTATCACATTGACTGATTTCCAGATGTTGACTAACTTGCATTTCTGGAATGAATCCCACTTGATCATGGTGTATAATCCTTTCAATGTATTATTGCATTTTATTGATAATTATCGCATCTATGCTCCTCAGAGATATTGGCCTGTAATTTTCTTTTCTTGAGGCACCCTTGTCTGGTCTTGGTATGATAATGCTGGCTTCATAAAATGAGTTTGGAAGAGTACCTCCTCTTCTATTTTTTGGAAGACTTTGAGAAGGATTGGCATTAATTCTTCTTTGAATTTTTGTAGAATTCACCAATGAAGCCATCTGGTCCCAGATTCTTGTTTGTTGGGAGGGTTTTGATTATTGATTTAATCTCATGACTCACTTTTGGTAGGCTGTATGTTTCCAAGAATTTATCCATTTCTTCTAGGTTGTCCAATTTGTTGGTGCATAATTGTTCATAGTAGTCTATTATGATCCTTTGTATTTCTGCAGTATCAGATATAACATTTTTGCTTTCATTTCTGATTTTATTTGAGTCCTCTCTCTCTTGTTCTTGGTGAGTCTACCTAAGGGCTTATAAATTTTGTTTATCTTTTCAAAGAACCAACTCTCAGTTTTATTGATTTCAATATTGCCTTTTGGCCTCTATTTCATTTGTTTCTGCTCTAATTTTTATTTCCTTCTGTCTACTAACTCTGGGCTTTGTTTATTCTTTTTATAGTTTCTAGGTGTATAAAGTTATATTATTAGAGACTTTTCTTGTTTCTTGAGATAGGAATTCGTCATCATGAGCTTTTCTCTTAGAATTGCTTTTGCTACATCCCACAAATGTTGGTATATTATCTTTACATTTTTGTGTGTCTCAATATACATTATTTCTCCTTCGATTCCTTTTGACCCAGTGTTTGTTCAGTAGTATGTTGTTTAATCATCACATATGTGAATTTTTTTAGTTTTCTTTATGTAATTAATTTCTAATTTTATACCATTGTGGTTAGAAAAGATGCTTAATATGATTTCAATCCTCTTAAATTTATTGACTTGTTTTATGCCCTAATTCTTGCTTGTCTTAATAATTTTATCTTCATCCTGGACAGCATGGCTCAGTTTGTTGGACATCGTCCCATGCACCAAGAGGTTACTGGTTCAATTCCTGGTTAAGGGCACATTTCTGGGTTGCGGGCTCCACCCCTGGTGTGGAGTATGCAGGAGGCAGCCGATTGATGTGTTATGACACTGATGTTTCTCTCTCCCTCCCCCCTCCTCTCTCTCTAAAAAAATAATAAACTATTCTAAAAATAAATAAATAACAATAATAATAATAATAATAATAATAAAAATAATTTTATCCTTAGGTCAGCATAACATCCAGGGGTGAATTTTATTCCTACCAGTGATAATAAACCTCACATTTAAAAAATAAAGAGAGCTATTAGAGGAAGACGAAAGTACCCACTAAATATTCTTGATGTCCTAGGACAGTGGTCGGCAAACCGTGGCTCGCGAGCCACATGCAGCTCTTTGGCCCCTTGAGTGTGGCTCTTCCACAAAATACCACGTGTGGGCGCACACGTACAGTGCGACTGAAGGAGTACCCTAATTAAGTTAATAACAATGTACCTACCTATATAGTTTAAGTTTAAAAAATTTGGCTCTCAAAAGAAATTTCAATCGTTGTACTGTTGATATTTGGCTCTGTTGACTAATGAGTTTGCCGACCACTGTCCTAGGACATAGTAGGGTAGAATGGTTCCAAAACTATTTTCAAAAGGATTGCATGGGAACACATACATGGGATTTGGAGTTAGGAAACCCAGGTGAGTTCAGCATCTTTCTAGTTCTTATTGGGCAAGAGGACTTAGAACAGACACTTCAGTTCTCTTTTTCTCTACTTTCTTAAGATTTGTTTGTGGATTAAATTAACATTTAATCCATTCTTTCTTGAATACTCTTGAAATATATGTGGGAGTAAAAGTTGGAGATGAAGACAAAATAGGCCAGGGAAAAGATGAAGAGAGAGCAGAGTAGAGGATGAACAAAGGAAAAGTAGTCTATAAATGATGTCTGGGGAAAGTAGCTGGAGAGATGGGGAAAGCAACACTGAAATGGAGGAGGAAAAGGGTATCAGGAAGGAAAGAGGTGGTCAAGCATCAAATGTCTCAGAGAAGTCAAGAAAGAGAAGACTACAAAAAATTGCCTGTTGTCATTTTAGTTCAGGAAAGAGAGTAGAAACCTCATCACAGTAGATGTGACAATCACACACTATTCTTTCCAGAATCTTAATAGTGAAGGAAAGAGAACCAATGGCATCTCCTACCTAACTGACATCCATCGTTCTTTTCTGAATATTGAAAGAGGACTTGGGATCTTTACTTAATTAATTAGACAATTGTGTCAATCACATCCAGAGTTCTAAATACATAAAGGCCAATAGTAAGCTCCTCAAAGGTATGTGACTTATTCATCTATGTAGCTGCAGAGACTATTATAGTTCCAGACTCTTTCTGAGTGTTCAGTAAATGCTTAGAGCTCAATGTAATCATAAATCCTTGTGGCCACTATGCTAAGAAAAGCTCAAGGAAAGGTTTGGGCTTTTCATTGGGGGTTTATTTGTTTTGTTTTTATTTTAGGCAGATGGAAATTTACCTTGCTTATATACAGAGAAATATGAAGCAACAGAGAGAAGAATATGAGAATTACTGATGGACTAAAGTTTACCAAGGAGGTGACAGAGAATGGAATCCAGGATCCAAGCAGAAGAACAATTCTTTCCACTGTAGGGGTGATTCAATGGAGAAAAGGGTATATGTAGATGCAGATAAATGTCCTTCGGACTGTGAATGGGAAAAGTGGAGGAGATAGGAAGGAATCTGAAACAGTTTCAATCTATGAAGTAAGTAGTCAGATTATCTTCTGAGTGTGAGTAGAGGACATGGTACAGTCTGATTTGAATAGAGCTGTGATGGTTTAAAGTAGCTGTTGGGGGAGATAGGCAGTTTAAGATAAGTATATGAAAGTAGTTTCTACATTATGAAGGCTTGCACAAACTTAGATTCTCAATATTATATATGTGGTCATATGTAATTTAAATGCAATTGTAATGAGAAACCAAGTTTATTAATTTAAATACATGAAGACCCCTAAATTCTACAAGAAAGGAACAAATTAAATAATAAATTATAAATCCTATGAGTGTAAAATTACAAAAGAAAAAAATACTGGAGGCAGTTCTTCAACTGTGTCAGGAATCAACAAATATATGTTAACAATGTCA
The DNA here is from genome assembly GCF_963455305.1 of Plecotus auritus. Lineage (NCBI taxonomy): Eukaryota > Metazoa > Chordata > Mammalia > Chiroptera > Vespertilionidae > Plecotus > Plecotus auritus. Next base: position 79,514,267 of record NC_137775.1, on the reverse strand, counting down.
CTACTTTTGCTTTTCAAATTAGTAAGTTGTATTTTTTTCTACAGAAGTTATCAGATGGGTAAAACACGTTCCTCTAATAAAAGAAAAATTACAAATAATAATGACCCCCAAAAAGAATAGTGTAAAGTCACTTAAAATTCATACATGCATAGATATTCACTATTTACATTTTATATATCTGCTTTCAGATTTTTTCCTATGCACATACTAGTAAATGTGTGCTCCCATTTAGAAATCATTAGATGTATCACATATATTTTTCTAGAGCTTGCTTCTTTCACTTAATATACTACATACATTTTTCATGTTAATAAATATCCACACAATTATTGTTAATAGTTATTTACCATCCCAATGTAATAAAAATTACTTAATTAAATGAAACATCTTTTGTATATTCTTATTGTTTATATTTGTTACAATGTGTTCCTATTACCAAAAGTCCTTCAATGAACATTTTTCTACATAACATCTTGGTGCATCTGTATAATTATTTTCCTAAGGGAAAAAATTTTAAGTGAAATTTTTAAGTCAAAGAGTTTACCTATTAAACCCTTTGAAACAAGTGTCAAGAAAGGTTGTGCCAATTTTTGCTCCTAAGAGCAGTGTGTATAGTTTATTTTCCTACATCCATGCCAACCCTTAGCATCACCCTTTAATCCTTGCCAAACTAATAAACAAAATATGCTGTTACTAATTTGCATTTCTCTAAATACTAGTGAGATTGTAATTTTTAGAAAAGCATTCTTTAATGGTCATGTCAGTTTTTCTTTTCTAAATTAATCAATATTTTTGTCTACTATAATGAATATTTCTATTAGTAATAATATTCAGTGCTAGGATCATCTACTGTTTGTAAAGTTGCAAATTCATTGATTCTTTCCTTAGCTCTGTCTCATATGCTGCTTAACCCATTCATGAAGTTTTCAACTTGGAAATTTGATTTCTAGATGTTCTCTCTGATTCTTTTAATTTCTGCTGGTTATTTTATAATCCTTTTTCCCCTTCATGATTTTCTATATTGTTATTTATTTCTGCAAATAATTAAAATATATTTTTAGATTATTAGGTTCTTAAGAATCTAAATTACTTTTTGTTTCATTTTCTATTTGGTGACTTTTGAATGTGATCTTCTCTTGATTAGAAGAGTTACAAAGTCACATGGCAAAAAGCTTGGATTTTGGAAAGTAGAGAAGGACAGTGGCCATTTTGTAAAATACCATAAGAATAATGTCTCTGCTGTTTGTTAAGAATTTTTGTAGGCCTAAGAAACCTATTAGAGAAGATGCTCATGGCCTTACCTTTGTTTCAATGAAGAGTCATCCTCAGCAGATATGTGAACTGTAGTTACTGGTGATGCTGGTACCACAGTCTGTGTCTCAGAGGACTAATGAGTTTTAATATTGTTGCCATGTGCTCCTCAAGACACTGTGTTCCCTCCACCAAATTCTGTAAATGTCTCAGGCATGTTTCCTCAGAGCAAAGGAAATGTCTGCATACCAACCTGCAATAATTGTATTAGTATATTTCTTGAGTCTATATACAAGTCATATGAATTCAGGGTTCATGCCTCTAAATGTCCTACCTGACTCTGAATCAGGCTTATAAGGGCCGGAAAACTATGGTGTTTGAACTTCAAGCAGTAAGAGAGAAGACTGAAAGAGACTTTGACTCTTAACCAATTAATCTTTAATAAAATCTGGCAGCAGTCATATGAAAAGTATGACTTCCCCACTCACATATAATATTTGAGATCGTCTTAAGTGAGTTTAGTTGAGAGATATAAAGGAGTAAGGAAACAAAGAAATAAATCAGCTTGGAAATTATGTATAGAAAATAATTGTGAATTTGGGATTGGAAAATGGAAATGGCTAGAAGCAGAGTTCAGAAGCCCACTAAGTTTTTGAAAAAATGTATTATGTAAAAAACAAGAGTCCTGATTGAAAAAAAGATATATACTTGATTGATTGAGACTTAAAAGTTTCTATGAACCCCCAAACTTTCAAGAGTAAGGGGCAGGTTTTAAAGGCTATAGAGCCACCAACAGCCATTTCAGATATAGCCAAGGAGAATAATGGATAAGAAAAATTCTTTCAGAGGGCAAAGTGAAGAGGCACAAAAATAGCATATAAGATTTTTTCCTAGATAACAGAATTGGAGACCCCCTGAGCACTTTCCCCATCACCCCAAATAGCAGACCTTCACGCAGCTTGCTGCACAGAATTCCAGCTTTGCTGCAGGCCAGTGATTTTCCTCCTTTTTTGTGTCATGGCACACATAAAGTAATTACTAAAATTCTGTATCAAAGCAAAAATGTATTATATTTTTTGCCAATATTACCCAAGGAAGTATAATTTTGACTCATTCACACTGGAAGGCTATTGTTATATTGGATGTTGTAATTTTCTATTTGAGAATCTAAGGGAAAATTGGTCAGTGCCTCTAACTAGTGAGGTATTGCATGTTTTTTAAATTAGTGCAGCACACTGGTTGAAAATCACTGCTGTAGATCAATGACTTATCAGGGACTTCTTTTCTTTCTTTTTCCCAACAAGATGTCTACCAAGTTTAACTTGCCTGATCATTACTGTATATCAGGAATAGGAGTTGAGGGAAAGGAGGGATGGCTTGTCATTTTAGTCTGCAGATTAAAAGATCAAGAGGAAGCATATTTGGAGTTGATGGAAAGCACTACAGAGCTCCGAGGCCTTAAACTGTGAGCTAGATGCAGTGACTGCCTGCAATTCACATTGTCTCCCTTGAGGATGGGATTACCCCGTGTTCTATGTGTGTGCAGAGGTGAAAGCCACCTGATCTTTGGTGTTTAGAGAATAGACAATAGCAGGCAAGTGCTAGCAGTTACACATGTGTGCTATGTATTTCCCAGTCTCTCTTTAGACATGGACTTTCTTTAAAGTTATTTCACTTCTTAGAAGGAAGGAAGGTCCATGCACATGTGGATGGAATCATGTATACTGTTTTTATACCTAACCTCAAATATGTCTTTTGAACGAATACACTCTCCTTTATCTATGTAGCTAGGACCAAAGGATTCTGAAATGGTGTAGTCACATTGATGGAAGGAGGTGGAATTCCTGAGTGATTGCTTTTGGGAGTCACTCAACCTGCTTCAGACTGCAATGAGAAATAAACCACAAAGATTTGTCCCAGCAGCTAATATTATTTACCCTGAATAATACAAAGCAGACTACTTAGCTGCTCCCAATCTAAGTTGTACCCTATAACTGAACCAAAGAAGTATAATCTACCATAGACACTAAACTTTTAGAAGAATCTTTATGCAGGGCAAAGGAGAATGCAACAAAAGCAGTGTAGACTTAGAGCATCCTCCTAGAGATCCTGAGAACTGTTTAAGGAAAATGATTTATCAGCCTTTGGAAGCAAGCTGGGGAATGTGGGAGGTCGTCATGTATAACATGAGCCTGGATGTCCCAGACTGACCATGGACTATGAGCTCATGTATTTAGACATAGACTTTTTGTAAAGTTAGGTCATACTTTGAAAGGAAAGGCAGGCCCATGGATGACATATTGATAATGGTTGGGACAGGCTCTAGACATGTAGGGGGCCACCTCAAGATTCAGGACAAGTGAGTTGTAGAAGACACTAGAGAAGCAAGGCAACTAAGGTAGATGCTGCTAAATTTTGGAAACTTAAGGATTTACAAAGATGCATTAGGGGTGCTCCTGGGAGGAATCTGCACCATAATTTGACCACACGGTGGCAGGAGTGGAAATTTTCAGAGACATAAAATTAGAGTTGTGGAAACTTTGTTAAGTCTCCTTGCTTGAGGATTTTTTGTGGTTTTAAAGCAACACATTTATCAGTTAGGGCTCATGGCAGCTTGCATGCCTCTTTTACTGTATAGTATGCCAAATATACTACTACACCAAGAGTTGAAATTTGTACACTATAACTCAGAAGTACAAAAAATATATATACTTTTAAAATCCAAACATGATGTCATCTGTCTCAAGTTTCCATTTCCACTCAATAGATTTAAAGAATCTTTTAAATGCTTTCAAGGGAGTTTGGTCTTTTAGGGTCAAGAGTCTCTTTGGGTTGTTAGTAACTCACATTTTTCATTATATAAATTCTGAATTTTAAATTATTCCCGTCTTCATTCTTCCTGCTTTCCTCCCAAGAGAACCTATGACGTTAGGGGGTTAAACTATCTTCTCCTACAATCAAGTTTAACCCAATTAGTCACTGAGAATTCTCTGCCGATGTGCTTGGACCTACCAGTGACTGCCTGCAATTCACATTGTCTCCCTTGAGGATGGGATTACCCTGTGTTCTATGTGTGTGCAGGGGTGAAAGCCACCTGATCTTTGGTGTTTAGAGAATAGACAATAGCAGGCAAGTGCTATGTACAATTATAATAACAAATACAAATACAAAGATTAAGCAAGAAGAAACAACTTCCTATTAGTCTTCCTTGTTCAGACTTGGATATATGTTTTATATAACCTCTAAGCAACATTTCACACTAACCATTACCACTTCTTGGAACCCTCTCTCTTCCAGGTCTGTGACACCAAGCCTGGTTCTCCCTCTCTCACCAGTTTTTGTTCCCTTTACTATCCTCTCCTTCATATTTGATCTTTAAATGTTGGGGTTCTTCAGGTTTCAGTCTGTAATCTTCCTATCTACTCCCATGGCTTTAGCCACCATCTAAGTAATAATCATTTTCAGTGGTTTCTCTTTGGACTTACAAAATTCTATGGTTTCACTCCATAAACGTATATATACATACAGTAATAATTATACTAGAGGCCCGGTGCATGAAATTCATGCATGGGGAAGGGTGTGTCCCTCAGCCCAGCCTGCACCCTCTCCAATCTGGGACCCCTCGAGGGATGTCCGACTGCCCATTTAGGCCTGAACCCACCGGGCGGTTGGACATCTCTCTCACAATCCAGGACTGCTGGCTCCCAACCACTCGCCTGCCTGCCTGCCTGCCTGCCTGATTGCCCCTAACCCAGCCATGGGCAAACTATGGCCTGCGGGCCGGATCCGGCCCGTTTGGCTGTTCTATCCGGCCCATGGAGCCGAAAGAGCGGAGGGTTCTCTTGCTCTCCCCTCCACTCCTTTACTTTGAATTTATATTAGTTCACACAAACACTCCATCTATGCTTTTGTTCCGGCCCTCTGGTCCAGTTTAAGAACCCATGTGGCCCTTGAGTCAAAAAGTTTGCCCACCCCTGCCCTAACCGCTTCTGCCTGTCAGCCTGATCACCTCCTAACCACTCCCCTGCCAGCCTGATCAACAACTAACTGCTTCCCTGCCAGCCCGATTGCCCCTAACTGCCCTCCCCTGCTGGCCTGGTCACCCCTAACTGTCCTCCCCTACAGGCCTGGTCCCCCCCACAAGTGCCCTCCCCTGTAGGTCTGGTTCCCCCCAACTGCCCTCCCCTGCTGGCCTGGTCGCCCACAACTGCCCTCCCCTGCCAGCTATCTTGTAGCAGCCATCTGGTGACCACATGGGGGCAGCCATCTTGTGTGTGGGTGTGATGGTCAATTTGCATATTACCTCTTTATTATATAGGATGGCTTCAGTCATTCTCAAACATATCTAGAAGTCTTTGAAAATATAAGGTAAATCTCTTTAGATATTTTTATGTATAAATACTTGAATTGGATAAATATATCTGATAAGTAGAGTTAAGATTCTAATGGCCAGCAGCAGAAAAACCAGGTAAATAGCCCTTCTTAGCAATGTTGTCTTAACCTACAGTCCTCTCCAACCATTTGGGTCTTCTTAATTTTAAGACACTTGTTTCAGGGTTTTCATACATGCTGCTGCCTCTGCCTGAAATGCCCATCATGCCCTCCTCCCCATATCACAGAGTTTACATCTCCCTTCACTCAGGTTTTTGTTCAAATGGTAGCCCATCAGAGAAGCATTTTCTGACCTCACTTTATAAAATGGAATGAATCTCCCTTCAGTCTATACCCTCTTGTCTCCTTTATTTCTCTTCAATGTGCCTGTTACCTAACAGAATAAATATGTATGTATCTGCATACTATTTTACCTACTAGGATGCAAGTTCCATGAAAGTAGAAACATTGTCTGTCTTTGTTCTTCTGTATTCCTAGCACATAAGAAATACTTGGTGAATACATGTAAATTCTACATATTACCTACACATATGATTAAATACTTGGGAGCATTAAAATATATGGGAATATTATTTAGGTTAAGGATATATGGTAAAAGTGAATTGTTAAGATAACTAACAGCTAATAATGATGCAGGATACTAGCAGGTTTGGGGGTCCCTGAATAGTCCATATTATCTTTCTGTATTTATTAGATTAACTTTTTTTAACTTATTAGGATATAAATTTCATTAACATTTTCTTCCAGTTTTCTTTCTGCTTCTCAATATGTCAAATAGATTTTAAAACTCTTTTCTGGATTATTTAGTCTTCAATTATTTTCACAAAAATATGTCTTGTATATAAAGGCAAACCATATTCTACTAATTATATTCTACAAAATATTATGACCTCTAAATTTATTTTTATTGATTTCAGAGAAAAAGGAAGATAGATAGAAACATCAATGATGAGAGAATCAATGACCAGCTGCCTCCTGTACACCCCCTACTGGGGATGGAGCCTGCAACTTGAATCGAACCCAGGACTCTTTAGTCTGCAGTCCAATGCTGTATCCACTGAGCCAATCCAGCTAGGGCTATGACCTCTAAATGTAAATAAGCCATATTGTAGGACATAGGCAATCTTTTTAGATTGCATATTTAAAAGAAGGAAAAGCCACCTTTATAATTAATAACAAAGTAGTGTTCAATTTATTAACATTTATATTAACCTACAGTGAATTGAAAAAAAATAGACTAAATTATCAGCTATGACTATACATTAGAGTGACAGAACACCTTACTCTACTTCATATGTGACTCTCCAGGGTGAAAGCAACCCCCAAACTTAACTTTTCTAAAATTTTCTGCAGCTTCATATCAACTTAACACTTCTTATTTTACATTTAGGTAAATATTTTTCTTTCTCCACTTTTCCTATCTTTTGAACACACTGGCCTCTTCCCATAATACTTAACTAACAACCATAAAATTTATTATAATATCATAAAGCCAAGAAACCCCAAAGTCAACTCATTTCTTAGAAATACAGGCTCATAGAATGAGGTAAGATAATAGTAAATATTTTGTCCTGGGATTATATTTATAACAAGTACCTGTATTTTTGTTAGGAACTACAACAAGGGATTTGATGGGCTTAGTGCAGTGCCAATTATGTGATGAAACACACCTGGTGGAAAAGCAGGCTCACCACCACTTCTTCAGTGTCTCCTTCCTTAAGGTTGAAAGAAAACCTTGATCTTATGTATTTCGATCCGATCCAATGTTATTTACTGAGTGACTGATTTACCTCTTGCTTATTTTTTTTCTCTTTATAAAGTTAACATATATGCTTATTGTAGAAAATACAAACAATTAAAAATATTGAGTATCAATACAATACAAAAACAGGAATTATCATGGTACCTACTTCATATGGTAACCAAGAGCATTCGAGGAGTTAAAACATGTTAAGTATTTTTCACAATTTAGTTCTGAGTTTTTCCATAAATGATATTTGTAATAAATATTGCCAATATTATTGTGACTATCTTTACATCTGGATAGATGACCTAGGATAGCTACTAAAAAAATATACCAAATGAGTCTGTTTCCTTATTTGTGAAATAAGAGAATATGAATGATTCAAAATTCCAGGAACATAGAGGATTTCCTGTGGAGCAACTGAGATCTAGAAATGTTTTCCAGAGGTCCCTGCAAACATGAGACCTGCATGAGTGAGCTCTTATCCAAATCATCGGAAAAGATTAAAAACACCATAAATATTTAGGATATGAACAAAACAGTCTGTTACAATAGCTAATTATAAGTATTTTATTTGGCAAACAAGATAAATACTTCAAAAAATTATAGCATATTACATGCCATTACTTTTATCTTGCTCACAATATAGTAAATATTACTGTAAGTTTCAGCAATTTCTCTTAAAATAAAACACTTTAATTTAAAAAGATATATGCAGGAGGGAGAAACCAAGATGGCGGCATAAGTAAGCACCTAAACTGCTGCCTCGCACAACAATTTCAAAACTACAACTAAAAGACAGAACGGACACCATCCAGAACCACAGGAAAGCTGGCTGAGTGAAAATTCTACAACTAGAAGGAAAGAGAAAACCTCACAGAGAATTGGAGGTACGGCAAAGGGTCTTTGTGCGGGCAGAGAGGAAGGGCGGCTGAGAGCCTGGCTGACTTTCTCTGGCGGAAGGGGGAAGGAAGCCCCCGACCGCACTGAACCCCAGTTCTGACTGCAGTGAACCCCGGTTCCAGGCGAGCCCCTGGGGACCCACGCTCTTGTGGGGGGAGTCTGGACTCTCAGGCAGAGACTCGGGAGCCGGGGAAGGCGGAGGACTGAAAGCGCGCACGCACGCCAGTGCGCACAAAGGCTGCGGAGGTTGCCACAGGCTTTCCCTAGTGGAAGGGAGTCGGAGGTTTCTGACTCCACTGGGACCCAGTTCTGGCTGCACTGAACCCCGGTTCCAGGCGAGCCCCTGGGGACCCGCGCTCTTGTGGGGGGAGTCTGGACTCTCGGGCAGAGACTCAGGAGGTGGAGGTCTGAAGGCACGCACGTGCGCACAAGGGTAAGACTGACAGGAAGCCAAGACTGAGACTCCACTCCATCCAAGCTAAGCACAGAGGCTATTGCAATTTGGCAAGTCTAATCCTATAAGGCTGTCTCCAGCACCGAACTTCTCCCAGCATAGACACAGCTGATCCTTACAGCCAACTGGCCTGGAGGTCAATTCTTCCCAGTGATACCAACAACAATCAAGACTTAATTACAACAAGGCTGTACACAGAGTCCACAAAGGGGTGCACCAAGAGTGTCCACCTCAGGTTAACTGGGGAGGCAGACCCACTGGGCCATATTGGAAACCTAGCACACAAATCTACCTTACCAACTCAGGGAGGAGTGAAAATGCGGCGTCAAAGAATCAGATCACAAACGAAAGAAATGGAGGAAAACAAACGACTGGATATAGAATTCAAAACCACGGTTATAAGGCTTTTCAACAATATCCTAGAAAAGGCCGATAAATATAACGAGACCCTCGAAGATATGAAAAAGGACTAACTAGAAATTAAACATACACTGACTGAAATAAAAAATATTATACAGAGACCCAAAAACAGACAAGAGGAACACAAAAATCAAGTCAAAGAATTGAAACACAAAGAAGCAAAAAACACTCAACCGAAAAAGCAAAAAGCAAAAAAAAAAAAAATCCAAAAAGTTGAAGATAGTGTAAGAAGACTCTGGGACAACTTCAAGTGTACCAACATCAGAATTATGGGGGTGCCAGAAGAAGAGTGAGAGCAAGATACTGAAAACCTATTTGAAGAAATAATGACTGAAAACTTCCCCCACCTGGTGAAAGAAATAGACTTACAAGTCCAGGAAGCGCACAGAACCCCAAACAAAAGGAATCCAAAGAGGACCACACCAAGACACATCATAATTAAAATGCCAAGAGCAAAAGACAAAGAGAGAATATTAAAAGCAGCAAGAGAAAAACAGTTAATTACCTACAAGGGAGCACCCATACGACTGTCAGCTGATTTCTCAACAGAAACTATGCAGGCCAGATGGGAGTGGCAAGAAATTTTCAATGTGATGAATAGCAAGAACCTACAACCAAGATTACTCTACCCAGCAAAGCTATCATTCAGAATTGAAGGGAAGATAAAGAGCTTCACAGATAAGAAAAAGCTAAAGGAGTTCATCACCACCAAACCAGTATTATATGAAATGCTGAAAGGTATTCTTAAAGAAGAGGAAGAAGAAAAAAGTAAAGAGAAAAATTATGAACAACAAATACATATCTATCAACAAGTGAACCTAAAAATCAAGTGAATTAAAAACCTGAGGAACAGAATAATCTGGTGAATATAATAGAATCAGGGGCATAGAAAGGGAGTGGACTGATAATTCTCAGGGGGAAAGGGGTATGGGGGGGTTCATGAAGTGACTGGACAAAAATCATACACCTATGGATGAGGACAGTGGTGGGGAGGTAAGGGAGAAGGTGGGGTGGGAACTGGGTGGAGGGGAGCTATGGGGGAAAAAAGGAGAAATAATTGTAATAATCTGAATAAAGATTTATTTAAAAATAAAAATAAATAAAAATAAATAAAAAATAAATAAAAAGATATATGCAAACCCCCTGGCAATGGGCAAGGAGACACCTGATTGGTGGTGTTGCTCTTATATCAATCAGGGGCAAAGCAGATGTACAGTCCTTAGTTCATCCTAGCTTGATGCCTGAGTTGGTGGCCAGAGCTGTTTCATGCCTGAGGCATATAAAATGAAAAAAATGAAAGAAAAGAAAAAGAAGAAAGAAGAAGAGAAGAAAAAAATTTAAAAAATTAAAAAATTAAATAAAATAAAAAATAAAAAGAAATATGCACCCCTATAGTCACTGCAGCATTATTTACAATAGCCAAGATATGGAAGAAACCTAGGTGTTAATCAATACTCAATTGGATAAAGAAAATGTGACACATAAATACAATGGAAGAGAAACCAAGATGGCGGCATAGGTAAACACCTGAACTTGCTGCCTCGCACAACCACTTCAAAACTACAACTAAAAGACAAAATGGACATCATCCAGAACCACAGGAAGGCTGGCTAAGTGGAAATTCTACAACTAGAAGGGAAGAGAAAAGCACACTGAGACTCAGAGGAGGTGTGGAAGTGTAGAGGTTCAGAGGTGTGAGTGCATGTGGGGAGAGGGCTGGCAACTGAGTACGCGGCTGGCTTTATCAATCTGAAGGGAGACACAAGCTCCTGACTGCTCTGAACTCCAGTTCCGGGCGAGACTCTGGGGACCCAGACTCATACGGGGAGAAACTGGACTGTCTGGCAGTGGGCAGAACTCAAGGGTGGCTTTCTCTCTGAGGTGTTTGCAGTGATTACCAAGAGACACTGAGACCCGGGGGCCTCTTAGGGCAGGGCTGACAAGAAGCCATTGCTGTTTGCTCTGCCCTGAGACTCCTCCCCATCCAAGCTGTGCACAGAGGCGTTTGCATATGAATGGCCTGGTCCTTTGAAATCTAAACTTACCTAACAAACTGCAGCTGAGTCAGAGAGACCCAGAACATCCAAAAGAAGGCCAAAGGCCCCACAGCAGCTTGCATTGCTTCACAGCTGGGCCTCATCTGGGCACCTCCAAATCCTAACAAAGAAGAGGAATCTGCAGATCTCTCCGTAGCTCCTGCTGGGTGGCCTCAGGCAGAGGCTAAATTAGCACCTCCTTGAAGATCCAAGAGCCAGTGTACCCAGGGGTCAGAGTAGAACCATCCAGATTACAACTCCTCAGATCCATAAGGGACACACTCAAGGGGCAGACTTAGTGAGCACCAAAGCCCCACTGAAGCAAGTCTTGCCTCATAAGGGTGTCTCCAGCACAGAAGTTCTCCCAGTGTAGACACAGCTGATCCTCACAGCCAATTGGCCTGGAGGTCAATTCCTCCCAGTGATACCAACAACAATCAAGACTTAACTACAACAAGACTGTGCACACAGCCCACAAAGGGGTGCACCAAGAGTGTCCACCTCAGGTAACTGGGGAGGCTGAGCCACTGGGCCCTATAGGACACCTAGCACACAAAGCCACTCTATCAACTCAGGGAAGCAGCCAAAATGCGGAGACAAAGAAACAGGTCACAAATGAAAGAAATGGAGGAAAGAAAATGACTGGATATAGAGTTCAAAACCACGATTATAAGGTTTTTCAAGAATTTTCTAGTAAAGGCCGATAAATTTAGTGAGATCCTCAAAGATATGAAAAAGGACCAACTAGAAATTAAGCATACACTGACTGAAATAAAAAATAATATAAAGAGATCCAACAGCAGACTAGAGGATCACAAGAATCAAGTCAAAGATTTGAAATACAAAGAAGCAAAAAACACTTAACCAGAAAAGCAAAAAGAAAAAAGAATCCAAAAATATGAAGATAGTGGAGGGAGCCTCTGGGACAACTTCAAGCATACCAATATCCGAATTATGGGGGTGCCAGAAGAAGAGAGAGAGCAAGATACTGAAAACCTATTTGAAGAAATAATGACTGAAAACTTTCCCCACCTGGTGAAAGAAATAGACTTACAAGTCCAGGAAGTGCACAGAACCCCAAACAAAAGGAATCCAAAGAGGACAACACCAAGACACATCATAATTAAAATGCCAAGAGCAAAAGACAAAGAGAGAATATTAAAAGCAGCAATAGAAAAACAGTTACCTACAAGGGAGCACCCATACGACTGTCAGCTGACTTTTCAACAGAAACTATGCAGGCCAGATGGGAGTGGCAAGAAATATTCAAAGTGATGAACAGCAAGAACCTACAATCAATATTACTCTACCCAGCAAAGCTATCATTCAGAATTGAAGGTCAGATAAAGAGCTTCACAGATAAGAAAAAGCTAATGGAGTTCATCACCGCCAAACCAGTATTATATGAAATGCTGAAAGGTATTCTTTAAGAAGAGGAAGAAGAAGAAAAAGATAAAGATAAAAATTATGAACAACAAATACATACCTATCAACAAGTGAATCTAAAAATCAAGTGAATAAAAAATCTGATGAACAGAATAAACTGGTGAATATAATAGAATCAGGGGCATAGAAAGGGAGTGGACAGACAATTCTCGGGGGGAAAGCGGTGTGGGGGATGCGGGAAGAGACTGGACAAAAATTGTACACCTATGGATGAGGACAGTGGCGGGGGGGGAGGGTAAGGCATGGGGTGGGGTGGGAACCAGGTGGAGGGGAGCTACGAGGTGGGGGGGAAGAGGAACAACTGTAATAATCTGAACAATAAAGATTTTTTAAAAAAATAAAAATAAAAAAATAAAATAAATACAATGGAATATTATTCAGCAAAAAAAAAAATGAAATCTTGCCATTTGCGACAACATGGATGGACCTAGAGAGTATTATGCTAAGTGAAATATGGTAAGTCAGAGAAAGACCATATGATTTCACTTATATGTGAAATCTAAAAAACAACAAAATGAACAAACAAAATAGAAAAAGGCACATAGAAACAGAGAAGTAAAGGTTGCCAAAGGAAGAAGGGTGTGGAATAGGTGAAAAAGGTCAAGGTGAATAAGAAGTACAAACCTGCAGTTCCAAAATAAATAAGCCACAGAGATGTAATATACAGCACAGAAACATAATAATATTGTAATAACCCTGTATGGTGACAAATGGCTCCTAGACGTAGTACAATGATTACATCATAAAGTATATAAATGTTGAATCACTATGTTGTACACATGAAACTATAGTATTGTATGCCAACTATATGTTAATAAAATGTTAATTACTCCAAGTTTCTTAAATGTATTAATTAGTTCAATTCTTACAACCAGACAAGGCAGCCATACTATTATTATATTCATTTTGCAAAGGAGAAACCTAAGAAAAGGAGAGATGACATAACCACCTCCGGATCACACTGGTAGGGCAACGATTTGATTCTGTAGCCCCTACTCCTATGTAGCCTGACTCTGCAGCCCCTTCTCCTAACCACTACACAGCACTGTCCAGATGCCTTTTAATTACACTACTGATTTCCACAACTCTTAGTGGAAATTGTTTTTATTTCATATTTATTCTATAAGATGAGCCAAACAAAAAATCATACACAGACATAAAATCAGGAAACAGAACTGCAATATGAGTGAAAGCATTTTTCATGCTTTAGAGCAGACAGGAGTTAAAGTCAGGGGTGTCAAAAAAGTACAGATGAAGTATTCAATTGGCAGCTGGGGTTGGGCCTCTTATTTTCCTATCAGGTAATATACTATGTGTGATTATTTAGAGCTACCCAAGAGCTGTGCTCAAATGAATGTTTATCCCTCACTCCTCCCTGATTATGAGTCAGGGTATAAGACATTATTACTCTTAGAAAGCCAACAAGTGTAGACAGTCTTTCCAAACAGCTCGTCCAACTTGTATGATTCCACATTAATTTTTCTTTAATTCAAGTCTCTTTCTGTGCTGCTACAAATGATTAAGAGGTACTATTTAAAAGAAATGGCATTTGACCAATTTTCCCTCTGAATATAAGAAGGCTCACCCAATTTTCCCCAGGGCCGCATTTAATAGCTGATTAAACAGAAGATGTTCCATTTTTTTTACAGCAAATTTGTAAGATCTGTATTGCATTAATAAATTGCCTTTAAATCTACTTTCTACAGTTAATCAAAGATACTATATTCCTCAAATGCTTGTTGATGGACTACAGTTTTGTAGGCAAAAATATTAAATATTTTGGAAATTATAAAGCACTTTTTATAGCTTTCCAGGGTCACCTTACACAGCCTGGTAGCTCAGTCAGTATAAACTCCAACAACTGCCTGACCCATTAACAATTTTAATAGTAATGTAGATGGAATATTGCATAGAGTAATTTTTTAAAAGCATTGAAAAGCTAAAAATAAATCTTTTATAAAAATGCATATTTAAATAACTATTATATACACAAGTAGATTAACAATAAAACTGATTTTAACATGTCTATCATATGGGAAGTAAGAAATTATTTTTCAGCCTTCCTATCAGAAAATATTGTTCTTTTTCCTAAAATACCTGTTGGTTTTCCAAAAATTTGGGCTTCTTTCTCACCACATTCACTCTAGTACGGATCCTGTGGAGACCCATAAAAACATTTCCTTGTATCCCAAATGGCCCTCTTATTTTGTTTTCCTGTTGTTTTTTTGTTTTGTTTTGTTTTTTTCTTTGAGGCAATATCACTTAATAGCTGGTTAGCAGTCCCTCTACCAACTGGGCTGTTTTTGGTGTTTAACAGGGAATATGATTCTCCAAGACGCCATGGTTAAAGAAACACAATAGCTACCTACATGTACTAGTATTTTAGTAGCAAACTCTCTAAAGCTAAAGTCTGAACTGTACCTGTTAATGAACATCCAAGCAATACTCACTTTAAGAACCATACACATGCAGCTTCAGACAATGGGAACTAACTGAATAAGAGGAATCACACAAATTAATCCATGACATTAATTAGGTTTGTCAATAATTTTTTACATATGGAAGAATTAAGAAATAACTTTTAAATATGAGTTAAAACAGGGCCAGATTTTAGAAAACCAACATTCCCAAACAGCTTCAAAGCCTGAGTCCAGGCCTGGGGAACCACGGGTCCAGTTGTCCGACTCTGTTTTTAACATAGCAATGAGGCAAGTCTGGTTATAGGATTCCTAGCCCAGACCACATCACATGACTGGTCTCATTAACCTGTTTTCTTTAATAACCAGCTGCTAATCATCTGTATATGGCAACATAGTTAAGTGCCTGTTATGGACTAATTTGTGCCACCCCCACCCCCCTCCAACATTTATATGTTGAAGTTCTAGCCCCATGACTTCAGAATGTGACTGGATTTGGAAGTGATTAAGATAAAAGAAGTTATATGGGTGAGCCTTAATTCAATATGACTAGGATCTTTTTAAGAAGATGATATAGACATTAGACATGCACAGAGGCAACACCATGTCAAGATACAGAGAGAAGATGGCCATCTACAAGCCAAGGAGAGAGGCCTCAAAAGAAACCAACCCTGCCAACACCTTGATCTCGGACTTCTAGCCTCCAGAACTGTGAGAAAATAAATTTCTGTTGCGTAAGCCATCCAATCTGGGCATTGTACTATGACAGTTTGAGCAGACTAATGCAGATATAGGTCTGTTTCACCTGACTCCTCTCCCAGGACACATCCCATGACCAGTCTCAATAGCTTATTTCCTTTTATCACCTGCCCACCTAATCATCTGTGGAGGGCAATATAGTTTAGCTGGCCTTGAATCATAGCATACTTGCAACTTCAGACAACAGGAACTGAGTAAGAGGAATCAGCAAAATATTTGTGAAGATAAGAGCTAAACTCTTCAGTGGTTAACTCTAGTTGAAATCCACACACACAAAAAAAGGAAAATTATTCATCCTATTTACAGTGACAGTATTGTCAACAGAATTCAGGCAACATTTTCATCTTTGTTTTCTATCTCTTACAAATTATTTGTCCTTTAGTCTTGATAAATAAGTACTTTGTGTGGGAGAGTCTTTTGTCTGATAGTGTTTCTAGAACATAAGTATATTGCAGTTCCATGGGTAACAACTAAGACAAGTGTTCTAATGATAATCCTATATTTGAAATGGAAACTCCGTGTCTTAAATTACTAAGAAAGTACTTCAGAATCTAAAGGGATTGTAAAAGCTATTTTAGCACTGTGAAGTCAAATCCATCTCATCTACTCATATATAATTGCCTAATATGACCTATTACTAAGAGTGTAATAAAATATGTAGGTCCATAAAAACAGTGCTTCAGGAAGTCATTGGGAAAAATGATTCAGTGAATCATGAGAGACCCCTATTGACCTTTTTGGGTATTTGAAGTAACCCATCACTACTTTAGACAAAAGTTTGTCTGCATTCCCCTGCGCTTGAGGAGCATTTGTTAAATCAAGGATGCTTGAGATCGTGGCCATGTCTTATTTGTCTTTGTTTCCTAGTGCTTACCCCAGAACCCAAACTACTAGCATTCTAATAATATCCATTTGGAAATATTGAATTATATTGGCTAGAAGTGAATTGTTTACAAGTAAGAGGCTCCTTGATTGTGGCTGGGGAATCTCTCACAATTCCAAGAATAGGATTAGAGTTGGGTCTCAGATACAACTGGAACCTAGGATGTGAATGTAGTCAGGGCTCTTTGTTCATCTCTTTTCTTGGTTCCTCTCTGTTAGTCTCTTTCATTTCTTCCCTCTCGTCCATTTCTCTAGTCCATACAAAAAAATACAGAAATACTAGCATAAACAAAATTTTAATGTTGCAGTTTGTCACTATGTGTAGAAAGCTGAATTTCATTGGTCCCCAGTCCGGATCATCTGGTGGAAATTAAGCACAGAGGCTACAATAAAACAATATTTTGGAAGAAAACAATGAGCAGGCATTCTCACTGGAGTCTGTTCTGTAAAAGAATCAATGAGAGAATAAGTGAGTGAATTAATGAACAAATAAATGTTGCCAGGCACCAGAATCCTATCTAATAAAAGAGTAATATGCAAATTGACCATACCTCCGCTACACCCACAAGCCACGCCCACCAGCCAATCAGGAGCAAGTATTCAAATTAACCCAACCAAGATGGCTGTGGCCACTGAGTGAGCAGGAGGCTTGGGTTGCCCCCGGCAATGGAGGAAGCCAAGCTTTCCACACACCCTGGCCGGCCCAGGCCTCCCTCCGCTCAAAGCTACAAAGTTTCAATTATAGAAGATAAATAAATCCCAACAAAAATGGCTGTGGCCACGGAGCAAGCAGGAGGCTTGGGTTTCCCCGGCAATGGAGGAACCCAAGTTCCTGGCGTGCCCTGGCCTCCACTGAAGGCTACAAAGTTTCAATTATAGAAGTTAAATAAATCCCAGATCCCAGGGCCTCCGCTTGGGTTGCCAGGGGCATGGCCAGCCTGCAAACCACCACAGGCCCCTCGCCCAGGCTGCCCCATGCCCCAAGGGAACCCCCATCCTGATCCAGGACACCCTTCAAGGCAAACCAGCTGGCCCCCACCCATGCACCAGGCCTCTATCCTATCTAATAAAAGAATAATATGCAAATTGACCATCACTCCAACACACAAGATGGCTGTTCCCATGTGGTCAAAGATGGCTGCCCCCATGTGGACACAAGATGGCCACCACAAGATCAGGGGAGGACAGTTTGGAGGGATCAGGCCAGCAGAGGAGGGCAGTTGTGAGTGATCAGGCCTGCAAGGGAGGGCAGCTGGAGGCGATCAAACCTGCAGGGGAGGGCAGTTAGGGGCGACCAGGCCGGCAGAGGAGGGAAGTTGGGGGCGACCGGGCCTGCAGGGAAGGACAGTTGGGTGGGGGGGAACTTGGCCTGCAGGGGAGGGCAGTTAGGGGTGACCAGGCCAGCAGGGGAGGGCAGTTAGGGGCAATCAGGCTGGCAGGGAGCAGTTAGGCATCAATCACGCTGGCAGGCGAGTGGTTAGGGGTGATCAGGCTGGCAGGCAAAAGTGGTTAGGGGCAATCAGGAAGACAGGCAGGCGAGCAGTTGGGAGCCAGCAGTCCTGGATTGTGAGAGGGATGTTCGACTGCCCTACCGGGATCGGGCCTAAACAGGCAGTTGGACATCCCTCGAGGGGTCCCAGATTGGAGAGGGTGCAGGCTGGGCTGAGGGACACAAACCCCCGTGCACGAATTTCATGCACCAGGCCTCTAGTATTAAAATAGCTTGAGAATACAAGAGCATATAAAAGGATTAACTTATTATGCTACCTTACTGATTTGCTATGTCAAATGGCTGTGAAGGGTTATATATGTAATTAATTTGGCAAGTGATATATTATAAATATAATGGGGAAGTTGTTAGCAATGAAAATGCCAGAAATATTAAATAAACTATAATTCCATTCATAAACAACTATTTTATGGCAAAACTGAATTTCATAAAAAAATTAAAATGTGAACATTTCTTTTCTTTCTAAAAAAGCCAACAGATATTTATTTAAAACATGGACTGAGCCCAGCCATCGTGGCTCAGTGGTTGAGCTTCTACCTATGAACCCAGGATGTTACAGTTGGATTGCTGGTCAAGGCACATGCCCAGGTTGCAGGCTTGAACCTCAGTGGAGAGAATGTAGGAGGCAGCCAATCAATGATTCTTTCTCATCATTGATGTTTCTACCTCTATCTCCCTCTCCCTCTCTAAAATCAATACAAATATATATATTTTTTAATGTGGACTGGTTAGAATACAGTATTGGAATATTGGAGAACAGAGCAAAAGTCTTTTGTTGAACATCTGGTAAGTTTACTTTAATTTGAAATGCGCTATTACTGTTTTTCTCCCACGCAGAAATTAGCCAGATTGGATACGGATTTAACTTTTTTTTTTTTTTTTTTTTTTGCATAGGATTCCTCCCTCTGTCACAAATATTTGAGACATGGCTTCTAGAGGTTTCTGAAGGTAAAACAATATTTCAGCATCATTCTGTAGCTTCTCAGTATAGTAGGTTCTCAGTAAATATTAGTTGAATTCATGAACCTCCTCTGCTTTTTTTCCCAATTCTCTGGGGGTAAACTTAGGGAAGTTCCAACAATTTTTGAAGTGAAAAAAAAAAGATAACTACTGAATTGTATAGAATAGAAAATTAGAGATGTTATATGATCTCAGAAGGCATGGAATTCTATATTAAAATTCTAAATGTTTGTATGGTAGATATTCAGTCCACACTTTAGATCAAAATAGGTGTTCAGAAAAGCATTGACTTCATAGAATTGAGATCTATTAGACTTAAATGATTCTAGGACAACCGATGACTCCCTAATGTTCCTGTAAATCACCTAGAACTAGTAAATGTTCAAGCCACAGAATTGTGTTAGCAGACTAAATCATCATAGGAGTTCAGAAAATAGTTCAGTTCTTTAAAATCTCCAAGAATCTGAAAATGTGTAATTCTCCAAGAAAATTTTCCAAAGACCAATATACTAAACTCATTCTAATGAAAGGTAAGTGAGATGTCTACAAGGTTGACAAGAAAAGTCCCATTGCTTGGTATTCAGTCCCCAGTTTTTCCTGTTTTCCTAGAATTGAATGTGGTAAGGTGAAAAATGTACTTAAGCCCCTTTCTTGTGGACTTCTTGTTTAGAACTTCCATTTTTCTTCCTCAGCTGCCACACAATGGTCCCTTTAACTAAATAATCTCCATTTATTCAAGCAAAATCCTGGATTATGATTTGCATTTTCCTTGTTTGTACTGAATAATAGGGCTGAGGTATTACAAATCCTACTAGTTTATCCTTTATAACTGAAGCATTTTAATGTGGGGCATGATTTCTTTATGTAGAGATAGATTCCATCCCATTTCATTTCTCTATTTCATCTGAAAAGTGTAAGTTAAATCATCCTTCTCTGACTAAAACTTACATGGTTCTACCAACATAACTCAAAGCAGGAATTAGGTTTAAAGATCCTGTATAATAAATTTTAGTTCTCATTTTCCAAACCCCATGAACCATCCAAGTAAACTTGAAATGATTTGTTTAAACGTTCTCTTTCAGAGTATTTATTTAAAATACACAAGAACTAACGTGCTATGTTATACTTAATTAAGGCCCAACTAAATGGCTTAAATTATAAACTTGGCATATTTATTCAATAGTTAATTTGCCTTATGAAGCAGGGCATTAATTCAACATTTTTCATGGATTTTATGTTTAAATTATATTGTCAAATTGCACTAAGAATGCTACTAAGCTGTTAAATTTCCATTCTGAGTCAAAGATGCAGCTACTATTAACAGCTTAAACTCTGAGCTTTTAACAGACAATACTAATTACTCACTTTAATTTTGCATTCTTTCAGCGTGTTGGTAATTTATTCTTCTTCAAAAAGGATTTTAAAACTATTTTCATTTCATTCACCATGTCCATTCAATGTCCACATTATTATACTGATAATTTAATAGGCCTAGGATCCTGTCTTTACTTGCTTTGTTCTCCGATGTTATCATCAGAATTCAGTGCATGTTGATTTATTTGAGTTATTTGAATATAAATACCTTAATAATTTAAGCTTCTGATTTTTCACTTCATTTAGAACTAAGCTCAAATAAATTATACCAACATTCAAACATTTATATTGTGTATTGGGACTCAGGAAAGGTATTATTTAAGGAGACCAGCACTATCTCTTATCATAACAAAGAAAAAAGCAAATGATATTCTTAAATGACTTAAAACTTTTTTTTTTTAAATATATTTTATTGATTTTTTGCATAGAGGAAGGGAGAGGGATAGAGAGTTAGAAACATCGATGAGAGAGAAACATCGATCAGCTGCCTCCTGCACACTCCCCACCGGGTATGTGCCCGCAACCAAGGTACATGCCCTTGACCGGAATCGAACCCGGGACCCTTGAGTCTGCAGGCCGATGCTCTATCCACTGAGCCAAACCAGTTATGGCTGACTTAAAACTTTTAAATTTAGGTTTAAATTAAATTTCCTAGGGTACATACCATATCCTTGGATTATCTATTATTGGTTTTAGGTTTCATTTAAATACTAGAGGCCCGGTGCACAAAATTCGTGCACTGAGAGAGGGAGGGGCAGTGTCCCTCAGCCCAGCCTGCACCCTCTCCAATCTGGGATCCCTCTCACAATCCGGGACTGCTGGCTCCCAACCGCTTGCCTGCCTGCCTGCCTGCCTGATTTCCCCTTACCACTTCTGCCTATCTGCCTAATCACCCCCTAACCACTCCCCTGCCAGCTGATAGACGCCTAACTGCTCCCATGCCAGCCAATTGCCCCCAACTGCCCTCCCCTGCTGGCCTGGTTTCCCACAACTGCCCTTTCCTGCTGGCCTGGTTTCCCACAACTGCCCTACCCTACAGGCCTGGTCACCCCCAACTGCCCTTCCCTGCAGGCCTGGTCACCCCCAACTGCCCTCCCCTGCTGGCCCGGTCACCCCTAACTGCCCTCCCCTGCAGGCCCAGTCGCCCCCAACTGCCCTCCCCTGCTGGCCTTATTGCCCCTAACTGCCCTCCCCTGCTGGCCTGATCACCCACAACTGCCCTCCCCTGCCGGCCATCTTGTGGTAGCCATCTTGTGACACATGGGGGCGGCCATCTTGTGACCACATGGGGGAGCTATCTTGTGCGAAGGCATGATGGTCAATTTACATATTACCTCTTTATTATATAGGATGCTCACTACGGTAGTTTATAAAGCTCACTAATTCATAAATTTATACAATTTACTCAAGTAGGAAATTTAATGCACACAATTTCATACAAGTGTTTTGAAAACTGTTACTCTTTTTTCAATTCTTTAGATTCTTGAACAACTCATTTCTAAATGCTAAAATAATACTTTTATTGTTTTCATAAGCAGGTGTTGCAGAATTGGCTTCTGAGATAGTTTTTGTAATGTAAATCTAGCCTGTTACAGTTTTCCATAGTCAATTTGAGTTTTAAATAAAATGAACAATCTTACCCTGGGAGATTGTGAAAAGAAGGGCATGGAAAAAGTCCATTTATTTGGATTCAGTGGAAAATAAAGGGGAAAAATGGAATCAGTTGTCTCATCCTTAATATTTTATTTCTAGGCACAAGAGAAGAAATTTCCCAAATATCTGTATTTTTTCTCAGATTGGATGTAGCTGACTTAGCTTAGACCAGAACTTTTCTAGGACTCTGAGAATTTACAGAAATCATAGAAAAATTATTAAACAGTTGATAGCATAAGGGCTGAGGGCTTGGGCCAATTTTATTTCCAAGCAAAGCTCTTTTCACCTAGAAATTGAAAACAAAAACAATAACAAGCTTCTCCTAAACAACACTTGCGTGCAAAGAATGCTAATGACAATGAAAACACTACATATCAGAATCCATGGGATATAATTAAAGCAGATCAGAGAAAAACTTATAGCACTAAACACTTTTCAGATGAAAATAAATAAATTTATGTCCCATTTTTAAAACTAGGAAAAGAACAGAACAAAGAAAGCCAAATAAAATATTTTAAAAAGTAAGTAATAAAGAAAAAGCATAAAATAACAAGTCAGGGTATAAAAAACAGTACACATAATTTGTAAATGGAAATCCTATTTTTTGAAAACAAAAATATAGCCACCACAAGCTAAGATGATGAACAAAAAAAAAAGAAAAATATAAAAAAGAAAGAAATGTCAATAGGAAAATACACATTGAAACAAAAAAGTTTTTAAATCATTAGAGAATAATTTACAGACATCTGCAAATATATTTTAAAAATTAGATAAGAAGGATAATTTCCTAGAAAAATACAGACTACCAAATTTGACCCCATTGGAATTAGAATACTTCAGAAGACTAATCTTCAAAAAAGTAATAAAGTTATTAAGGAACCGTATTTGTTTTCTAGGGCTTCAATATTTATTCTCTCACAGTTCTGAAGGGCAGATATCTGAAATCAAAGTGTCAGCGAAGTGTCATTTCTAGGGAAGGATCCTTCCCCACCTCTCCCAACTCTGGTGGCTCCTGGCATTCCCTGGCTTGTGGCAGTGTAACTCCAATCTCCACCTCTATCTTCACACGGCCTTCTCCTATGTGTGTGTGTTCTCTCCTTTTCTGTCTCTTGTAAGGACACCCACCATTGGAGTTAGAGCCTAGATGATCTCATCTCAAAAGCTTACTTTAATTATGTCTGCAAAGAGTCAAAAAGTCTTTTTATTAGGTCTGGGGATTATCATTTGGGGGCCACTATTCAACCCACTACAGGAAGTACTCCACAAAAATGACTGACCTCAAATGGTTTCAGAGACCAGTTCTACCAAAACTTCGAAGACCAGATCAACCCAGTGCTCTGTAAATTATTCCAGAGAAGGGGAAGGAAAATTTCAAATTTCTCTTGTGAAACAAATATTACAGTGATACTTAAACCTAATAGACAGTAAAAAGTTAGAAAATTAACTCTCATGCAAAAGCACTAAGTAAAATACTAGCAAACAAATCCAACACAGACTAAGAAGGTAATACCATACACAATGACTAAGTAGATTTATTCAAAGAATGCAAGGTTGTTCAATATTAGGAAATCCATTAATGTTATACAGCACATTAACAAATCTAAGGGAAAATTCAAATGATTGGTGCCATAGATGCTGAGAGAGCCTCTGATAAAATTCAATGCCCATTCATGAAAAAAAAAAAACCTCAAAAAATAGAAACTGAGGGATACTTCAAGCAGATTAGGAATCTAAATATAAAATGTTCTAAAATTGTAAAATACTATGTATATCTTAGTCTTATAGTTAGTGTCTAATGTAGTGGAGACATTTCCCTAAGTTCAGGATAAGACATGTATGCTCATATCTCCACACTATTCTACATCATACTAGAGGTATTGGCTCATACAATTAGACAAAATAAATTAACTAAAGGCCTAAGAATGGTTAAAAAAGAAAAGTATAATAATCTCTACTTGCAGATGATATAATAGTATGTTTAGATAATCTATGAATCAATCATAAAACTAACTAAAAAATAATTCAGTAAGGTAGAATATAAAATTGACATTAAAAATTAATGGCCTTCAAATATGCAAACATTAACCAAATAGTGATATATGATAGAGAAACCCTTATTTATAACAACAACAGGGAAGATTAAATACTTAGGAATTAACTTGATACTAAAATTCATATGGAAAAACAAACATGCAGAAATACTCAGGAAAACAACGCAAAACAAAAACTATGGGGATGGACTATCCCAATCAAACACTAAAACATAATACAGAGCATCTATAATTACAACAGCTTGGTCCTGGATTATGAAGACATGAATAGCCAGTGAAATAAAAAGAAAACACAGAAATAGATCCAAATATATACATGTGAGTTTACTATGTAATAGAGATGGCATCTTAAACAATCAGAGAAAAGATGGATACATTAATAAATTGTGCTGGGACAATTTGTAAAAAAAAAGTAATTTGAAAAAAAAGAAAATTATATCCATTATTTTGTATGACACATAAGAATAAGCATCAGCTCTGGCTAGGTAGCTCAGCTGGTTAGAGCATCATCCCAGTACCCCAAGGTTGTGGGTTCAATCCCCAGTCAGAGCACATACGAGAATCCACGAATTAATGCATAAATAAGTGGAACAGCAAATGGATGTTTCTCTCTCAAAATCAATAAATAATTTTAAAAAAAGAATAAGCTTCAAGTAGATTAGGAATCTAAACATAAAACCTGAAACCTTACAGGTACTAGAAGACAACATGAAAAAAAAAATTCCTTTTTAACTACAGAGTAGGGCAAGGTTTTTTAATGTTGACTCCTAACCCAGAAACAATAAAATAAAAAAAATAGACAAATATGATTACATAAAATTCCTAAAAGAGAAAAGCACCTTTTCATAGCAGAGGACAACATAAAGTCAAAAAGCAAATGAAAAACTGGTAGAAAACATTTCCATCATTTATCACATCAAAGGGCTAAAAACCCCAAGTTATTTATAATAACTGAAAAATTGAAGGACAAAGATCTAAAAATATGCTAGAAAAATGAGAACCCTCAATACATTAAAAATGTTCAAGCTCACTCATAATTAGAGAAATATAAATTTAAATAACACTGAGACACCATTTCAGAATGGAAAAGTTTTGAAAATATGAGAACATAGCCTCTTGGCAAGGCTGTGGGATAAACACTCATACATTACTGGCAGCAATATATCTATGTACTATTTTTTCAAATGTTCTATAAGTCTAAATACATTTTAAAATAAAAATTGAAAAGAAAACAACAATAAAAACTCTAAGAAGTGCAGGGTGATTTAAGCTGACATTGGATAACATGTGAAATGGAAATTATGAGTGTGTTTGAACAAATCCAACTTTGGAAAAGGTAGAAAATCTTTAATCCATCACACCATGGAGCCAGTTACTGTCTTTCAGCAACAATTCCAGCCTCTATGTTGGAGCTGAAACTCTGCAAACTACTTTTCCCAGACTCCTTTGCCAGCTCACCTCCTGTTAAGACGAGCCAATGAAGGAATGGAGGAAAAATTGAAGACGAACTACAGTGGAGGAGAATTTGAAGAGTAAAAGGACTGCCTTCCTGTTTTCCACTTCCTCTCAATATACCCCCACAGCTGCAGACTGTTGTCTCACCCCAGCTTCCTTCAGCACTCCCAGCACCAGCTCCCCCTCAAGGCACCACAGCATGAACCTGGTAGTATAAGAACCTGCTAAACAACTATGTCATAGTCCAGGACCACCTAAGCATCTACCTGTCACCTCCACCTTAGCAGTCTGAGCACCCACCAGGCCACACAACCTTTAGCGATCTGAGGGACACACACCAGACCATGCCCCCTCTTCAGAATCCCGGTACAAATTGCATAGAGCTTCCCTCAGAGTTCCAAAGAATCAGCACTATTGAGCCCTTCCCTCAAACTCCTGGGTTCCAGAACCCACCTATTCCCTGCTGTTTCTCTAACTTCTTGAAGTTATTAAACTTAGCTACGTCAGAATGCCCTTTTCACTCCTTAAGCCTTCCTACATCTGTGTAACCAATGTCTAATCTACTCAATTTGAAATATCCACTATTGACTTTGCTTTCCAGTATCTGACCAACTGTTTTGGGAGGAATTTCTAGGTTGGGGGAAAGGAATTTTGTTTACAGTTCATTTATTTATTAATTTAATATTAATTGCACAAATAATTAGTCACCATGATATATAAAGATGAAAAAGTCATAGTTCCGGCCTTTAAGTGGGTGAGGTAAGTATTTGATCACCAAGCAGATAAGCTCTGTAACAGAAGAACACTCACAGAGCTAAGAGTGCAGGTTAAGAGGCACAGAGGTACAAGAGGGCTTTCTGGAGGGGTGACATTGGAGCATGGCAGGTCACGTAGAACTCTCAAGGAGAGGAGGACATCTTGTCAGAGGAAAAAATTTCTAAAAGAACTTAATAGATTCAAAGAATGTCACATAAACTCTGTACAGAGGATAGGAAAGGGTCACAAATTGAAGTCAAACAGGGAGCCAATAATCACCAAAGGTCCTGAATGATACACTAACTAATTTTAACCCTAAAGCAATGGAAATCCACTAAAAAATTTCAGAAGATATTTCCTTCTTAACATTACTTATACAGCATATTAAAAAACAAAGACAACCTTCAGCCCCTAGATCCACCTTCCAGAAATGTCCCTTGCACACTGTTTCCAGAAAAATTGGGCTAATGTATAAATTCATAGTAAACATTAATATAGATCCTATTAAATACCAGATCCTGTTCAAAGTGATATTTATTACCTATTTAATCCTTACAAATTAAGTATTTACTATTATCATTTTTACTTAACGAAGAGGAATTTGAGGTTAAAAAAGTCTAACCAACTTGCCCAGGGTCCATAACTAGTAAGTGGTGGAGTCAGACTTTGAACACAGTAAGTATGGATGGCTCCATGATCCATGCTGCTAACCACTATGACACAGAGCCTATTATAGTTACATGCATTTGTATGGATGTTTTCAAAAAAGCATGAAATAAATATTCTGACACAAATGACTCATACTCCACATTTTACTCTGTGCCTTGTTCATTCAATTAATGATATACCTTGAAGATAGTTCTATTTTGATCCACCTTTATTCCTAAGAACTGCATAATCTCAGAGGGAAGGTGATGATGGGTGGATGGGTGGGAAGAGATCAACAAAAGAACTTGTATGCATTTATACATAACCCGTGGACACAGACAATAGGATGGTGAAGACCCGGGGAGAGGACAGGGGCGGGGCAGGGTAGAAGAGGTCAATTGGGGAAAAAAGAGGACATATGTAATACTTTCAACAATAAAGATTAAAAAAAAATTTAAATAACTGCATAGTAATTTATCATGTGAACATCCCAAACTATAATTAAACATTTCTATATTGATTAATATTAAGATTCATTACAGGTTTGGTTCTTACAAATAATGCTGCAACAAAATTAATAGCAGAGGAATTGTTCTAAGGAAATATTTATTTTTTATATTAAAACTATTGCACCATTTCCTGTCATAAATATAGATGTAGAAGAGTACTTGTTGCCCCACATTCCTGACAATGGTGAGTTTTCATCAAATTTTGTATTAAATGTTTGCTCATCCAATAAGTAAAAAGTGATGCCTACACTATTTTTTAAATACCCTGCTGTGATGAACTATGTGTTTGGAAAGACCCTGCTGAGGCTGTATGAAGGTTCACTTGGTCACACCAAGAGTCAGGACAGAAAGGACAATCCTGAGACACCAATAACAGATGGTGTAAGAAATGAGGATGGTTTATTTCAGTGGTTCTCAACCTTTCTAACGCCAAACCCTTTAATACAGTTCCTCATGTTGTGGTGACCCCCAACCATAAAATTATTTTCGTTGCTACTTCATAACTGTAATTTTGCTACTGTTACGAATTGTAATGTAAATATCTGTGTTTTCCGATGGTCTTAGGTGACCCTGCTAGCGGTTCTCACTCGCGACCCACAGGTTGAGAACCGCTGCTGTAGAGCCTAAGACCATCAGAAAACATAGATATTTACATTACAATTCATAACAGTAGCAAAATTACAGTTATGAAGTAGCAACAAAAATAATTTTATGGTTGGGGGTCACCACAACATGAGGAACTGTATTAAAGGGTCGCGGCATTAGAAAGGTTGAGAACTACTGGTTAGAGCAGGGCCTTGCATGTAGTAGGAGGGCTTATTGAGAGGGGAAGCCATATCAGAAAGGCCAGCTGTTGAAGTAGATCAACAGACCTTTGTTCGTGATATTTAATATTGCAGTAAAGAGGGTCAAGGCAGAGGAAGGATTCTAGAATATCTCCTAGGTTTATGAGTTAGGAAGCCAGGCAGATTGTACTGAAAATAGCCATCCTAAGAAACACATAGGCAAAGATTTGGGGACCATCCAGAGGAAACTAAGGATGATAAAAAAGAGTCTTACAAATATAAAATCCTATTATTTATAGGAACTAACTTCATGTGTGGCAGAAGCTATTTCAGAATATTCAGTTATATTTAATGTCACTTAACAATAAATCATTGACTTCTGCAGCAATATGAAGGCCCGTAAGTCAAATTACCCAGCATATTTATGAAACCAGCTGTACTATGCCAGAGTATTCTTTTAGTATTCTGCCATCTAGTGAATAACAATCATTTGTGCAACTTGGCCTATAAATTAGAACAAAGAAACCTGAATTTTATACCTTCTTGTTGTGTATCTTTTCAGTCTCCACAACATAGAAAATTTATCTGACAATGCCTCACATTTTTTGCATAAGATAATCTTGTAGTTATTAAATATTAAACATAGAGGACAGAATGAAAACAGAACTTATTGTCTTAATCCTCCAATTTGACCTTGAGGTGATCTTGAACATTCATGCCATTAAAGTCATGGAGCAAGTTCTTGTGAGTTTCCTTCACATTATGCCATCTTCTTCCATCATTAAAAACATCAATAAAAACATAAAAATAAAATCTTTACTCATCAGCAACTTTTTTTTTCTGAAATAAAGTGTCTTTAAGCAACAATCTTTGTCCATTCAATGAGTTACGCTTAATAACATTATCAAAAATTTATCATCTGAAAATTATCCTACATGACACCTTAGAGGTTGTATTTGCATATTGAAGTGTATTATAAAAAATTGTTTTCTCTGCATTTCTATGAAACCTTCCCTAAATTCTCTTGAGTTGATTACTTGCTTTGTGTAGCTAATGTATTTTTGTGTTGCTAATGCCCAGTATTAGTTATCATCCTTTATACAGATACATATTCTAATTATTTGTTTGCAAGCCTGTTTCCCCAAAGGGTTAAAGAGACAATCTCATGTTCATTTTTATATCTACTATAACTTTTATGAAGTATAGTACCTATTGGTTTTCAATAAATGTTAACAAATGAATGATTTAAAATAATTGAATTAATGGCAAATGTTTGAAGTTTCATTAATTTTTTTACCTTTGTTTATAATATAGTTCATTTAGTTGTTAGATTATATAATTTAATTTTTGATAATGACTGTGTTTAACACCAGCTTGAAAATTCTTTTTTCACACTTGGCCTCTGGGCAAGCTGCCCAGACAGGTCAAGTGAAGGAAGGGGCAGTTCAGGCCCCACAAGCATGGCATAGTATCTGTCCACGTCCCGGTGAAGTTTCATTAATTTTAATTCAAATTACATTAATATATAATTTAAAATAAGCAATCATTTCACTCAGCTTCCTTCATTAAACCTAGACAAGATGTGAATGAACATATTGCCTGAATACCCACAGGGCCCTAAAATATAGATGTATGATCATTAGAATTATTGGATGTAGATAGACAAAAACAAAAAAACACCCTCCTTTGAAATTTGTCCTCATAGGTAATGGCAATATTCCCAAGCTTGTCAACTTCTCTCTCTTGGCAGATCTCTGTGCTCCATCTGTCCAACTTGAAGGCTACAATGCCCTCAAAGTGAGCCTGCCTTATGGATATCTTTATTCTGTGTGATTATATGCCAGAATACATAAACCTGAGCTATTTCAGATTGTCAACTGAAATAGTTCCCATGAGAGTATTTCATTGCCTTATGGATAATGATTATGGATGAAACCTCAAAACCATGCAATTAGTCCCGAGTTCAATTATTATTAGTTGAATACAGTTGAATACATTGATTGCAGGGCCTCTTAATCCATCTACAAGTCTGACCTCTTTGGCTTTACCATATCCAAGCTAATTCTAAAGACTTCAGATAAGGACCCCATCATCTTTGTAGGTTTTTAAAAATACTGTTAACAAATTCTGTTCCTTTGGGAAGCTGTTTTCATTTTTCTTTTCACTTGAGCACCTCTGCTTTTAAAAAACAAACCTGAGCACCATTTTTTTTATCATTAATCATATTTGCGTATTTCACAGAGCATTATCCCCATCTATATTATTGTAGTGAAGCTGTGGGAAACTAAAAAATATATATATTATTTTTCTTAAGAAATGGTCTACTTTAGAATTTATATCTAATCTCTATGATATACATTTTCCATAACTACTGCCTACTGGACAGAAAATTTAGAGATGATAGAAGTAATCTTCTTGTTCAGGTAGAGTCCCATCAGCTTATCTTGACAGGTGAACTCAGGAGAAGAAAATAAACATACTCTACTTTCCCCCTTCTGGGGCCTTTTTCTCTTTCATAAAGGCTTTTTTTTTTTTTCCCCAAGAAACACATATTTTTTACGTCAAGCTGCAAGTTTATAGTGGCACGTGGAGAATGGAGCTGTAGTCATCCAACTCTGGCTATGGAGAGTAATTTAAATTTAGAACAAAATATTAGAAAAATCCATTTGGTCCCAGATCCTAGCCATAATTGCTGTTAAACTTTTTTTATCCTCACCCGAGGACAGGTTTATTGATTTTGGAGAGAGGGGAAGAAAGAGAGAGAAACATTGATGTGAAGGAGAAACATCCATCGGTTGCCTCCCACACTTGCCTGTCCTGGGACTAAACCCACAACCTAGGTATGTGCCCTGACCGGGAAGCAAACCTACAACCTTTCAGTGCACAGGATGACACTCCAACCAATTGGACCTCACCAGCCAGGGCTAATTTCTATTACATTTGTCTTTAATAAGCTGATATGTTGATAGGAATTTGCTGGACACTTGTATCTTAGTTCCTAATTAATTCTGAACTTTGGAGGTAGAGAAAGTAGTATAATTTATTAGTAGCCTCCTCAGATGCCAATATATATTGGTAATTATGCTTTCTTTGTTCAACTTTTTAAAAAATATATATATAATTTTATTGATTTCAGAGAGGAAGGGAGAGGGAGAGAGAGACAGAAACATCAATGATGAGAGAGAAGCATTGATTGGCTGCCTCCTGCATGCCCCACACTGAGGATCGAGCCCACAACCCACGCATGTGCCCTTGACTGGAATCGAATCCAGGACCCTTCAGTCCCCAGGCTGACACTCTATCCACTGAGGCAAACCAGCCAGAGCCTTTGTTCAACTTTTGCTAATGACCTGACTTATTCTCATAATTACCATGGGATAATATATAATCTGTGAAATACATGCCTTCTGTTATAATCTTCAATAAAAAAAAAAGCTTGAAAAGTTGCAAACAGAACCAATCAGCATATAATAGAAAAATAAGAAGACTCACAGAGGGTTTGTTTTATAAAAACAGAACATTCTAAATAATTATATAAAAATAATTAAAAGTAGCTTTTAAAAAATATCATACTAATACTTAGGTAAAAAAAATTTATATTACTGTGAGAGTGGACACATTAAAAAGAGCTTTCTCTCTCAGGAAAACGGATTAAAATAATTCTTTGGAGAGGACCATGAGAACACAGAGGAATTTATGGAGTTGAAGAACCAACACATTCTAAGGACACTAAAGTATACCAGGCAGTTTAGACTCCAGAAGAAATGGAAGAGTTAAGCTGTTGCCTCAAGGATTTCTGGATGAAAACAAGCTTGTAGACCAGTATAAAGAATACCTCTGATATCCAAGTGTTCTCCAGGGGGAAAACATCTGCGTGTACGCCTTAGAATCAAACTTGATACTGATCCAGTAGGTGAGCCCAGATGAGATCTTTTTCTCTTTCAAGCCACATATTGTAGAGTTAATGGAGAAAATGCTAGATGCCAGAGTAGCTGGGAATCAAAACCTGAGCATTAAGGAGCTCATGAGTAAGTCTTTGGATGTTGTTTAAACCCTGACACATTTTTTCTCAATTCCCATAATTCTCATTGGCCACAGCTGAGTCTATAGAAGAATGCTGTATGAGACCCATTTAGGACTATAAAACAAACCGAAAGGATGTCAGGAAATCGAACAAGTAGCATAAGAAAGTGAGAATAATTTCCCACTGTGGAATTAAAAGAGTCCAACAGAGGATAAATACAAAAGTAGGCATTAGAATGAAAATGCCTAAAGAGGATAATGACATGTTTGAAGAAGCTGGCCATTTTAATTTTGTGAGATCAGAGTCATCGAGTTTTCTTCCTTCCAGAAATATAGGAAGATACCCAGGAACTGAGGAGTATTGAGGAAGTTTTGACCATAGTATACTTACAAACAAAGAAACTCCTAAAGGCTCAGAGCGACAGCTACAGAGAAGATCCACCATCTTAGAACCTTCAACAGTGAAGTTCTTCCCATTGGCTGCCCTTGCTAATTAACATCAGCCTGATCTGATTTTGGTAATGAGTCCTCAGAGCTGAAACTGTTTGCTTCTGGAAAAAGAAACTGGGATACGTGAGGAAGGTCAGGAATCTATTTGTGCATGAGTGTGTTGCAATGAGCTTTTATATATAGCTCTCTATATAAAATTTTAGACTTTATAACTTAAGAAATGGAGAACATTGATAAAAATTTAAAATTAAGTGCAACAAGAATCCAATTTTTTACAAAATCCTTGCATTAGAAGAGATCAGTATGATTCTTAAGCCTGCAGCATCAGTGTCACCTGGGAGTCTGTTAAAAATGCAAATTCTTCTGCCTCATACCAGACCTATTGGATTAAAAATTGGGGGGAGGGGCAGCAGTCTGTGTTGGAATAAGCCCTCCAGGTGATTCTGATAAACACTGAAATTTGAGAACCAGTGGCATAGAATATAAAGAAATAACAGCCCAGCCTGCATGGTTCAGGGGTTGAGCTTCAACCTACGAACCAAGAGGGCACGTGCCCAGGTTGCAGCTGGATCCCCAGTGTGAGGTGTACAGGAGGCAGTTGATCAGTGACTCTCTCTCATCATAGATGTTTCTTTTTCTCTCTCCCACTCCATTCCTCTCTGAAATCAATGAAAATATTTTTAAAAAATAACAGATTAACCCCAAGCCATTTTTTAACAATCTCATTCACACTTTAAATAATAAACAAATGTTGGGAATTTAAAGTCAAAACCATAAATGGTGATATGGTAATGCCTAATACATTTCATATAAATTACAGATGGGAATTGAAAATATTATTTATAATGACTTCAATGGTGTTGTTTTTTTAAAAGCTAGAGTATTTTAAAGATCTTTTAAACGTATTCTAACTAGATAATAATAAAACCAGTATTATATTGTGTTATATTGTGTTATGATATTTATTATTTCTGCTCATCTACTCTTGTAAGAAAGATGGTAAAATTTTCAAAGGCAGGAAGTTCCCCTAATGAAGCCAAACTAAATGAAGAGAAAATCAAATACAAACTCCTTATGCTTGAGAAGAACATGTCAGACTTAAGGACATAGAACAGGAAGTGGACAGTTGGACTGAGCAACATACTGAGTTCAGTGAGCAAACCTAATTAAATCAGAAGTTTCTGACATCCAACTTCTCGCATACCAAATGAATGAAATTAAAGTCTGAGCAATTGCACTTTACTGATGACAGGGTTTGCTACTGATTCTGAATTTGAGGACATATCTAATGAGAAAGAAAAGTTATGGAGATGAAATAAGCTCAGCCAACTAGCAGACCACTGGTGTGAGAAAACTGAAAATGAAGGTCTCACAGATAAAAACTGTAGTAACAAGAGTTGAAGATAAAGGCTGTTGACAACCCAGAATGAATGATGAGCTGCCATCTAGGGATGAACTGAAAAACAGATAAATAATTTGGCAAATGAAACTTTTCCCTCGAAGTTGACCCAAGTTTGATAATAATAATAATAATAATAATAATAATAATAATAATAAATGCAAAACCTAGCCACAGAAAGTGGAGATCCTTAGGAAATCCATGAGCAAATAGACACAATGCTATGAAATTAAGAAGAGCATACATCAGCTGGAAGAGGAGGGAGGAAGGCTCTAAGATACTGAGTAGGGCAAATTTAAAACTGAGAATTTAAGAAATGGAGGGTGATTGCAGAATGGAGAAATCCTACTGAAACCATATTGCTCATCCTCTGTAGACAGAGTGCCAATGGCTCACTGCTTCTCACAGCTTTGTGTAGCACAGGGAAGCTGACTTTGGTCCAGTTCACATAATCTGATTAATTGACAAATGATGTAAAACCAAGTGACATAAAAATACAGTGCTTTTCAATTAATTTTAAACACCAAGAATTATCCCTGTACATTTTTTGCCTAGATGTTATATAACTAATACTAAGGACACCAGTTTAGAGATACAACCTGTAGATAAATTAGATATATCTTAAAGTAAATAGTTGGTCCTCAAGACAAGAGACATAAATTATTACGATTCTTTAAAAAATACATGAAAATTTGATGATGATGAGAGAAAAGCCCCAAATAGGACAAAAAGGAGTGAAAGGGAGAGAAGGAGCAAGGGAAACATTTAGATTTGGTAAAAGGTAGAAAACATCTCTATAAAGGAATAAGAGAAGTCTGGGTAGTAGCTCTTCCCTTTATCACCTAATCTAAAGGACCTGAAACCTGATGGGACAACTAGACCTTCCCTTCCCACCAATGGACAAAGTGCAAGACACACCTCTACTTAAACAGAATATTGGAAATGTTTTTACAAATTTTGAAAAAAAAAAAGAATAATAAGGTACTGCGGAAATAATTAACTCATTTGTATCCCTATTATGCTACGTAACCAGTTCTTTTGCTTTTTGGCATCTTTCCTACCAATACCTTTCTAAGTGTAACCACATTGGGACCATGCTGTGCTTTCATGTATGTGGTAGCAGTGACATATCTTGCAGGTTCTCCTAGATGGTAGTTGTTGCTTCTCCTTGCATGTTCCTGGTCAGCACTATTTTGGCAGACCTGGAACCAGCTTATTCTGCTGCAATAAGGATAGTAACTCCTTCCAGCATGTGAGGGTACAATAAGAAGTCTGCAATCCAGAAGACATCCCTCACCCAACTATGCTACCACCCTGATCTTGGACTTCCAGCCTCCAGAACTGAATCTGAATCTTGAACATTTGGAGGAGAGCATCTGAGCTTCAGAGTTCCTACCAGGTCTCTCAAGGAAATAGACCAGCAGCTACAGTCAACTGCAATCCCATTACACCTTCATGTTGTCTCCCTTGACTAGAAATATATTCAGTCTCAAGAGAAGAAGCATTCAGCAAATTAGGGCAAGACAGAACCACAGAAAACACTCCTCAGATTTTCATGACAAATAGGATAATGCTGTACTAGCCAGTGGAACCACTTTCTGTGTCGTTGCATGGATATTTACAACCACCCTGATTGGAATAGAATGGAACCTGTCCCCTGTTGGCAGAGTCACCCCTAAAGAGTGGAATGATGAGTAACCATCCCAGTTGCTGTCATACAGAATTGTTTCAAAGTCAATTTGTCATTTAAGCACTCTGCAGCTCATTTAAATACTAGAGGCCCAGTGCACGAGATTCATGCACGTGGGGAGATCCTTCAGCCTGGCCTGAGCCCTCTCACAGTCCGGGAGCCCTCAGGGGATGTCCAGCACTTGGACATCCTTAGCACTGCTGTGGAGGCAGGAGAGGCTCCTGCCACCACTACTGCGCTCTCCAGCTGTAAGCCCAACTTCTAGCTGAGCGGCACTCCCCCTGTGGGAGTGTACTGACCACCAGAAGGCAGCTCCTGCATTGAGCGTCTGCCCCCTGGTGGTCAGTGCATATCATAGCGACCGGTCGATCCACCATTTGGTTGATTTGCATATTAGTTTTTTATTATATAGGATAGCATATTTGGAAAATTAAAATATATTGAAACCTTTAAAAAATGAGTATAGTGAGTAGTATCAAGTAAGTGAGTGATAGAATCTGTTCTAATTCTTATCATTAATCCATTCTGATCTGGAAACAAGCCCCTGAGTATTTCTGAACTCTGTTCAATTTCCCTTTATCCAGTGGTCAGCAAACTGCAGCTCACAAGCCACATGCGGCTCGCAAGCCGCGGTTTGCCGCACTGTTGACTAATGAGTTTGCCGACCACTGACCTAGACTCTCGATTCCAATAATTACAGGCTGTTGTTGTTCCTTGTGATTAAGCCCCTATCCCAATGGTCGGCAAACTCATTAGTCAACAAAGCGGCAAACTGCGGCCCGTAGTTTGCCGACCACTGCCTTCATCCATCTGTTTAATCATATTCCAGTACAACACAGCTTTAGCTTCTGTTACATTATAACATACTAAAGGCCTGGTGCACAAAATTCATGCACTGGGGGTGGGGGTCCCTCAGCCTGGCCTGTGCCCTCTCACAGTCTGGGACCCCTTGGGGAATGTCTGCCTGCCGGCTTAGGCCTGCACCCGCAAGGAGCAGGCCTAAGGTGGCAGTCAGACATCACTCTTGCAGTCCGGGACCCCTCACTCCTTACTGCCCACCTGCTAGCTGCTCCTTAGTGCTGCCACGGAGGCGGGAGAGGCTCCCACCACCACCACTGTGCTTGCCAGCCGTAAGCCCAGCTTCTGGCTAAGTGGCACTCCCTCTGCGTTCAGTCTCTTCCCCCCTGGTGGTCAGTGCGCATCATAGCGACCAGTCATTCTGGTCATTCTGCCATAACAGTCACTTAGGCTTTTATTATATAGAATGTTAACAGCAGGTAGGGGCTAATGTATCTTTATTTATAACCCTCTTAGAAATTGTCCTGTGTATTTTTATACATTAATTTATTTTCAAATAAATTTTACTATTATTTATAACTAAATAATCCCTTTCATTTTTATTTGTACTTCATTATAAAGATTAAGTGAGCATATATTAACAGAGTGTTACTAACTTTATACTACTAAATATTCTTGTCAAGGAACAAGGCAGTATTTCTTTGTCTTGGCTTTCATTTGAGTCTTTTTTATTCCCTTTGAGTTTTACAGTCATCTTTATATTAGTAATGCATAGTTACTGTTGAATTTATTTGTAAGAAAATTATGTTTTTATTCTGACAATCATTTACTCCATTATATTTTCTATCTAGTTACTATTTGTATGAAGGATGTTCTTATGTTTTATTTGTTTTCTAAATAATTTACTCAATTATCTAATAATTTTTAATATTTTTTTTCAGTTCAGAAAACATGTTCTTGTGTTTCCCAAATATGCAATGATAATATCTGCAAAGGCTGAAGATTTGCATTCCTGCCATTTATTTTGTGCACCTGTCTAATTGCATGAGCAAATACTCCTGAATAGTCCTGACAGTGATGATAATGCAATTTGCACACCATCCATTCCACCTGAAGAGAAGAATGCTGATGTTTCATTTGAAACATACATTTTATTAGCATATTCAAAGTGACTACTTAGTCCTATGTTGTTAAGATTGTTGCATTTTATTAATAATTTCAGCCCTAACCGGTTTGGCTCAGTGGATAGAGTGTCAGCCTGCAGACTGAAAGGTCCCAGGTTCAATTCCAGTCAAGGGCATATATCTTGGTTGTGGGCACATCCCCAGTAGGAGGCAGCTAATTGATGTTTCTCTCTCATCAATGTTTCTAACTCTCTATCCTTCTCCCTTCCTCTCTGTAAAAAAATCAATAAAATATATTTTTTTAAAAAGAATTTCATATGGTTTTTCTCCTTCATAGTTCTCAGTAGTCTCGCCAAAATAAGGTTGCCCTTTTAAAGTTATGAACTATTCAATGCCAGATGCAGACCAGTTCACACCTGTTGGTCATTCTCCAGTTCAGAATCCAAAATGCCACACAGCAACTACTACTAACCCTACTAATTTCTCTAAGTTCCACTGTGCCAAGGAAGGGTCAATTCTGCTCCCTTAACAGTTTGGAGGGGAACTCTGAAACAACTGGGCTGTATCATTTCCACAGGTAGATTACAAAGGAAACCACAGCTTGATCCCTGTAAATGATGTATATATATTTTTCAACACAGTGACTTGATTTATATATTTACTAAATGACTCTCACCAAGCACATAAATCACACGTGATTTGCACCCGGAAGGAATAGGTCTCAAAGTTTAACCAGTGACAGGGAAACAAAAGCACAACCATCAGAAGCCAAGGATTTGGACAAACCACATTAGTAACTGTCAATAATTCCAGTTTCACGGATTCTTCAATCTTTGATTAGGAAGACAAAGATGTTTAAGGCAGAAATCTCCCACAAGAAATGACTTAATCATTCCTTTTGCAAATATCTCAGAACAGGGGTAAACAGAAGTCTACATCACGTGCTTACCATGACAAGGCCCGGTGCTCAGTAAGCAGGGCTCCAGGTACCCACAGGAATTGCACTCTGAGAAGAGAGACTCTTCATTCCATAAAGCCTTTTATAATAAGCAGAAGTTGAGAGTCTTATTCTAAGGCTGAGGAGTGTCAAATTAAGTAAACGGAGAAACCATTTTATTTCAAATCACATTTCATCCAAGGATTCCATACACTGGAGGGGTTTTATCTTGCATTTTAAAGAAAAAAAGGCCAAAGAAGTTAAGTGGCTGTCCTTGTTAACTGTGCAACATAATAATTAACTAGAGGTTAGATGTCATCAAGTTTTAGATCTACAGCATTACATTGAAGTTGTATCTCTGATAGGAGATAAAGAAGAAAAAAAAGCATACAGATTTCTAAAAATGAAATAATCAATTTTATATGATAAATAGAACAGATTATTTTCCTCTCTGCTGTAATTCACATTTTTATAGGTGTTATAACTTCTTGTAGGCTTCTAAATATTTTTTGTAGTAAGAGCTAAAATATAAGTTAATACAGTTTTTATTTTAATTTCTTTATTGATTAAGGTGTTACATATGTGTCCTATTCCCCCATTGCCCCCCCCACCCACAACCCCCACTCATGCCCTCACCCCCCTGGTGTCTGTGTCCATTGGTTAGACTTATATGCATGCATACAAGTCCTTTGGTTGATCTCTCCCCCTTCCCCCACCCTCCCCTACCTTCCCTCTGAGGTTTGATGGTCTGATCAATGCTTCTCTGTCTCTGGATCTGTTTTTGTTCATCAGTTTATGTTGTTCATTATATTCCATAAATGAGTGAGATCATGTGATATTTACCTTTCTCTGACTGGCTTATTCACTTAGCATAGTGCTCTCCAGTTCCATCCAAGTTAATACAGTTTTATTTTCAACTCATTAAAATTGTGAGATTGATAGAAAATAATAACTGTATTTTTATATTTAGGATGCTTTACATACTTTAAAAACTGGTTTATTTTTTAACATTTTCAAATTTTTATTCTTAAAGATCATGAACCTTAATAATAATCATGAATAATGCAAGCAAGTTTAGTAAAATTTGTCAATAGTAAAAAAATTCATAATTAAAAGCATGTTAATTATAGACCAAATTAAATTAAACTTTCTAGGAAAAAGAAAGTATCACTTTTTTAGGCAAGATGCTAATTAGAATATACATTTTATATATACTCATCTTTCTAAAGACCTTTCCAGAATAATATTACCTAATAATTAATTAGTTGTATTTAACATTTATATCTCCTATTGAAACATCTTACTCAAATTGCTATCTTTCCCCAACTATAATTAGCACAGTACCTGAGGTACAGTGGCATTTGATCTATTTTAATTAGATTTTAAAACTGTTTTTTAAATTACCTTGTTTTATAATTTTCATAACTAGATGGCTCAACAGCAAACATGTTACTTAATTAGTATTTTAATTGAGTTCACTAGCAACCTGATCATACTTGAGAAATATGATAATATGTAGATTTTAAGCTACCCAGGCCATGAAATAGATACTATGGGAATTCATTAATAAATACTCTGTCCATGAAGTCCAAAGAGCATCCTGGATATATCCATTTCCTCACCAAAATTATAAAGTCCTGAAAACTTTCATTAGGGGCTTCTCACATTCTTTGAAGAAGGAACCAGATTGATAATAACACTGTTTTTCTTCCTCCCTTCCTTCTTTTTTTCCTTTTTTCCTTTTCTACCTTCATTCACTGCCTTCCTTCTTCCATCCTTCTTCCTTCTTTCTTTTCTTCTCTCCCTCTCCCTTTTCCCCTCTCCTTTCTTCTCTTTTTTCTCCCCTTCCCTTTCCCTCTCTCTCGTCTATTCTTCTTCCCTTTCTTTCTCCCTTCTCTCTGGAAAACACATTAACAAAAGTTGAAGATAATACAGACAATATTCCAATCCAAACTGAAAAATTAGTTGAAAATAGGAAAAACAAATAAATACAGTGATCTATGACCCCTCTCCACTGAAACTGGCCAAAATTCCAATGGATAGTTAAGGAAAAATCCTCAGCTCAAAGTAGAGACCTTAAGGAGCTCCATCAGTCAACATATAATCCTACAACAGAAGTTTACCCAGAAAAATTGTGAGCTAAAGGGAAACAAGCAGAAGTTGACAGATGTGAAGGAGTGCAGGCTAATCCAACATTTAACAAATGAACTGCAAATGTCAGAATAGAAGGAGATGCTATAACATACCAAGTTATTATTAATCAGAAAGTCCATGACAACTGGCTCAATATTTCTGTTGAAGAAAGAGCTTTGACATAGAGAATACACAGGCTACTTTCCTGAAACAGAACTAAATACAATGCTCCAAAGATTCACAAATGTAAAATTAATTCCAAAAATATCTGGTTTACAAATCCCTCCACAGAAAGATGTCCAAAAGACAAATTGGCTCTGTTGCCCAAGCATTGTACATTACCTATGCCTGTCATAATCCAACAACTTTGTCTTCTAAACTTTACCAAAGAGAAATGCCTGAAATAAACTTGTGCTTCTGATAATCACCCACCTGGTTCTAACACAGCTATGTTCTTGCAACATATCTGTCTTTGATCTGAGCTCCAGTGCAAATCATTATTGAGATGTGACCAAGATGACTTATTTTTCCCTTTCCCTGTGAGTGGAGAAAGATCTAATTACCTCTTGATCAAAGAGATGT
The DNA here is from genome assembly GCF_963455305.1 of Plecotus auritus. NCBI lineage: Eukaryota > Metazoa > Chordata > Mammalia > Chiroptera > Vespertilionidae > Plecotus > Plecotus auritus. The sequence continues at coordinate 79,472,726 of NC_137775.1, read as the reverse complement.
GTCAAGAAGTTGTCTGAAGATTTCAGACCTACCTCCTTCTGGTACTGAGGGACTGGCTGAGAGTTAAAGAAAAATATCTGTCTCCCATCTGGACACTAGGGCTACTTCATGGATGCACAGTGGCTAAAGTGTTTATTTGTCCATTCTGTGTGAATGACCAAATGTCTAATCTCCTGCTGAAAATGGAGTAGAAAGACCAACTGCTCTGATTTGCTCAGACTTCCCAGATTTTAGCACTAAAAGTCCCACATCCCAGGAAACTCCCAGACAAACTGAGAAGTTGGGCACTCTAGATACCTAAGACAGATGTATCTTCTCTGAACATGAGACTGTGAATGAGGGTCCACACAGGTGCGGGGGAATAAAGGTATGAACAGGACAAAAGTACACAGTTCTGGGCCCAAATCCAGAGAGGCTCTTGTTATGATTTTCTTCTTCTGAAAACTCCAAAATTATAAAAATTTGCCCCCCAAGAATAAAAAAGTCACTTTAGCAATTCTCTTTTTTTCTTCTGAGTCTAAATGACATGTACCCTAAGATTATTATGAGAATACTTATGATCTAGGTAACCACATTAATTATTTTTTATAAATTTGTACATCTTACCAGTGCCCTGACATATCTCCCTGTTGGACCTTTGTAATGAAATTTACACTGGAGTTAATTTTGCCCTGATTACTATGTTTGCCCCCTTGAACAGAACTTAATTTTTACTACCCTGGCATTGTACATTCTTTAAGCAAGTAATTCAACAATGATAGCATGTTAGACCACCAATTAAATAACTGCCTACAGTACTTGCACTGTGCAACATAAAAACACTTATGCGTTGTTTCAGTTCATAAAGTTTAGGTAAGTAACAAATTATTTAAGATTTCAATAAAATAGCTTTATTTTAAAAATACATATAAAATTAAGCTATTCTCTTCAATCAATTAACTTCTTATTCTTGAAATTCATTGACTTCAGAGGACTCTGGATTAATGTGATCCCTACATGCCAGAATGGCTACCATCAATAAATCAACAAACTGGTGCTGACAAGAAAGTGGGGAAAAGGTAATGCCAGTCTACTGTTGGTGGGAATGCAGACTGCTGCAGCCACTGTGGAAAACAGTATGAATTTTCCTCAAAAAATTGAAACTGGAACTACCTTTTGACCCAGTGATCTCACTTCTGGGGATATACATACAAAAGACCAATTTGAAAAAATATATGTTAACCCCATGTTCATAGAAGCATTACTTACAATCAGAAACAGCCCAAATGTCCATCAGGAGATGAGTAGATAAAAAAAGCTGTGGTACATTTACACTATGGAATATTATGGGGCCATAAGGAGATCTTACCTTTTGGGACAGCATGGATAGATCTGGAGAGTATTATGCTAAGTGAAATAAGCCAGTCAGAGAAAGTCAAATAGCATATGATCTCACTTACATGTGGAATCTAATGAACAAAATAAACTGATGAACAAAACAGAAACAGAGGCATGGATATATGGAACAGACTGACAGTTGTCAGATGGGAGAGGAGAAGGGAGACTGGATGAAAAAAAAGATAAAGGGATTAGCCAAAGAACATATATGCATAACTGATAGAAACAGACAACAGTGTAGTGATGGTCAGAGGGAAGGGGGTACAGGGCTGGGTGGAGGTGGGCAAAATGGAGGAAATGGGGACATCTATAATAGCATCAACAATAAAAATAAAGTAAAATAAAAAAGTAATGCTAAAAACACCACTAGGCTATAAAAAATTGAGGCAATGCCAATTTTAAAATATTTTCCAATAAACATTACAAACAAAACACAGAATCAGATTTGGAAATGTTAGAAAACTTCTCTGTCAATAACTGAGGATGGAAACCTATTTTAGTTCTTCATATTATTACAATATCAAGACAGGCTCCAGAGTCCCAGGGGTCCTCAAACAACGGCCCTCGGGCCACATGCGGCCCGCCGAGGACATTTATCTGGCCCGCCAGGTGCCGCTGCCTGTCCTGCTTAGCAGCCGACTCATCCCGGGCCCGCAGTGCGCATAGGAATTTGTTCATAGTTTTTTTTTTTTAAACTATAGTCCGGCCCTCCAACCGTCTGAGGGACAGTGAACTGGCCCCGTTTAAAAAGTTTGAGGACCCCTGCTCCAGACAATAGCACAAATACCCTGAGCTTTCCCCAGACAATAGGAAAGATACAATTGCATGCTTGAATTGTATTTAATTTTTAATATGCCTTTTTATAGTTTTTAAGGCAATGAATGTCATTTACATTTTTATTTAAATACTATAGGCCCAGTGCACGAATTCATGCACAGGTGGGGGGGGGTCTGGCCAGCCTGCCCCGATTGGGGCAGGGGTGGGAGGCTGAACAGGGGTGGGTCTGGCCAAGGGAAGGGGCCACAGGCAGTTGGTGGGCCAGCCCTGTCCCTGGTCGAACTCACAGTCAAGGGGACAATTTGCCTTTTATTATATAGGATTTAAAATAATTTTCTATACAATAAATTTAAATCACCTATAATTTCTGTTATTATATTTTGTTTCTGTTCAGTATTTTTGAAACACATTTTTTGTAGCATTTGGAAGATCATACTTAAAAGAAAAAAAAATGTTAGAACTAGACCCATCCTGCTTCTGATTTTCTTTAGTGGTGGGGGACTCAAGGAATAGTCGAAGTAAGGTGATAGCCCCTCCATAACAGATTAGAGTGGATCGCATTCCAGGAATGAGGAACCACTATTGTCAGGTGAGTACATAGTCTTCCCATCTGTTCCAAAATTCCCCACAAAGCCACTTCTGTCCTGACACCCTCACCAGGGATGGGTGCTCTATCTTTTCTTGAATAAAGGCCACTCTGGTTTCCAATTTCCATGTTTGTTTAGGCTTCATGGAATGTTTCTTTCCTGTCTGGGTTTTATTTTATAGTCCCAAGTGAATAATTATTTTCCTTAAGAGAGAAAAAGGGTGGAAAGGAAAAGTAAAAAAAAAATAAAAACTGACACAAGTGATCATACATTCTGAGAGAAAAAGGAAAAATGTTTATGTGAAGCTATATTCTATAGGAAGGAGAACTATTCATGTACAATCTAACTGGCTTCATTAGAGGCAAAACACCAGGTTAAAATAGCTGAACTCATCAGGAAGATACATTTCAGAAAATATCATCACAGGCATCTGCATTGGATTTATGTTTTCTTTTGGTGTGGCCACACACCTGAACCACATCTTCTCATCCAGTTTAATCTCCTCTAAAGCTAATTCTTTAATCCATTTTGAGAGAAAGAGGAAAGGAGAGGGAGAGAAACATCGATGTGAAAGTGGACCATCCATCGGCTGCCTCCCCGCCAGGGATGGAGCCCACAACCTGGGCATGTGCCCTGACCAGGAATTGAACCAGCAGCCCTTTGGTGCATGGGATGACACCCAACTAACCGAAACAAACCAGAAGCTCATATTTTAGCCTCCTTCTGTCTGACTCTTGTGCCTATCTCTCAATTGGTTCCAAATGTGGAGCTGAGAATGTAATCACTGTTAACCCCTTCTAATACCTAAATTACTATGTTGATTAAAAGGACACGCTTATGCCCAAAGCCGAGGTTTTATTTTCCTTACAGCTAGTGATCTGGAAACTTTCCCAAACTACTTTTACTTTTAGAATCTTATGTGCCACACAAAATTAGGGCATTTGAAACAGACTTCGTGGGAGAATTCTATAACCTAGAATTTAAGCCAGTTCTATAAGGAGACACATTTGCAGCTTTGTTCTATTTAAAATATGCAAATTTTCAAATCTTTACGGATACAATATAATATCTCTATTGAGCCACAAGCAATTTTATCCACTTTTTTTGTGGTTATATGTAGCTAATATAAAGCCTCTTTCCTGGTGGCTATGTTTAATAAAAAGAACTAAAAAAATAATTTTTATGGAATTTGGAAGATAACTTTAAGCATCAGCCCTAAAGTTTTAGGATACTGGAGAGATTTTTTTAAACTGTTTTCTAAAATTGATTATAGTGAAGTATGTAGAGGTTTATATTGTGAAGGTGAAAGACTAAAAATGATGAAGAGTGATATTTAATTAAATTATCAAAAACTATGTTCTGATCCCTTTTCTTAGTGTAATGGTATTTTCTAACTTATTTTGCTAAATAAAAAAACAAGGGGCCATATGTTAACAATTGTCTTGAGAAAATGGATATTTATCATACATTCATGTCAATTCATATGAGTATTATTTAAGCATGAGCCATTATTATGGTTGATTTCTTTTTGTTGCCTTAAAATAGAATTTCCTACAATTTAGATAAGAATGTTGACCTGAAGAAATGCAGGCTGAAAATATGCCACTTTTAATTTAGAAGGAGTTCTCTCAAAATTGGAATAAAATCCAAATTGTATAAATTGCTTAACTATCTACTATATTGGACATAACTTTAAACATTACTTTAAAAATAGAAAGTAATTAAAATGGATAGCCTCCATAAATGTTTAATCTAAGTATTTATTTTGAATAAAGTGTGCAAATTATGGATTAGCATATATTATTAATAGGTTCCCAATCTTAGAAAGATGGTTTAAATTTACCATTAAGTATATAGGTCTTTATTGTCAGTTTTGTGGTGACTTTTTTTTTATTAACTTTCTCTGGATTTAAATCATAGTAGTATTAACCATTTGATGTCCTAGACGAGGAAGAATAAATTCCATTCTGATGAAGTGATAGGGAGCTATATAATAATGAAATGAATACATGAATTACATCATATGTTCTCTAGCTATGAAACTGACTGATGCGCAAAAGACCAGAGAAATTTTTGCTGGTAGAATGACTGTTCCAATGGATTAAATAAGTAGGGGTGAGGTAGAAGTAAAGTAGATTACTTTTCTTCTTCACTTTTTAATTATTTTCTTTTTTGCAAAGTAGGGTAATGGTAAAGTACAAGCACATAAGAAAGTATATTAAAATCCAACTGGTATTCCTTTGGGATTCCCAGTTGTTCACATTTATTGACATAGAGTTTCTCTGGATTTAATCTTCAAAAAATATGTTAATAACAGTATGTAATTATTTCTTAGGTTAACCACTTTTTAAATTTTGTCTATTAGTTTTAGATACAGTTACAGTTCTGGGGCAAATAGTAAGAATGATTTTCATGTGATCAATGTTGTTTCTAATTACTGCTGTGATGGAAAATGATATTTGTAATAGTACGAAAGGCTTATTTTATGTTATTGTATCCTATAGATACTATTTTCTATAGACCAAACCAAAATCTGAATTAGAACACTTTTTCTTTTTGGGGCAGAGCAAGGAGTGACAAAAAGAGAATAGAAAGAAAGTCAACTTGAAGTTGAGACATACTTCTTTCACATAGTCTCCTGGTTTCCAATTGACTTTAGGCAAAATACTACCATTTGTGAGCTGTGTACTCTTCGTCTCTAAAATGGAAATAATACCACCTATCTAACTGGGTTGTTGTAGAGTCTAAGTACTTAACATATCTGACACAAAAGAGTCCATCAATTTTAGAATACTCCTCACTCCCTTTTGCTCCAAAATATTTTTTTACTAATAAGGAAAGTTTCAGTGAACTATTGATGCCAGCAAAGAAAAACAAAAGAGGTCTAGAGGAATGCAAGAAGTCTTCCTAGAAGATTTATTATAAAATAAGAAGCAAATGGATACCATATCCAAACCAAAGTCAGTTCTGCTAGGTTTTTTCCCATCTGAGAAAACATATCTCATAACACTTTACTTCATTAACCAACTTAAGAGTATAGAGCTTCCCTAATCCTCCTGTGCACTGTGATTATTAAAATTCTTGGCAGCTTGATGTGCTAGAGATGAGAACAGATTAACTCAATTATACGCAGTGAGGCATGCTTTATTAGAATACTACCTTGCCTCTTATTACGTGGGTTTAGCTTGTCAAAAGTAACAAATGAAAGACTTAACTTCCCATAACTTTTTCCTCCCACTTCATCTATTATATCTTCTGATATCCTCAAAAGTGCTTTTTATACTCCAAAGAAACCTAGTCTTAGAAAATCTTTGAATTTCAATGTCAAAACGTTCCTAATATATTAACTTTGCCAGACAAAGTTTAAGCCAATATTTTTTTGTTAGCTTTCTATCAGAGAGCAAGTTCTGTTCAACAATTGTTAGTTTATTTATAAAGATATTCTGTTAGCAACACTTGACTCTTTCCCACCAATTGGGGAGACACAAAGGAAACCTAAGTCAGCTCTAGTGCTGAACCAATTGCCTCAGTGTTCTTGACTTTTAATTTTCAGAAAATAGATGCCTTCTTTAGGTTGGTATGAGGCTGAACTGATCTCTGAGTTTCCATTTAACTCTAAAATTCTCTATATCTATGAGTAGCTTAGGAATCCTATTCAGGTACAAAATAAGCACAAAATAAAATCTAGTTAAAATCAAGGAGCTTAAAGTCCAAGTTCCCCTCTAATATCAGTCCTTAACTACTAATAAGTCAGTTCATTCTCTCAAGACACAAAGTAAGTTGATTCTCATTTGCATTTTAATTTAATATATACACTACACACCCAGAACTGGAGTTGCAAATATAAATGGAATAATCATAGTCTCTATCGCATCAGAGTTTAAGGTCTAGAGCAGGTGTCTTAGTCCAGTCAAGCTGCTATAACAAAATTATATAGGCTGCATGGTTTATAAACAACATAATTTTTTTCCTTACAGTTATGGAGAGTAGATGTCCAAGATCAGCATGACAGCATCATAAGGTCTGGTAAGGCCCCTCTTCTGGGTTTCAGGTGGCCGTTTTCTCACTGTATCCACACATGGCAAAGGGAAAGAGAGAGCTCTCTGGAGTCTCTTTTGTAAGAGCACTTACCCCATTCATGAGGGCTTCACTCTCATGACTTAATCCCCTCCCAAAGGCCCCACCTTGGGATGCCATCACATTGGGAGGTTAGAATTTCAACTTATGAATTTTGAGGGGATTAAATATTCAGTCCATAACAAAGAAAGACCAGCAAATAATTAAAGACAGAATGGGGGCTTTGATGAGGCAAGTCTTTGAATGTTTCTGGTTTCTGGCTTAAACAACTGAATGAATGGTAATTGCTATCAAATTCTAAGAGTGAGCACACAGCGCATTAGGAGACTAGAATAAAAATAGTTATTTCAGTGTAAGATATTCAGCTTAGGCTATTCAGTTGAGTTTTAAATGCCTTTCCCAGAAAGAGCTTTCAACAACATGTAACCTTTCTCCAATCTTGATGTTGATGCTAAAACTGGAATCATTTGATCCATGATTAAAGAAAGTGGAATCTCCTATGGGAATTATTTTGAGATTCCAATAAACCTTCAAACAAATGAGAAAGATGGTGGCCATGTTCCCCAGCCTGCTGAGGAAGAAAAATCCCAGAGGTCAAGTTCATTTTAGAACTTTGCTAAGACATGAAAGGTAGCATGTAATTACAACAGAGGATGATTTGGGGGCTAGGGTACATGTTTTACTCTTTTAAAGAACAAAATTGGAAATTACTTCCTCTGATTGTAAAGAATCTAGTCGTAGAACTTCAAAGCTCAGTGTTCTGTGGGCTTGTCTCTTTATCTCTTCTATAGTCTCATGAGCTGGAAGAAATATTTAGGACTAGAGGCTGTATTATAATTTTTTTCAAGTTGCTCAGCAGTACTGGGAGAGAAAATTAAGCACCTCTTTTGATTAGGTTGGAAATAAGAAATCCCAAAAGGACTGTAAAAATAGACAGTGCTGAGGGAAAGGGAACCCAAAGTTCAGAGAAGGGCTTTTGATTATGAATTAAAAATTCAAGTTGAATTAACACAGGCAAAGTTAAAGATACTGTATTTCATTGATCCTAAGTTCAAATTTGTTCATAAATGGTAAATGATCTCTGAAATCAGCATCAATCATCTTAAAATTGAGGTTATTCTGATACTCAATGTAACAAGCTAAAGCATGTACAAACTTAGTAGTAGCTATTTATTTTGTCATAATTTTAATAATTTTGAGGATTTTGAATACTCATATGAAATATAATTGCCACACAATGTCCTCAGAAAGATTGTGTTATGACTCAGCTTTGAATAAAAAGTTACCATACACACCCTAACCGGTTTGGCTCAGTGGATAGAGCATTGGCCTGCGAACTGAAAGGTCCCAGGTTCGATTCTGGTCAAGGGCGTGTACCTTGGTTGTGGGCACATCCCCAGTAGGGGGTGTGCAGAAGGCAGCTGATCGATGTTTCTCTCTCATTGATGTTTCTGACTCTCTATCCTTCTCCCTTCCTCTCTGTAAAAAATCAATAAAATATATTTTTTTAAAAGTTACCATACACCCACAAAGACATGGAAACAGAGCAAAGTATTATAAATATCTGTGTCTAATAATTACAGAACTTTTTAAAAAATTATACATTTTTAAGAAATTGGTGAGAAGACAAGTTCTGTACTCAGCAAATTTAATCATATAATAAATACAGTATTATCAACTACACTCACTATGTTATACATTAAATACTCAAATAAAGAAAAATATGAGAAGTAATGAATGTGATACTTAACTAGATGGGTAATTTCTAATGTCTTTTCCTTCTTATTGATACATAAAAGAATGGTGCCAATTAAAATCAGAGACATCTTAGACTTGATGAAATGTGGAAAGTGAACAATCCAAAATTATTCCACTGTCTCTTCAAATATCTTTAATTATATATATTTTTATTGTTATTTAGTCTTATTTGGTTATTTTAAATTATTTTTAAAACTAAAGTCTGCATCACAAAGAACACTTTTTTTAAGGCACTATAATTGTTGGTGCTACCTGATGGCAGGAAATCATAATTATTGGGAAAGTATTAAAAAAGGAAAACAATTTCTGAAGTGCTGAAACTAAGTTTTAAAGTAATATATCCTGGCAAATGTCCCAGACACTTTTATGGACCCAGAAGAATAGTTGCACTGGACTGTATAAAGGAAGTGACATGGTAGATTTAGATTCTGATTAACTTTTCCCAAGGATTTAAAAGAAACATTCTCTAAATCAAAGTTTGTCAGTGAGGAAAATGTAAATTCTAGTAGTTTGTTTCCTGGATTGGTAGCAGATCATTTATGCATGCCATAACTGCTGAGCACCTGTCTGTATAAGCAACTATTCTGGACTCTATTGCAGATGCAATTAGAAATAGGCAGAGTTTATAATCTGGACTAGGAGCTAACACGTATATACAAATAATTATAACTCGAAATGCTAAAGAACTTCCCGCCAGACATGAACCAAGGACCCTGCTACAAGCTATTTACACACCTCTATTTTGGGTGAAAGTAGAAGGAGGTTGAAAGATGAGACAAATACAGGCAATTGTGTGACACAAGGTGTTTTAATGAGTTACCTGTAAAATGTGAAGTGCGTCTAATATTCTTCAAAGTCAACTTCAATGTTCATTCACTTTAAGATGATCGTTTTAAAATCTGAGGGGATAAAAGAGAAAATAGAAAGTATTAACATTGCTTTTTCTTATGATGGCACAGCATTGGGTTTTTTAAATAGAATTTAAATTTGTGTAACTTTTTAATGATGTATCTCCCTTTTAAAATGTGTTGGCATTTTAAGATCCAAGTTGAAGTAATTTGCAATTTTATAATATTTCACTGATGATCTCAAGGTTCTTGCTGCAATAAAAAAATCTATTTTTATTAATGAATTAATAAAATGATTTAATGATTTTTCTTTTTATATACTGCAATTAATTACATTTTTGTGTCCACGTCATTTTTTTTATTATTTCTTTGCTGTCACATTTTGTAGGTAATTCTTTATTTCACTTTCTACCATAATTACTTATTTATAAAATTGTCTTTTTAGTTAGAACATGAGTATTTGAAGGCAGAGAATATATCCTAGTCACCCTCCAAAACACCTAGTAAAGTGTCTGGAACTTAGCAACAACTCAATAAAACATATAATGAATAAATATATGCATGAAAAATGACTAAAATAATGGAAATACTTTTAAAATATATAAAAGCATATGAAAAATATCTTGGTTCTCATGCTTTGTCAAATTTTAATTCCAGAAGACTAAATATTTTTATTAACATCAAATTTTTATAATGTGTAAAATAGCATTTCTTTTCAAACGTAACACACAGCTGTTGTTATATAGAAAACCACTAACCAGAGAGAGAGAGAGTGGAATACACACATGGACTTACTTGCTGAGGGACTCACTTGCTCTGAGCTTAGGTACTGGAGCAGTAAGTAGTGCCAGGGACATATGGTGAAGAACTGAATTGTCTGGCTTCATGGCAACGACCAGAGGAGAAGCTGTCTCCCAGACAGAAGTGCTGGAAGAAGCCATTATTTCTTTGCTGAGCCCTCCCCCTGCGAGTGCAGGTGGGTACCATATCTTAGTCTACATCAATCTAGCTAACACTGTTCCCTCCACCCTAGAAATTCCTTGAGACCCAACCTGACCCAACTTTTGGGGCCACCCAAGCCATTTCCAGTGACTTTTATATACAGATGACTGGTCTTGGCTCATGCTGCAGACTTTTCTAGAATCTTACAATGGTTCACAACCCCCAAACAAACAGCATATGCCCACTACTTCTGACTAAGTTGCCCAACCCTGACATTAGTGGCAGCCAGCCTTGATTCACAGCTTGGCTTCTCCCGGGTACCTCCAAGCCCAGCACAAGCAGTAACCATCTATAGATCATTTTGTAGTTCATACTACATGGCCCCAGGCAGAGCAAAGTCAGTGGCTGATTTTGGCCTGCATCACAGTCCCTCTCAAGAGGCTCCAGAACCAGTACATCTTGTGGTCAGCTTAAGATCACACCAGAGCACCAGCCAACCACCTACACAAACAACACACCAAGAAGACAAACTCAGCAAGCACCAGAGCCTCATTAAAACAAATCCTGCTCTGTGGTGTTAGCCCAGCCGTGGGCAAACTACGGCCCGCGGGCCGGGCTGTTCTATCCTGCCCGCGGAGCCGAAAGAGCAGAGGGTTCTCTTGCTCTCCCCTCCGCTCCTTTACTTTGAATTTATATTAGTTCACACAAACACTCCATCCATGCTTTTGTTCTGGCCCTCCGGTCCAGTTTAAGAACCCATTGTGGCCCTCGAGTCAAAAAGTTTGCCCACCCCTGTGTTAGCCCCTGCACAACAGCTCCTCCACTACAGTCATGGCAGGTCTTCACAGCCAATCAGCTTAAGGGTCAGTCCCTCCCATTGACATGCCATAAGCAATCAAGGCTCAACTACAACAGAAGAGTACAAACAACCAACACAAGGGACCCTCCTGGAGCACCTGGCTGAGGTAACCAGGAAGACCACACCACTGGGCCCTACAGGACATCTACTATATAAGGCCCCTCTACCTATACCAGGAGACACAGAAACAAACACAGGGAGGCAGCCAAAATGAGAAGAGGAAAAAACATGTCTCAAATGAAAAAACAGGACAAAACTCCAGAAAATGAACTAAACAAAATGGAGACAAGCAATCTACTGGTTACAGAGTTCAAAACATTAGTTATAAGGATGTCCAATGAACTCTGTTAAAACTTTATTAAAGAGATAGAAAACATAAAAAAGGAGAGAGAAAAACATAAAAAAGAACCAGTCAGAAATGAAAAATACAATAATGGAAATGAAGAATACACTAGAGGGAATAAACAGTAGATTAGATGAAGTAGAGGATCAAGTTAGAAATTTGGAAGACAAGGTAGCAGAAAATAACCAATTAGAACAGCAAAAATAATTTTAAAAAATAAGGATAGTTTCAGGGGCCTCTGGGGCAATATCAACCAAACCAGTATTTGCATCATTGGAGTACCAGAAGATAGAAAACAAGGGATTAAGAACCTATTTAAATAAATAATGACAGAAAACTTCCCAAACCTAGCAAAGAGAATAGACATAAAAGTCCAGAAACACAGAGTCCCAAAGAAGATAAATTCAAAGAAGTCCACACCAAAACACATCATAATTGAAATGACAAAGGTTAAAGACAAAGAGAGAATCTTAAAATCAACAAGAGAAAAGCAGTTAATTACCTACAAGGGAGCTCCCATAAGGCTGTCAGCTGACTTCTCAACAGAAACTTTGCAGGCCAGGAGGGATTGGCATAAAATATTCAACGTAATAAAAAGCAAGGACCTATAAACAAGATTACTCTACCCAGCAAGGCTATCATTTAGAATCAAAGGTCAGATAAAAAGTTTCCCGGACAAGAAAAAAAGCAAAGGAGTTCATCACTACTAAACCAATATTATAAGAAATGTTAAGGGGACTTCTTTAAGAAGAATAAGAAAAAATATACATGAATAATAAAATTACAATAACTACATACCTATCAATTTTTACTTTAAATGTAAATGTATTAACTGCTTCAATCAAAAGATATAGGGTAGCTGAAGAAATAAGCTGCCTATTAAGAAACTCACTTCAGAAAGTAACGAAATGGAAAAGGATATTTCATGCAATGGAAACAAAAAATAAAATGGTGGGGTGGCAATATTTATATCAGACAAAATAGACTTTAAAACAAAGGCTGTAACAAGAGACAAAGAAGGACCCTACAATTCCACTTCTGAGCATATATTTGAAGAAACCTAAAACTTTAATTTAAAAAGACATATGCATCCTTATGTTCATTGCAGCATTATTTACAATAGCCAAGATATGGAAGCAACTGAAGTGCCCATCGATAGACAGATAAAGAGGTGGTACATATATACTCAGCCATAAAAAAATAATGAAATCTTGCCATTTGCAACAATATGGATGAACCTAGAGAGTAGTATGCTAAGTGAAATATGTCAGAAAAATACAAATACCATATGATTTCACTGTTTTGTGGTACCTAAAAAACAATATAATTGAACAAACAAAACAGAAACAAACTCACAGATACAGAGAACATTTTGATGGTTGTCAGATGGGAAGTAGGTTACAGGGATTGGTAAAAAAAGGGGAAGGGATTAAGATGTGCAAATTGTCAAATATAAAAGTAGTCATGGGACATAAAGTATAGCATAGAGAATATAGTCAGTAATCTACACTAATAAAAGAGAAACATGCAAATTGACCATCATTCCAATACATCCACCAGCCAATCAGGAGCGAGTATGAAAATTAGCCCAACAAAGATGGTGGCAGCCATGGAGCTGGAGTGAGCAAGAGGCTTGGGTTGCCCCCGGCAATGGAGGAAGCCAAGCTTCCCACCTGCCCTGGCTGGCCCTGGCCTCCGCTCAAGGCTACAAAGTTTCAATTATAGAAGATAAATAAATCCCAGATACCTGCTTCCAGCTGGCCCTGGCCTCTGCTCAAGGAGGAGCTGAAAAAATAAAAAGAAAAGAATAAAAGGAGGAGCTGGGAGCCTGGATTGCCAGGGGGCATGGCCAGCCTGGAAACAGCCCTCAGCTCCTCACCCAGGCTGGCCACACTCCCATGGGGTGAGGGTCCCAGCTGGGGGGCTTGCCCAGCCTGCAAACAGCCATCAGCCCCTCACCCAGGCTGACCAAGCACCCCAACGGGGACCCCCACCCTGAAGGGGGTGTGGCCAGCCTGAAAACAGCCCTCAGCCCCTCACCCAGGCTGGCCACGCCCCCCAGCAGGGACCCTCACCCCATGGGGGCGTGGCCAGCCTACAAACCACCACAGGCCCCTCACCCAGGCTGCCCCATGCCCCAAGGGAACCCCCACCCTGATCTGGGACACCCTTCAGGGCAAACCAGTTGGCCCCCACCCATGTACCAGGCCTCAATCTATACTAATAAAAGGGTAATATGCTAATTAGACTGGGAGGCCTTCCAGGAGACCTTCCGGACATTCTTCTGGACAAAGCCATGGTAGCGGGGCCAAGGTAGAGGCAGTTAGAGGCCAAGAGGGAAGGGCAGTTGTGGGTGATCAGGCCAGGATGGGACGGCAGTTGTGGGTGATCAGGCTGGTGGGGGGCAGGGCCATTGGGGGTGAGCAGGCCATCAGTGGGAGTCAGTTGGAGGTGATCAGGACAGTGGGGGGGGGGCAGTTTGGAGTGAGCAGGCCAGTAGGGGGGCAGTTGGGGGTGAGCAGGCCAGCAGGGGGTGGGCAGTTGGGAGTGAGCAGGCCAGCAGGGGAGGCATTTGCGGGCGAGCACACTGGCATGGGGGGCAGTTGGGGGTGATCAGGCTGGTGGGGGGCAGGCATTTGGGAGCTAGTAGGCCGGTGGTGGGGGGCAGTTGGGGGCAAGCAGGCTGGCAGGCAGAGTGATTAGGGACAATCAGGCAGGCAGGCAGGCAGGTGAGCCAGCAGTCCTGGATTGCGAGAGGGATGTCTGACTGCCAGTTTAGGCCCAATCCCTGTAAACCGGCAGTAGGACATCCTTCGAGGGGTCCCAGAGAGGGTGCAGGCTGGGCTGAGGGACACACCCCCTCCCCCCATGCACGAATTTCGTGCACAGGGCCTCTAGTATTGTAATAACTATGTATGGTGTCAGATGAGTACTAGATTTATCTTAAGTTATACAAATGTCTAATCACTATGTTATATACCTGAAACTAATATAATAATGTATGTCAACCATATTTGAAAAAATAAAAAATTATTTTAAAAAATGACTGGTAAAATAAATAATTAATTTTTAAAAAATTTAAAGGAATTCCTTATATATTCTGGATACAGAGTCCTTATTAGAGATATGACTTGCAAATATTTCTTCCCAGTCTGTGGGTTGTCTTTTCAGTTTGTAGGTGGTGGTGTTTGAAGCAAAAGTTTTCAATTTGGATGAAGTCCAACTTACTGTTTTTCTTTAATGGCTTGCACTTTTGGATTCATATCTGAGATATCATTGACTACACCTAGGTTGTGAAGACTTGCTCCTATGTATTCTTCTAAGAGTTTTATGTTTTAGCTCTTGTACTGTTCATTGATTCATTTTGAGTTAAATTTTGCATTTGGTGTAATAATAGGGTGTAATTCCATTCTTCTGAATATGGATATATAGTTGTCCCAGCACCATATGCAGAAAAGAGTATCTTCTCCCATTGAATTGTCTTGTTACCTTGTTGAAAATCAATTGACTATAAGGGTTTACTTCTGAGCTCTCAATTATGTTCTACTAGTGGCCCAGTGCATGGATTCATGCACATTGAAAGAAAATTAATTAGAAGAAATATTTTAATATCGCTATTCACCCTTTCTCTATAATAGAAGTGTCAACCAAATTCACAATTGACAAAGACAGATCGAAACACACACATGTGATTGGCACCAGCAAGATTCTGTGTATCATGCGTGCATGAGTCAACTTGGCCTTTTATATATATAAAATAAACTTGCTTAATTAGACCTGCTTTCTGATTTAGCTAAACATTTTCCAGCCCAGTGAAGCACCCCAACTTCTCTTTCAGGTAATTGTCAGCAACACAGCAGTAAATATAACATGAAGCAGATTATTATTGTAGATCACTCAGGGAGAATAAGTGGTAAAATATTTATCTGTAGCAGTGTTTGACTACATTTTGCACAGTGAGAAAACCTGAAGTCCTTTTCAAGTTCCACCATTTCTTACTTCTTTTTAGTTGGGTCACGTTTCTAAACTTGCTATATCTCCGTTTTCCGGCTAATGAAAAGAAAATAGGATTCTACCGAGTCTCCTATCTACCTACTCCAAGACTTCTGTGAGGATCAAATGAGATGAGGCATGAGAAAATGCTTCACAGACATTTGGTTAAAGTGTAAAATGTTTGCACCTGGCTATAAAGGAAGTCATCTTCCTGGGCTGAACAAACTACAAGGAGGCTAGTCGCTAGGGAGAGGAAGCTGGGTGTTGCTATGTGATGTCATTACCTGGCACCCACAGCCACCCTTTCTGGGCTGGACTGGGCTGTGGACCACATTTTGCGCCATGGGGTGTTGGCAGCATTGGCTGCGATTTGGTGGGCTGTTGCTCCGGGGTGGTGGCAGGGCCTGTGTTCCACTTGGGGGAAGCCGAGTGTTGCTTTGTCAGCACCAGGTCCATGGTGCTATTTCTTTGAAAATGGCCAGTGCACGTCACGGCAGCTCTTGCATTGAGCAGCTGCCCCCTAATGGTCAGTGCACGTCATAGCGACCGTTTGGACAGTTGGAGAGACACTTAGCATTTATGAGAGAGAGAGAGAGAGAGAGAGAGAGAGAGAGAGAGAGAGATTGATCTCTACCTCTATCTTTATTCAAGTAACACACTGTCTTGATTACAGTGGTAAGTTTTGAAATAAAAAAGTCTGAGTTCCAAACTTGACTCCCTTTTAAAACATTTTTGGCTCTACTGGGTTTCTTATATTTCTATATGAATTTTAGGATCAGTTTGCCAATTTCCACAAAAAAAACCAACTGGTATTTTGATAGGGATTGTATTGAATATGTAGATTAATTTGAGGAATACTGCTATTTTAGCAATATTAAGTCTTCTAATCCATGAGCATGGGAATCTTTCCATTAATTTAGATTATAACTTTTTAACTATCCTGGTTTTAATGTACCAGTCTTGAACTTCTTTGAGTACATTTGTGCTCAAGTAATTTTATTCTTTTTTACTCTACTGTAATTGAATTGTATTGAATTCATTTTCAAATGACTCATTGATACTGTCTAGAGATGCAACTAATTTTTGTACATTGATCTTGTATCCTGCAACCTTGCTAAACTTGTTTATTAGGTCTAGTAGTTTTTTAGTAGATGCATATTATTTTTTAAATCCCCTTTTTCACTTTACAACATAGTATGAATAGCTTTTCAAGTCAGTTCATATATAGCATTTTAATTCCCATTTTAAGGTTTGCATTGTCTTCCACATTGTGATATAGCAAAATATATTTATCTACTCACCTATTGATAGGCATTTATATTTATTTTCTCCCCCCCCCCCTTTTTTTTTGCTATCACAAAAATACTGAAATGAAAATTCTTGATTATATCTCTAACTACTCAACATGTTCATATTCTTATAGGTCAGAATCCTAAAAGCAGAATTTACTGGTCATAGTGTATATATACCTAAAATGTTTTAAAAATATTACAAAATTGTCCCTTAAAAGGGTCCTATTTTTCTATCATCAACAGAAAAAAATAGATTTATTAAGGTGAGATATCAAAACAACTCACAGTTTCTAATAATGGTCCTTTAACTTGAGTAGAAAGAATTTCTCTACAATAAAGCAACAAGACTCCTCCTCTGAGAGTTCACTTAATGTGGTGCTTAGTGAGGATAGATATATAGCAGAACTCCTGGGGAAGGCATCTTTTTTTTTCCCCATACATTTTAACCAGAAATAACAGAAAAAAACTAAGAGAATTTACTGTAGTTCAATCAATCAACATACATGCTGTGAAGCTTTCTGACATTTTTACTTACTGATTCCCAGAGGAATATGGTTGGTTCACTAGGTCTCAGAATGGGAAGCACACGTTTGAAATGCAGAAACACATGCAGACAGGGTATAACTATATACTTCTCCAAATAAATGATTTCTCAAGTTTGTATATACCTACGAACTGATACACAAATATAGGTATAAGTTCTATATTAATCTTGGCATGAAATGATTAAATAGCAATCCCCTGCTGCTGCCAGAGGGGTATATTATAATCACATTCCCAAGGACTGTGCCGGTGGTGCCTCCCCACCCCACTCATACCACCAGGAGATCCTTGTTAGGTTGCACTTTAACTTCTAAAAAGAGTTTTGTGGGGTTTTTTTGGGTTTTTCTTTCTTAAATTTATCTTTATTGTTGAAAGCATTACAGATGTCCTGTTTGTGTTTTCCCAAGTACTTCTCCATTGCCTCAAAATGCAGGTGCCTGTTGACTATGAATGAAAGGATAAAGACAAGAAGTACAATGTCCATACCTTGGGGCATCATAGCTTTATTATCATTAGATTGTCAAACTGCCAGCCAGCATTGAGAGGAGAAAACTGAATGGAAACAAAATCTTCAATAGAAATGACTTAACAAAAACTATTCTCTAAGTAAGTATATTAGCAAAGACTAAGATCTTCCTACCTTACCAATATGTTCTCAGAAGCAAGAAGTCTACTGACCAACAGAACCTGAAAAATAAATAATGTAGCCCATCCCAATTCATAAATTATAACCTTAGCTATACAATATATAAATAGAGTTTTTTTCCCCAAATCTCATTGGAATTGGTTCTGAGATTCTCAGAATATGGTTAAAAATTCTCCACAGGGTAGTTATATCTGTGATTTTAACATAACTTCAAAAACAATGGGCTTTTTTTCAAGAAAACAATAATAAAATGGAAAAATAAATATTAATGCGAAAATTCAGAATGCCAAAAAGCTCATCAGCAAAGACCCAGGATCTTTCCTCTCTAGGAAGCCTTGGGGTAAACTTAAAAAAAAAAGAAAAGGAAAAACCAATTGTATTTTAACCACCAGAGGGCAGTGCAATATAAGTAATGGACTTCAGCAATGAAGCCCAGTCTCATTTCTTACATAAAAGATCACATTTATGTAAGAATAACTATAGACTATAGGTTTACTTTTAACTCTAATGTAATTTTTAGAGTTTACTCTGATATCAATATAATACTCATTTGGAATATTTATAGACATATAATCACTACTAAATTATCCACATTGCTGAAGACCTACATGAAATTGGAAGATGCATCTGTACTAGGTCTTGTTCACCAGTTTTTTCTTCAGTACATGGATGGGATACAGTTTAGGGTAACAACACAAATACTTGATGAAGAAAAAAATTAAAACATCTATAGTCTCAGCCTTATTCAATTTTTGAATTAATTCTAATGAAACCTGGTGCTACATTAGAAACTAGTACTAACCTTAGGGAAGCCGGGCTCCCTCCCTGGACCCTGACCTTCAGAAGGCCCTATCTTGGCCTCCTCTAGCCACGCTACCTCCCCATCAGGCTAGTATTACCCTTCCTCTCATGGTCAATGCAACATGGCCACCTGAAGCCTAGGATCACTCTTTTACATCATGCTCTGGTTATCTCACACACAAAGTCAGTAGAATCCATGTTCCATGCTTATGTAGTCTAGTTCTCTGAGCCCATCTTACCCAGAGTAGATCATGCTTTGGGTGTGGAAAGCCCGAGACCCAAAGGATAGCTGATGGAAAGCTCTTTGGAATATGGATAGAGTTTCCTTGTAGAGGCTGGGTTTTATGAACAAGGAGACTGAAGAAGAATTTTAGCTCTTCCTTATATTTCTGAAGTACATAATTTTTAATAATAATTATATATCAATTGTATAATTTTTAAAATACAGAGATAAAGATATAGGAATTAGAAACAACATGACTTGGTGACAGGGTGGATAGAGAAGGTGAAAAGGAGTGAGTAATCTCCCTGGCTTTCAGGCTTGAAGAAATAATTGAATAAGAAATTCATCAAATGGAGAGAAACCAAGATGGCGGCATAGGTAAGCACCTAAACTGCTGCCTTGCACAACAATTTCAAAAGTACAACTAAAAGACAGAACGGACACCATCCAGAACCACAGGAAAGCTGGCTGAGTGGAAATTCTACAACTAGAAGGAAAGAGGAAGGCACATTGAGACTCAGAGGAGCTGCAAAAGGCTGAGGTACGGAGATGTGCGCGTGTGGAGAGGATGGGAGGCTGAGTGCGTGGCTGGCTTTCCCAAGCAGGAGGGAGACAGAAGCTCCCGACTGTGCTGAACTCCAGTCCTGGGTGAGACTCTGGGAACCCAGACTCATTCGGGGGGAATCTGGACTATCAGGAAAAGAGAAAGCACACTGAGACTCAGGGGAGCTGCGGAAGGCAGAGGTCCGGAGGCGCGTGTGCAGAGAGGACTGACTGCTGAGTGCACGAGCGGCTGAGTGCGCGGCTAGCTTTCTAAAGCGGGAGGGAGACAAAAGCTCCCGACTATGCTAAACTCCAGTTCTCGGCGAGTTTCTGGGAACCCAGACTCATTCGGGGAGAAACTGGATTGTCTGGCAGTGGGCGAAACTCGAGGGCGGCTTTCTCTCAGAGGTGCTTGCAGAGATTACTGAGGGACACTGAGACCCAGGGGCCTCATAGGGCAGGGCTGATGGGAATCCAAGGCTGTCTGCTCCACCCTGAGACTCCGCCCCATCCAAGATAAGCACAGAGGCTTTTGCAATTTTGTAAGTCTTGTCTCATAAGGGTGTCTCCAGCACAGAAGTTCTCCCAGTGTAGACACAGCTGATCCTCACAGCCAATTGGCCTGGAGGTCAATTCCTCCCAGTGATACCAACAACAATCAAGACTTAACTACAACAAGGCTGAGCACACAGTCCACAAAGGGGTGCACCAAAAGTGTCCACCTCAGGTAACTGGGGCAGGCTGAGCCACTGGGCCCTGTAGGACACCTACCACACAAAGCTACTCTACCAACTCAGGGAAGCAACGAAAATGTGGAGACAAGAAAACAGATCACAAATGAAAGAAATGGAGGAAAGCAAATGACTGGATATAGAGTTTAAAACCACGGTTATAAGGTTTTTCAAGAATTTCCTAGAAAAGGCCGATAAATTTAGCGAGACCCTCGAGGATATGAAAAAGACCAACTAGAAATTAAACATACACTGACTAAAATAAAAAATATTATACAGAGACCTAACAACAGACTAGAGGAACGCAAGAATCAAGTCAAAGATTTGAAATACAAAGAAGCAAAAAACACTCAACCGGAAAAGCAAAAAGAAAAAACAATCCAAAAATATGAAGATAGTATAAGGAGCCTCTGGGACAACCTCAAGCGTACCAACATCCGAATTATGGGGGTGCCAGAAGAAGAGAGAGAGCAAGATACTGAAAACCTATTGGAAGAAATAATGACTGAAAACTTCCCCCACCTGGTGAAAGAAATAGACTTACAAGTCCAGGAAGCACACAGAACCCCAAACAAAAGGAATCCAAAGAGGACCACACCAAGACACATCATAATTAAAATGCCAAGAGCAAAAGACAAAGAGAGAATATTAAAAGCAGCAAGAGAAAAACAGTTAATTACCTACAAGGGAGCACCCATACAATTGTCAGCTGATTTCTCAACAGAAACTATGCAGGCCAGATGGGAGTGGCAAGAAATATTCAAAGTGATGAATAGCAAGAACCTACAACCAAGATTACTCTACCCAGCAAAGCTATCATTCAGAATTGAAGGTCAGATAAAGAGCTTCACAGATAAGAAAAAGCTAAAGGAGTTCATCACCGCCAAACCAGTATTATATGAAACGCTGAAAGGGATTCTTTAAGAAGAGGAAGAAGAAGAAAAAGGTAAAGATAAAAATTATGAACAACAAATACATGTCTATCAACAAGTGAATCTAAAAATCAAGTGAATTAAAAATCTGATGAACAGAATAAACTGGTGAATATAATAGAATCAAGGACATAGAAAGGGAGTGGACTGACAATTCTTGGGGGTAAAGGGGTGTGGGGGGTGCGGGAAGAGACTGGACAAAAATCGTACACCTATGGATGAGGACAGTGGTGGGGGGGGTAAGGGCAGAGGGTGGAGTGGGAACCAGGTGGAGGGGAGCTATGGGGGTAAAAAGAGGAACAATTGTAATAATCTGAACAATAAAGATTTATTAAATTAAAAAAAAAGAAATTCATCAAATGAAATTAGAAATTCAAGAAGGGGAACGTGTTTGAGAACATGGTGTAGGAATGATAAATTCTATGAAGAACAATTGTGTTTGAGGATCTGTGTAATTCAGGTATCTCCCACTTTTCAAATTTAGAATTTTGCCACTTGCCTTTTACAAAATACCTACATTAGTACCTGTTTTCACTAATTAAAAGAAATCTGAAGAGGATTTTCACTTTAACAAAAACAAAGATGAAAACCAAAAATAGCATTCAGCATTTTTTTTAAAGGAACAGATACGTTATAGAGGCAATGTACACCCCGAGCAGAGAGAGTCGCCCCTCTAAGCTCTTCCCCCGAGAACTACACTCAGCATGTCAGCATGAAGCCACCAGAGCTTTGCACTGTATCTTCGAGCACCTGTGTTTTATCTCGATTTATTTTGTGCATTCCAGCTTTTACAGCTTGTTAGTGTTACTGTACGTTTCATGTGTTACTTGGTATGATTTGGTAGGTTATCTTCGGGGTCTGGGAATGATCAAAATTTTCCCATATAAATTAGTGATAATTGCTTCTTTGCTTTACATCATTTTGGCCTACAAAAGGTTTCATAGAGCTATATTGAATAAGAGTGGTGAGAGTGCACATTCTTGTCTTGTTCCTGATTTTAGAGAAAAGCTTTCAGTTTTTCCATTGATGTGGTATTGGCAGAGTGTTTGTCATATATGAACTTTATTATGTTGAGATATAATCCCTCTATTCCCATTTGACTGAGAGATTTTATCAAAAATGGATGCTGGATTTTGTCAAATGGTGCCAATTAGAAGTCAAACATTAAGTAAATGAACTATTTCCTGTCCATAAGATGTTAGTTCTCTTCTATGAAGATTAATGTTAAAGTACTGCTTTTATTCATCATCACTGATCATTTTCTTGAAATATAAATTCATTCAACGAAGTCTCATTTATTAACCAGACAATTTAGACAACATAGTGTTCTAAGCAGTAAGTAGTAAGTTGCTACGTACATTTGGTAATGCAGAATCAGAAGCTAGTAGAAGAATCCTTAAAGAAGTCAAAAGAAATGTAGGCTGGCCAAAGTTCTATTGTGTTTTTTTCTTTTCTTTCCTTTGGCATGCTCATCTTGGCTTTAATTTCTCTTCTTTTTTTAAAAAAAATATATTTTTATTGATTTCAAAGAGGAAGGAAGAGGGAGAGAGAGATAGAAACATCCATGATGAGAGAGAATCATGGATAGGTTGCCTCCTGCAAGTCCCCCACTGGGGATCGAGCCCACAACCCAGGTATGTGCTCTTGACTGGAATCGAACCTGGGACCTTTCAGTTCGCAGGCCGATGCTCTATCTGCTGAGCCAAACCAGCTAGGGCTAATTTCTCTTCTTATGCTTAAATTTTTAAGTAATGAAGGCTTGGTATCTATTTATGCCAACTTGGACTTTAATGGATTTATTATTGGTCTAATTCAAACATCACTTTCTACCTCATTTCAGAGTCACCTTCCTCCAGATTATACAGCACACTCCCCATCCCTGCTCCCCACTGTTCTCCTCATTTCTCTCACACCCAGCTTAACCCCTGAGTAGTTACCTTGTCTTTATGTGAGCCCCAGAGGAAACAAGACAATGAATTAAATTCTGTACATTCTTACTTAATATTATATAGGTTCTAATTTTATCATAGGCTAATTGATATAACCAATAGTTAAATTTCTGTGACATTTTCTGGTCACAAAACCCAACAAACTTCTAAATAAAGATCCAAAACACTTCTAATATTAAACATTGAAATAAATGTGAGCTACAAATACATTTAAGAAAGATTAATAAAGACAAGTAAGATTAATGTCACACAGAAAGCGGCCTCCATCAGGAATCAATTTTCTCTCTCTCAATGTTATAATGAAACAACATTGAATGGAATGATGTTATTCAAGAACCTGCTATATACTTTTAGATTCCAAGGGGAGAATCCTATGAAATAAAACCCTGCCCCCTCCTTGGGTTTTTTGTTTGTTTGTTTTGGTTTAATTTTGTGTGTATGCATCTGTGTAACTCCAAAATAACGCCTTCTTAACTCCACTGTGAGACTCACCATTCTATTTTTTGAGACATCTAATTGTCTATTCACAACATCCAACATCTCTCCCTACTCACTTCCATCATGCAAGCACAGTGCCATAACTCTGATTCATATAATCCATGTAATATTGGAAGAACGGGAAGAGTGCTTCAGCAATATAGGTGATGAGAAACATGGCCCTCGGTGTCCACTAGGTTCAAAGACCATCTGGTGCCCAAGTCTCACAAAGCCCTTAGGATTCTTTGTTTGGGTCCACGCTGCAGGACAATCTTTTGAACAAAGGATATACCTCTTCAGGGCAAAAACAAATTGTCAGTTTTGTTTATATAGCTTTAATCCTTAAAGAAGCACAAGATAGTTTCTTAATTTGGGAGGGACCTCTGCCTCCTCATATAGTGAGGCATATTATTAAACAAAGCAGTAACTGTACTTCTCAAGGGTAGATCCCTTAGAAAAGAAGTTTGAAGACAATTGTTCTAGCAAGTCCTCAATAAACTTCTTTACCAAACACCCTCCTTCTCAATTTCCACCTGGGGGAGGGGAAGGATGTGGTTTATTCCACCGACTTCTGCTTTTTTCATTTTGGAAGAAAGGCCAAAATCCACCATGACACCAATTTCAGGATACCATATGACCTATCTGATATCTTAACTGAACCATCTGTTTCTGCTGTATCCAAAATCTTTTCATTGCAGTATCTCATGGTGAACAGGGAATATGTTATTAGAAGTATTTATTTGTATTTTTTAAAATATATTTTATTGATTTTTTTACAGAGAGGAAGGGAGAGGGATAGAGAGTTAGAACATCAATGAGAGAGAAACATTGATCAGCTGCCACCTGCACACCCCCTACTAGGGATGTGCCGGCAATCAAGGTACATGCCCTTGACCGGAATCGAACCTGGGACCCTTTAGTCCGCAGGCCGACGCTCTATCCACTGAGCCAAACCAGTTAAGGTATTTGTATTTTTATAGCACTTTTGATTCAAGACATCCTAAAGAAATTACCAGTACTTGTTGAGTTAGTCATTAACAAAACTATTTTAGTGTCTCACTCATTGTGACTGACACTGGGAAAAGAGAGAGGAATAAGATACAGGTTCCTGCCCTTAAGGAGCTCACAAACAGTAAATTATTAGCCCCAGGTAGTGTGATAATTGGCCTCATATAATGTCATTTTTCTGTTCCAAGATCCTATCCAATATGCCACATTACATTCATTTGTTATGTCCCCTTAAGCTCCTCTTGGCTCTGACACTTTCTCAGGCTGTTCTTGTTTTTTATGACTTTGAAAATTATAATATTTGTCAGTTATGTTTCAGAATGTCACTCAATTTGGGTTTTTCTGATGTTTTCCTCATAACTAGACTGAGGTTATGTGTTTTAGGAGGATATATAAAATTTTCAGTACCAAAATCTCATAAATATAAGAGCAAGGCTTGTTTAGGCAAAACTGAAAAGTAGAGTTCCCAGGGTCCACCCCCACTATATCCACACGTTTCCACCCCCACTTCCTCAGCACCAACACCCAGAGCTGTCTCTCATCTACTTTTCCTTACTTCTAAGGTTCTTCCCCAAAGAAAGCTTCCTCTACCTCCCTCTCTTCCTCTCCCTACCTGCATTCACTGGCTCACTATAAGATCCTAGACCATGCCTCCTTCACTCCTCAGAGCTACTCTCTGCCTGGAAATTTCAACACAACACTCCCCACTCCCCTCGATGCCCACCTTACTCCATTCCACATATCATTTACATAATACCTCCCATTCATACTTCTGGTCTCCTGCTAATGCCAACTTCCTCAGGAAGACCATCTGCCACCCCTGGCCACACCCTGCTTCTCAGGAAGTCAAATCTTAGGGAAGCTTTACTCTTAGAGAAGCTTGAACAGCTCCTTCATAGTGCTATGATCAGATGCACATGTGATTCTGTGATTCATGCTAACTTCCCCCTATTATCTGCAAGCTACATGAAGGCAGAAAATATTACCATTTTTTCTCACCTGATATTATCAGTGCCTTGCACAGGATCTGATAGCCAGTGGATGCCCACTTCATAGCAGTCAGAGGTAGGAAGGGGGACGGGAAGATCACAGCAAATGCCAGATTGGTCCTTTGACTTGATTGATCACTACCCTATGAACTATGGTATGGGATGATGGTACCTACAGTAATAGAAAATTTGTCTTGCATTGGCATATGCTATTCCACGTTATGAGAGAAAAGAAGTCTTGAGACCAACATCTTAAAGCTATCTCAAACACTATTAGTTACCTAACAGCTGATAGCTCAATTTTGAAAATGAAATATATTTTAATAAACATTGCCTTTATAATTAGTCAGAGTGTGTATATACATTTTTGGGACACCCTATATATTAAAAGATGCACTGTTATCAGAAGCTATTACATACAACTCTCAACTCTACCTATAACCAGTAATTTCCAAACTGACTTTCTACTAGAAATCATAAACTTTCATATATGCACACGTACGCATGTGTGTGTGTGTGAGTGTGTGTGTGTAATGGGCACACTTGAGGAAGATTACAGGAGCAGGAACCAGCATTAAACCTCTATTGTAATCATGAAGGATATAAGTAAGTAACTAAATAGTGAGGAATTAAATTCAGTTTTATATATTAAAATTTTAAGAAGAAACATAAACAACATTATCCAGAAAAGAAATAAATAACATCCAAAATATATTTTATATTCAGTTATGGCTGCCACTTAAAATAAATACTAATGAAAGAACTGCATTATTCTAATTATATTTTTGGAACACCACCTAACTAAGAAAATCTAAGCTGACCAAAAACCCACACCGCCAAAAGCATGCAATTTTTTTCCTGACACATACACACACCTCCCTAACACAGCGATAGTTTACAATCAAGGAACAGCAAGACAATTTTTAGGTGACTTACCCAGCATCGTACACAGCTGGTACATGTTCTAGTATTTGAAGTTCAGTCCTTCTCATTCCAAAGTGAGTGCAAGTTTGGAGGAGACTTCAGGGATTATCTTATCCATCTTGTACCTGCAACATAGAATTAGCCCACTTACTGTGTCAATATTCTATGAATTATTCTGGATACTTGCTTAGCAGTATGACAGTTAAAACAAAATTAATGGAAGTATTACCTACCATATGGAGTTCTTTCTCAAATTTTCTTAATGTTAAGAATACGTTAGCACTTTGTAAATTATGATTGATTTAGGCAAGTGAAAATGAGTTGAATAATGTGACTATTTTAAAAAGGAATTCACGAACAAGGAAAATTATTTTAAATATAACTTTGATTGGATCCTGGAACAGAAAAAGGACAATTATGGAAAAACTGTTGAAACCCAAAAAGAGCCTGTAGTTTAGTTTAATAGTACTGTACCAATGTTTATTTCCTAGTCTGACAAACACACCCTTGTTATGTGGGATGTTGATGTTAGGGGAAGGAGAGTGAATGGCATAGAGAAAATCTCTGCAAAGTCTTTGCAACTTTTGTGCAGATCTAAAATTATTCCAAAATAAAGGTTATATAAAAACAAATAAGAGGATATTGATACATCTCATGGAACCCAAGTAGTTGAAATACCCCACAAGGAACTAGAACCATAAAAGAAGAAAAATTGTGCAGATGATCATATGCAAAATGTTCAACTTCACTAACAATTGAAGAAACAAAAATGGGGTATACTAGTAATGTATTTACTGATATCAGCCAATTTATAATGATAACCAACATTGAGTAGATTTTGGAAAATTATCCTTTTGCATGCTGCGAAGGATATTTATCATATCAGGATATTTATATTACTGCTAATAGAAACTTACCTCACACTAGGAAAAGAGGCAACTTTTTAGCTCTGAAATCTGAAAAGTTCAAAGTTAGGTCAAGCTTCAAGTGAGGTTTAGTCCTGGTGTGTAACAATCCAGTTTATTTCTGTCTCTCTTCTCTGTTTTCTATGGTGTCCATGGTACCTAAAATTTACTCCCCATATCACACAAGACTGCCAGCTATTCCCATTGTGGTTGGTAGCCTTCCTCCTTTCCATCAAAAAGTCAAGAGAATAATTTCCCCACTCATTCTGAAAAAATAAGTATTTCTCACCTTAATAGCCCAAGTTAAGTTATGGGTCCATCTCTGTCCTGGGAAATGGTTTCATGGATGGTGCTAATCCCTCTAAAATCATCTGGATGAGAGTATCAGAGAGGAGATCCATCAAAAGAAGTGGAGATTACTATTTCCAAGAAGGACAGGGATAAATTAAACTTCCATAGAAGCCTTTTTAAGATAGGGAATTTCAAACAATTTTAGCTTTTTAATTTATTTCCAGTAATCAAAGTTGTACAAAAAAGGAATTGTGCACAGAGATGTTTTGGTAATTTTATGCAAAAAAAAATTGAAATAATTTTAATTCCCAGCAATAGTATGTTTGTTACACAGATTACAACATACTGTTCAATGGACTAAACATCATGTTTTCAAAGAATATTTTTACATATGGTTTTATTAATTTTTAGAGAGAGAGGAAAGAAGAGGGATATAGAGATAAAAACATCGATGAGAGAGGAACATCATCTATCAGCTGCCTCCTGTGCACACCCCTACTGGGATAAAGCTCAACAGCCCCAGGTTGTGACCTGACCAGAAATCAAACCAACAACCTTTTGGTTTCTGGGTCAATGCTCAATGGCTGAGCCACACCAGCAGGGCTCAAAGAATATTTACTGACATGTGAATAAAAGTCATACCGCACGGGTAAATTCAACAAATAATTATTGATAACTTACCATGTGGCAGGCAATGGGCTACATCAGTGAACAAAATAGACTAGGATTCCTGAACTCCTGGAATTAAATGAATAAATAACATTAAAAAGAATACAAATCAATATTTTTAAACACCAACACTCTCAGATGCATGCACACACAAATGTCTGCAAAGAACCAACATTTTCATATGCCTGCATACACAAATATCTACATTATACATTAATTATACATTAATATGTTAAAAGTAGTTTTCTCTGGTGGTTTAAATGAGATGTTTTTGTTTCTTCTTTGTCTTTTACTATATTTTCTAAATTGTCTACCACAAACATGTATTGCCTTTTAAACCAGAAAATAAGTAACACATTTGCTGTTTTAAAAAGAGTGAATATTGGATTTTTAGGTTTGGGTGTTTTTTGTTGTTGTTTTTTTTGTATCTTGGCATTTGCAGAATACCTCTTATGTGTTTAATTCCTTTCTATCTACTCTTACTGATTTGGGAATTGGATAGTGAGAAAAGAAGGGAACTTATTTTTCTACACCAAGATCTAATTCCATCTAATTTGCTCAAATCAAACATTCTTGCATCAAATTTATTTATTTTCATAAATGTTGACGATGAATTTTTATTTCCCAAGGTAGAACAGCATTTTTAGATTTATGAAAACCCAAGAGTAGATGGAAGGAATGGATATTACCTATTTTTATTATTTAAGATATGATTGCTGAGAGAATTACTCATTCGCATTTTAGAATTCCCACAGCATGACTTCTGTCATGTGTTAAAAATAATGCCAATACTGTCCAAGACATTCTGTCTTAGCCTTGGTGTGTGAATTCCAAAGTCATTCCCAGGGGAGAGATGTTTCTAAAGCCATTTCCCATGAGAAAACAAAGCATCTGACTTTTGGTGATATGAAAAATAAAATGTCTACTCAAATAGCCAACTTTTCTGTTTTAACTATTCACCATATCAACAGTGGTAACAACCTCCTTGGCGTATATGGGCTTAAGGTAAGTATTTTGAGGAGGCTTGCTCTATGGAATTAATTCCTATACACAGTTCACATGATGTATTAAGCTGAATGTGATTGACTTTGACCTTTTAGGATTGATCAAACAAGACTATAAAGGTTCTTTGGAACTTGTTGAGTGATGAGTGAATTCAAATGGACTCCCAGGAGTGTCATCATTAAGTTATTACTTGCTCACATAGTGAAAAAAAATCTCTGAAATTCTTTTATAATCAGAGAAATTTAAAATGGTTTCATGCACATGAGGTGTTCTCTAAACATGATGACATCCTAGTCTGAAGGATTAATGACTACCTCCTAAGTCCCAGAAGGTTTTGTTGTAACACTGGCCTACAATTTATTCAAGAAAGAAATAAGAACTATTTTCTCACTAGATTCTGACTGCTGTCCTTTCACTATTTTTTAAACACCATTTAAGAGTCTTGATTCATCAAAATAAATATCAGGTATGTCAATTATTTTCATGAACAGGACACCCAATGAAATTATACAAGTATCAGATACCTCTCATTCCCAAATATTTCTTTAGATCTTGAGTAATCAGATACTTCTGCTCTATCACATATACATAATCACTCAGTATGGACAACTGCTCAAATACATGGACTGAACCCATCACTTCCAGAGAATGGAGCATTCACTTTAAGAAAATTAAGGCAGCCTTGTTTTTCTGTAAGAGATTTAACTTCTTTCGGAGCAAGCGATTATTAAATGACAGAGGCCAATGACGATGGCACAACATCTGCTCACCAGCAGATATTTTCTGCAAAAGGAAATAATTGGAAATAACATTAGATATAAACAGATTAAATTTATCCCTAACACAGTTTCATAAGTTTTATTATATCTTTTATGACTTTCTCAAAGATTTGAAACTTTTAATAAACTCTAATTTCAAATAAGATTTGGAGAATAAACATAAGTGTTGTTATTTTTAAAAGACAAACGTGTTTCAAAATCAAGGTCCATAGCACAATAGCAGTAAAAGAAAAGTCTTAAATGTTGTTTTTAAATTCTTTGTAAAACATCTTAACAATAGTGCTCAACCAACAGTTAAACACAGAAATACTGCTCAGTGGACAAACACAGAAATACACGCTGATATTCATGGCTCAGTATTAAGAAACTGATTCTGCAGAAAATCACGAAGATCTTCTAATGCTTAATATAAATATCAGTGTACAAATGGGAATTAAAACTCTAAAATAAATGTCTACTCTGGCAATCCAAAATCACAAATTCTCCTTCTACTGCTGTAACAGAATATGCTAATCCTATATAATAAAAGGCTAATATGCAAACCAACCCAACAGCAGAACTACAGGTGGCTATGACACACTGCGGCGCCCAACAGGCGGGATCCGCTGATCAGTCCTTCACCCCGCCACCCCTCCCCCAATGCCTCCCCCAGGCGATGAGCATCTGCTTTCCACCCCCCACCCCCAACCTTGGTCTCTGCGGGCCGAGGCCACTCCAGCGGGTGAGCTGCACCCACATCTACAGCGTCCTGGACCAGACAGCCTGCAAGATCAACCTGGCCAAGTTCACCCACGGCCAGTGCTCCATCTCATCGTCACTGACCTGACGGCCCAGGGCCTGGACATCCGCTGCTGGACAACGTCATCAACTTCAGCTTCCCGGCCAAGAGCAAGCTCTTCTGCACCACGTGGGTCGTGTGGCCGGGCTGGCCGAAGTGGCACAGCCTACTCCTTGGTGGCCCCAGATGAGGTCCCCAACTGCTGGACCTGCACCTGTTCCTGGGCCCTGCCCTCACCCTCACCGCCCCCCGCGAGGGGCCCTCGGGTGCGGTGGGCATGGACAGCATGCTGGGCCGGGTGCCACAGAGCTTGGCGGAGGGCGTGCTGGGCCGGGTGCCACAGAGCGTGGTGTGGCGGACGGACCACGAGGACTGCAGCTTGCGGACCACCCTGGAGGCGTTGCTGCAGCTGCGGGGCCTACGCTGCGTGGCCGACAACGCCCAGCAGCAGTATGTGCTGCCCTCGCCAGAGTCTATCAAGCGGGCCAAGGAGCTGGACCTCGCAGGGCTGGGCCTGCACCCCCTCTTCAGCTCGAGCTTTGAGGAGCAGGAGCTGCGGAGGCTGAGACTGGCGGACAGCATCAAGCAGTACCGCTCGCGGGCGACCATCTTTGAAATCAGCGCCTCCAGCCGGGACCTGAGCAGCCAGGTATGCGGACCAAGCGGCAGAAGGACTAGAAGGCCATCGCCAGCTTCCAGCAGGGCGGCAGGAGCGGCAGGAGGGCCTGGGGGAGGGGAAGGGGGACGTCTTCACAGAGGCCATGGGCCTGAAACGGCAGCAGCCAGGACCTGAGCGGGGAGCCAAGAGGCAGAAGGAGGAGGCCCAGCCGCTGGACCAGGATTTCTATGTCCCCTATGGGCCCAAGGACTTCGACAGTGAACGGGGCCTGAGCGTTGGTAGGGACAGGGGCGCCTTTGAGCAGCAGGTGGCTGGCGCTGTCCTGGACCTGATGGAGGACGAGGCCCAGAACCTGACCAGAGGTGGGCAGCAGCTCACGTGGGACCATAAGAAGAAGCGGTTTGTGGGACAGTCGGGACAGGAGGACAAG
This sequence comes from Plecotus auritus, assembly GCF_963455305.1. Lineage (NCBI taxonomy): Eukaryota > Metazoa > Chordata > Mammalia > Chiroptera > Vespertilionidae > Plecotus > Plecotus auritus. The sequence continues at coordinate 79,440,631 of NC_137775.1, read as the reverse complement.
AAGATCAAGACAGAAAGTGGTCGCTACATCAGCAGCTCCTACAAGCGGGACCTCTACCGGAAGTGGAAGCAGAAACAGAAAATCTCTGTAGCTCAACGCCTGAGCCCCAGCGGGCCACCAACAGTTGGCCCTGTCAGCGGAGCTGTTTCCCCGCACCCCCGCCCCTCCAATTTGGTCAGGGCATGTGCAGGAGGCAACCAATTGATGTCTTTCTCACATCCATGTTTTTCTTTGTCTCTCGCCTTCCCTTCTACTCTAAAAATCAATGAAAAATGTCCTCGGGTGAGGATTAACAACAACAACAAAAAATATATGCATACATATACACATGTGCATAAATACATGAATATTGGGGGGGGTGGGGTCCTACAGGTGCACAAATTTCATGCTCTGGACCTCTGGTTAATAATAAAATGTACAATTGTTTGGCTTTATTATAATAAACATTTTAAGATCAAGAATAGGGTGAACTAAACTAATAAGTAACTAACTGATAAGGATCTGCTAGGATTGGTATCATTCCTGAAAAGCAAACTAAACTGCCCAGGAAATGCACTCAGGAGCAATTCAAGTTAATCTGGATTTTGCACCTGGACTTATCAAATTCTATTATTTACAGTCTTCTACCCAGAAATATATTTACTGTAACTCTAGAAAAGTTTTAACTCCAGGTTCTTCTATGTGCCAGGGCCTCTTTCAAGGCCCTAGAATGAACTCTAGCAATGTTTGACATGGTGATATGTTTTCAATCATTTAGCTGTGACCTATTAAAACCCCTATTCCTTTCCGCATGGACTTCTTCTCCATCATACTGCTCCTTACACAAGGTCATGTTGAAGGGGCCATGGACATTTTGGTGATCTGGCTAAGAGATGTGCAGTTGGGGATTCCTTTAGTTTGGTTTGGTGGGATATATCCATGAAGCTTGCAGTCACTCTCACGTATAGTTAAATATTTGTTAACTATCTCAGTGTACAAAAGGTGTCCAGGAACTATCCACCTGCTACAGCTCAGCCAGCATAGAGGCACAAAGATTCAAAATACAAGGAAATGATATAAAATATCCTCGGGCATGTGGCACTGGAAATATGTGGGCAATAAAGAAGGAACAAGCCTTAATGTGGATCAAGTATCGGCCAGAGGATGGAAGGGTCATGGATTTGATTCAAGTCAAGGGCACGTACTTCGATTGGAGGCTGACCCCTGGCCCAGTTGGGGCACATGCGGGAGGCAACCAATCGATGTGTCTCTCTCACATTGATGTTTCTTTCTCTCTGTCTCTCCCTCTCCCTTCTACTCTCTCTGAAATTCAATGGAAAAAATATCCTCAGGTGAGGATTAACAATTAACAACAAAATGGAACAAAACTATTCAGTTTATCTATGATCTCACGAGTGGATTTCAGACAAATTCATGATAATAAATCTAATAAAATGGACATGTGATTTTAAATTATTCCTGAAAAAAAATCTTCAAAATATATAATCTTCATGCAAACCCAAGAGATAAGAAATAGAGAAGCTTACAGTTTTATTCTTAGCCACATTAAAAGACAAAATAATGATGATCTAATGGTATGTGCTAAGAAGCTGTTATAAATTATTTTTACCACACAAGAGGAATGATGCAATATGACTTTAGATCCTTGTCCTAAGGGTACATTGTGCCTTAAGATATTTACTAATGCCAGCAAGAAGACATTCTTCACCACAAGCAAAACATTGAAAAGCAAAGGCAAAACTCTATTTCTAAGAGCAAAAAATGCTTTGTAATATTAGTACATTTTAAAATATTTTCAATATATTATCTTCCCTGTTGGACATAGATGCAAAAGGCTTTAAAAAATATTAGCAAACCAAATCCAGCAATACATTAAAATGATCATACACTGTGATCAAGTGGGGTTTATTTATAAATGTTTATAAAGCACATAGTGTGTTAATATTTGTAGCTAACATTTACATTATACCAGGCACTGTTCTAAGTACATATGTTAATTAATCCCCAAAGCAAATCTATGAGGTAGTATTATTATCCTATTTACAGAAGAGGTAATTGAGTAACTTGCCTTAGCTAGGATCATACAGAGAGTACAAGACGAAATGGAATCTGAACACAGTTCCTTACCTTACTAGTATTCACCTTACCCCTTCCTGTCCACTCTCCTTCCACAGCACTTCTCACCTTCTGGAATAAGAAACTAATAAAAATAAGTGATAAAACAACAAGAAAGCCCACTGCATGGGAGAACATATTTGCCAATGATATCAACGATAAGCATTTCATCTCCAACATTTACAGGGAACTCATGCAGCTTAACAAAAAGAAGATAAACAACCCAATCAAAAAATGGGCAACTGATCTAAATAGACACTTTTCGAAAGAAGACAGAAGGAAGGCCAAGAGACATATGAAAACCTTCTCAAAGTCACTAATCATCAGAGAGATGCAAATCAAAACAACAATGCGGTACCATCTCACAACTGTCAGAATGGCTATTATCAACAAATCAACAAAGGACAAGTGCTGGAGAGGATGTGGAGAAAAAGGAACCCTCGTGCACTGCTGGTGGGAATGCAGACTGGTGCAGACACTGTGAAGAACAGTATGGAGTTTCCTCAAAAAACTAAAAATGGAACTCCCATTTGACCCAGTAATCCCACTTCTAGGAATATATCCCAAGAAATTAGAAACACGAATCAGAAAGGATATATGCACCCCTATGTTCATAGCAGCACAATTCACTATAGCTAAGATTTGGAAACAGCCTAAGTGCCCATCAGCAGATGAGTGGATTAAAAAACTGTAGTACATCTACACAATGGAATACTACGCTGCGGTAAAAAAGAAGGAGTTCTTACCATTTGCAAGAACATGGATGGAACTGGAGAGCATTATGCTAAGTGAAATAAGCCAAGCAGAGAAAGATAAATATCACATGATCTCACTCATTTGTGTAATATAATGAACAACATAAACTGATGAACAAAAATAGATCCAGAGACAGAGAAACATCAATCAGAACGTCAAACCTCAGGGAAGGTAGGGGACAGTGGGAGAGATCATGCATATAAGCCTAATCAATGGACACAGACCACAGGGGGGTGGGGGCATGAATGGGAGGTGGGGGGTAATGGGGGAATAAGGACACATATGTAATACCTTAATCAATAAAGAAATTATATAAAAAAGTGATAAAATCAGGAGAAAGTATTCTGACACTCAAAAGGAAATATTAAAGAAAAAAAAGTAGATCCCTTGAAGTCCAGGCTAATACAGAGGGACTTCTTTCTCACCTTCCTTCCCCAGTGGGTAAATTTCTTCTAATCTTCCAAGAGAATTGGCTTTATATTGAGATTTTAGTTGCAACTCCATAACTTACATGGCTTCTTGGAATCTGAATGAGATGCTAAAAATCTTGAGTCAAGACCAGAGAAAGCAGAGAAGTGAATCCTGACTCATTTCCAGCACCCAGCTGAATTTGAGGTCGGCTAATACAGGTAGACATGTGGATACCTCTCTTTGTTTTCTTTTAGATAAAAATGAATATAAATGCATACAGAAAACTTCTGTGTCTGACTAATATTTCTAACTAATGTTTATTGTCTGTGAATGTACATATAAGTATCTGTTCTTAATAAAAAGCAAAATGTTTAAAATTGAATTTATCTATCATAGCATTTTTATATATTACAATATATAGAATTTATTAGCTCTGAAAAATTATACTTAGGGGTAGGGAAGAGTTTTAAATTAAAGTGAAAACTGTAAATTTCTCATTTTGTTTTTCTCACATATCACTATGACATGGTAATTGTTCAAGAGGTGTGTAACATTTGACATTTGTTGATAGTTATATTTCATTCCTTTGCAAAGCTACCTTAGGTTATTTCATAACATTAGAGAATTTTCTGATTGGGAGGGATTTCCAAAATCAACATTTTAAAGATGTAGAAACAAAGGCATAGCTAAATTAAGCACCTTGCTCCAAGCCTTAGAGAGATGAAGGCAACTCTGGAAATAGAACGTAGTGTCTTGTTCCCTATTTCTCTCTTGCTCTGTACAGATTTCTCTCTTGCATTATATAGATCTTTCTATTCCAAAATAAAGCTCAACATTTTAAAATAATTTTGCAACCTACTTTTTGAAACTTATATACACATAATTTTCATTTTTGAGAGCAACTTTTCATATTCAAAACATATTTTCTACTTCTGTGATTTTCCAATTAAAAATACCAACTAATAATTCGCCTAAGGCCCAGTGGTGGGCAAACTCAGTCAACAGAGCCAAATATCAACAGTACAACGATTGAAATTTCTTTTGAGAGCCAAATTTTTTAAACTTAAACTTCTAACGCCACTTCTTCAAAATAGACTCGCCCAGGCCGTGATATTTTGTGGGAGAGCCACACTCATGGGGCCAAAGAGCCGCATGTGGCTCGCGAGCCGCAGTTTGCCAACCACGGGCCTAAACAATAAAGAAAGGAAGATGCTACAGAACAAGGAAACCTTTTGCTCATAATTGTTTCTTTTGGCCACAAAGAAAGGTAGCCTTGGGTTTAACCTAGATGCAAAATGATAACCCTGAGTGGGGACCTTCCTCACAGCTTCAAAACCCCATTGCTGTTTCACAGCTGTGAGATCCTGGGTAAATGCCTTAACTCCTCTGAGACTCAATTTCTGCATCTCAAAGTGCGGGGTGAGTCTGAGGGGTGAGGGTTTGGGGAATAGCATCAGTTCATGGGGTTTTGAAAATTCATAAGACTCAATGTTATGAGTATCATAGAGGCTCCAAAAAATACTCTTAAATACATCCTTGTAGAAAACTATGAGTATCATTTCCTAATACTAGTATAATCCAAGAATTATAAAACCTTTCATTTCAATGAAGGAGTTTCCACTATTCTTATACTTTTAATAGCAAGATTGTTATTTAATATTAGGAGAAAATGTGAGTTTCCAAATGCAATGCTCACAGCAACAAGAAACTAGCTGGATTTTTCAAGCCAGCTCATGTGGAACCTATTTTAGATGAGGGGATTTCGCATTAGAATCCTTTAAGATCACACACTCAGAAGCTGTTTAATTGCCATTGAATGTAATTTTTCTATAGTTCAACTAACTGCAAATTGTTTGGCTGCATAAAGACTTCGGTTACTTTAGTATTAAACCAACATATATTTAAATCACTTCCTAGTTTCTGTTGATGAAGCTAGCCAAGCAATGAGAATACATTTAATATTAAAGTAAAAAAATGTTTGGGGGTTTAAACTTACTATTTTGTCATTTAATTTACAACTTCAATTTAATAAATCAATTGAAAGATTTTTATCAAATTGGACTCACCTCATCTGTTGTCTCTCATCTGTTTTTGTTGCCTAATGTCCAGGATCTTGAAAACCCTTTCATTTATTTTGCCAGTATTTTTCTTGCTATTGCTTCAGCAGGGAAAGCAAATATGCTCCCTGTTACTCCTAAGCTGGAAGCAAAGTTCATGAACTGATTTTAACAAGAAAGTGTTCATGAAAAATTCTTGAAAGTGGGAAATCCTCATGCTGAGGTAATTGTAGATGATGATATGCCGGGACTTGTGGAACAGAATGGGAAGTAGCAAATGCAAATTGAACTGATTTATTATTTAACCAGACACAGACATTCTGATTTAGTCCATTCTAGAAAAAATGTGAACATTGACCATTGATCATCCTATTTATCTGTCAGTTTAGGGTCATTTTTGCTGCAGAAACAAAGAAACCTCAAAAGTCCACATATTGCTCTATCAAAGAACTCAGGCTGACAGAGGCCCCTCCATCCAAGATGTATCTAGTTTGATGGCAGAAGTAAATGAGAAAGTGCTGAAACCGGAAATGTTTTCTAGCTTCTGCTCAGATATGGCACACATGATGCTCCCCACATTTTATTGATCAAAATTACTCACATGCCTATCCCCTGTAAAAAGTGGCCCTATACGTAAGGTTCCTTAATATTTTCGACATTAGCAAAATCTACCATGTCAATAAAATTTAAACGAGTGGCTCTAAAACTCCTTGGAATTCTTATGAAGTTTTCCCAGGAAAATAGAAATATGTAACAAAAATGAATATTTTCCATATAATATCCTAAGCCTTGTGAATCCCTGTAGGCTACCCAAGGATTGGTGACCATATATTTTATAGTTTAAGAATCTTTAATTATATAACTTTGATGTTCTATAACTTTGGGGCCAGGAGAAATCTTAGTCACATTATTTTAAATTTTATAAAGTTGAAATCTCATACTAGTATTTTGAGAAAACCAGAATATATTCTAATTCTGATGACTATAAACTCTAATCAGATTGTAAAAAATATTCCATCTAGTAAATATAAGTTTATTAAACATTTGTAATACATGAGAATTAAAAATTCATTTAATCTAATATGACTTATACTTCATTTTCAGAAATATTAGTTGAGCCATCTTAACAAAAATGTTCCTTTGACTGAAGCAAGTTTGCTAAATTCTATTTGAACTTTTAACTCAGTCATTTCATAGGGCCTATGAGAATAGTAAAACACCTGTTGGTCAGTGTTACTTCTGTTTCTTTTAAGAAATCTTGCCAGATTTGTCAGACTGAAACTACACATGCTCCATTAAAAGTCAGAGAAGACCATAATAATATTGAAATAAGAAACAAAAGTACTATTGTTTCATTTCTGTTTTGAGGGATGGAAAAGCAAGTAAATCAAGAAAAAGAAATACCAAAGAAAGGCCAAAGAGTACATTATTTCTCTTTAGGGCATAATTTTATCCATTTCGTTTTGTATGTGAGCTCTGTATTTTCTGTTGTTCATACCTATAATCATGATATAGCATATGAAAATAGGTGAGAGTAATTAATGGTTTAGAAAGGAATATTATTTTCATGTTTATGGTATTTAGATTCAGATAGTTTAAAGGTTATAATATTGTATTTACAAACAATAAAAATATACACATAAATTTTCTTGTGGTATTTTTAGGACAAGGCAGGACACAGATATAATTATGATACAATAAGATGACTAAATATACATTGTAGTAATCAGAGTACCACATTCAAAATAGAAAAATCTAAGAGCACTTATTCACAAAGGAACTATTTTCAAAATCACAGGCAGAGTGTAGGGGAACCTCAGGAATACTACAGCCATTAGAAACAGCAGAGCTTCACTATGCAGGAGCTGGAAAGAGAACAGCAAATGGAGCCCAGAGTCAGAGAGTCTTAGAGAGAAATCTTCCTGGAGAAGAGCAAGGATGTTTGCTGGAAGGACACCAACATCTCAAGATGATCAGCAAGCAGGGTAAGATCAATGCACTGACCTTCTTCTCCTGCCTCCTCTGCTCTGCTGGGGCTTCCCATTGGTCAAGTTGAACTTGAAGAAGCCAGAAATTAAGAAAGCATGTGTTGTTGGAAGTGGATCTCAAGGGACAAATGGGAGGAACCTGGCTCCAACGTATAAGTAGAGAACTGGATGATTTTAAGAAAATTAAATATGCCTGGCCAGAGTAGTTCAGTGGTTGACATCAACCTATGAACCAGGAGGTCACAGTTCGATTCCTGGTCAGGGCGCATGCCCAGGTTGTGGTCTCAATCTCCAGAGTGGGGCATGCAGGAGGCAGCTGATCAATGATTCTCTCTCATCATTGATGTTTCTATCTCTCTCTCCTTCTCCCTTCCTCACTGAAATCAATAAAAATATATTTTGAAAAAAGAAAATTAAATATGATCAATGAGTGAATTATACTCCAGATATCTCTTTTACGTCCAAAATATCATTAAGTATTCTTTCATCATTATTTTCCTCAGTTTCTCCTATAAGAAGGGGGAGAAGTTAAAAGGGGGAGCAAGTTTTCTCAGAGACTTATAGTCTCAATGGTCTGTAAATTTCTTGCAACAGGATGCCACACTTACAAATTTTTCTATCCTAAGCACCTGGCATTTATTTAGCACACAATAAATATTTACTGAATTAATCAATAAAAGGAATGAATCATGTTAAAATGGGAAGAAATTGGTGTATATAAATCCCAACAGTAAAAATGGAAAGCTATACAACAGAGATTGTTAATCCTAAACGTAACTCCTCTGGTGGTGTCTCATAAATCTATGTGACATGGAGATACTTTCATTCTGTAACACCCTGGCCTAGGTCTCAAAATTATTCCTTTAGGTATTCTCACACAATTCTCTGCCTAGCTACACATACAATAGGCCCCATGTTTTCCATTCATTTTATGGTAACATGGTTCTCGAAATCTATCATTACTAATTCCTCCATTTTTCTTTGGGTGTTATATTGTAACATATTAATCTCTAAAGGAAAACAGGATGATTTGTTGGAATCAATCAGTACTCATTTAGGCCACTCCAGAGAAATAAATATCAATCCTTTCAGGAGAGCCAGTGGAGCCTTGTTCTTTTGGCCTCAACTCGGCTCACCCAGAGAGTGATCATCTTTAAATAGTATAAGTAAACAAATCAAAGTTCCTTAGAGAGCTAGAATGTGTAGCTTAATCCATTTCCAAGTCAGTTTTCACTTGACTGAAAACACTGCTCCCTATGTAATTCACACTCAGAAAGCCTATAACCTCGGGCTAATTATGAAGTCATTCTTCTCTGTCCTTTCCTTTCCTTTCTCTCTTTTCTGCTTCTATACCATGCAGCAGCTATGAAACATTCCCAGGTGACATAAACATTTATATAAAAAAGGAAGGAAGGCCACAAGTATTTGTATTTTTCTCAACTTCTTTATATATTTTTCTGATAGAAACTGAGGGTGTTTTTGTTGTTGTTGTTCAAAATGTATGAATTCTACCTGGAACATAGTTCTGACCAAAATATCACATATATCATGGTTGGTGGAGGAAGAAATTGAAGAAAAGCTGGGCGGGCAAGGGAAGAGAAAAAAGAATGGAGAAAGAGGGGGAGGAAAGAGGGAGAGAAAAAGAGAGATGGAGAAATTTTCTTCCATTTATCCATTCATAATTTCTAAATCAGACTCTTCACATCAAAGTAACAAAGAAAAAAAATGAAAATGTATAAGAGAAATGATGTGTCGCACCAAATCTTCCCGAACCTTAAATACATCACTATCATAGTTTGATGAACTCTAAACTTGAAACAGAAAAATTTTATAATATGGGAATAGTGTATGGCTTAGATGAACTGTAAGGTAAAGTCAGAAGGACTTAGGGGGATAAGATGTAAACTTTGTATGAAATAAAGACTCTGGGCTTTGGAGTGAGAATGTGCAGGTTTGAGTTGTGGCTATGACTCCCAATGTGTCTTTTTTTTTTTAATATATTTTATTGACTTTTTTACAGGAGGAAGGGAGAGGGATAAAGAGTTAGAAACATCGATGAGAGAGAAACATCGACCAGCTACCTCCTGCACATCCCCTACTGGGGATGTACCCACAACCAAGGTACATGCCCTTGACTGGAATCAAACCCGGGACCCTTCAGTCTGCAGGCTAACGCTCTATCCACTGAGTCAAACCGGTCAGGGCCCAATGTATCTTTTGACAAAGGAAAAAAAAAAAGGATTCTGATCAGTTACAAAATATGATGAAGAAAAAAATACTAAAAAATAAATAAATGAGATTGGTGTATATATGATGTACAAGGACCCCTCTAACTCCTCCAGAGTGATCCAAGACCCAGTTCTGTGCCTTCTTTAAATCAAAACATTCATCTTAGAAGGCTGCTTTCAGTAATCAACCAGCATACAGCTAACAGTCCTATAAAGCAATTCAGTGCAGTTCGCTATCAAAGGGTACGTTCTGACAACTAGTTCATCTTAGTGGTCACAATATGAAATTAAGTTGTTTAAAGCTAGACATTCTTTGGATGGTTGAGGTTTTAATGGTGGGAATTTAATGACATCATTTTTAAACTTTTTAAAAAATGTTTCCAAACCTACGCATGTCTTAGGATTTGTCAGACACTAAGATTGGTAGAGCACAGGGAAAAAGTGGGAGAAAAGATAAGAATTTCAAAGTTCAATAAATGGTGCTGGGAAAATTGAACAGGTACATGCAAAAAAAAATGAAATTAGACAACCAACTTACACCATAGACAGGAGTAAACTCAAAATGGACAAATGACTTAAATGTAAGTCACAAAACCATAAAAATCTTAGAAGAAATCATAGGCAGCAAAATTTCAGACATCTCTCATAGCAATATGTTTACCGATACATCTCCCAGGGCAAAGGAAATGAAGAAAATAAACAAATGGGACTACGATAAAGCAAAATGTCATGTTGAATAGAGTCACGTGGCAACATGTAGCCAACAGCTGGATAGGAACTGAGACCTTCAATCCGACAGTCCTTAAGAAACAGAATTCTAGCAGTTTCTGCACTTGGATTTAGGTTCTCTGTCAGTCAAGCCTTGGGAGACTCTGAAGCAGAGGACCCAGCAAAACCGTGCTGAGACTCTTGACCCATCGAAACTGTACAGTATGAATGCATGTTGCTTTACACCACTATATTTGTAGCAATTTATTATATAATAACTGATAACTAGTATTATGAGGAGGGGGTGGTCTGAGAATGTGAGTTTTCAGGAGTTATATTTGTCTAAGAGATCAGGTACTCTGGCCACACTATTAATTAATCCATAGGTAGTCTCCTCACCTAAACTGCGCCATTCAGAATGTCTCCCAAGAATTTAACAGTTAAAAAATAGAAAATGGGGTAAAGGTAAGTCACATTCCTACTGCCATTCTAGAAAAAAAAAAAAGGTTGAAAACTCATACTCCTATTGCTGAGGGTACAATTCAATAAACCATATTTCTATCAATGGCAAAGTGAGTGGATTTCAAAGAATCTCCTAAAGAATCAGACAAAAAAAAAAAAAAAACACAACAACTAGATGAAATTTATCCATGCAATCTTTTAGATCATAACTCAGATGTGAGATAATAATTTCAGAAAATATTTTATAGTAAGAGTTGAGTTGAATTCATGGGCAATGATATTTTTTTAGTCAACAATTTTCATTGGTGACAATGGAATTTGGGGATACAGAATATACAGGCCTAATTCTGGGACTGTGGTTGAAGAAAGTAATCAGTGAGAGGAGTTTAAGCTGGAAGTATAGGATGATTGAAATAATTTATAATTTTGAGAGAATAATATGAAAAATGCAGAGATACCTTCTTTTTTTCAGAAAATGAAAAATAAAGGAAGGATAAAATTTTATTTTTAAAAACCTGTTTATCTATATGTAAAATAATTAGATTAAACTGAATGTATTCCTAACCTCCCTTTAAAAAAAGAGAGAAAACCCATCTACTCAACTGCCACTCCATTCTCCTCCAGAAGAGGGCAGCACTAGGAAACAAGATGGAATACCCTTTCTACCTTATAAGTTCTTGGAAACCCAGTTACATTGAACATTATAAATAACCAAATCAAAAGAAAGAGATGCTTGGATCCAATAAAAACTCAAAAAAATTTTAGAAACCTATGTTTTGGCATAACACAAAAGTATAAACTTGAATTATTAATTATGATTTATAATTAATTTTGTATCATCCATCAACACAATTACTAACACACACAAATCACCAACACAATGGAGACTTCAATAAATATCAGTTTCCTTTCTAAAAGCAGCAGTATTTTTTGGTTCGTAGTTAGGCATAAAATGATACACAAAATGTCAATGTTAACTCAAGGCACCAGGAGGCAGCAGTCACTCTGACTGGATACTGGAATCTGATTAGCATGGCATTTCCTGCTGGGTGCTGAGAGCATGGAAATTTGAATAGCCACTTTCCTTGTCTTTAATATGTATGCATTATCACAAAAGATGGAGAAACTGACTTGTAAAGTTGAAATAAGATGCAGACAGGATTGTTTTTCTGTGTGGTCTTTTTTCTTGAAGTCTAATTCAATTTAAAAGTCTCCCAAAAACATAGCAAAGAACAATAGTGGAACTCTGAATTGATTCAACCCCTTCTTTTTTCAGCCCTCAGGCTGTACACAGACATAACCACCAAAATCTGAATTGTGCCTTTCGTTGCTTAGAGGATGCCTTACAGACAGTCTCATGTGTGAATTTATGGTAGAATTTAGCCCAATATTCTGTCTTAGTCAGATCCAGTATAGTTTGCCACATTTTTTTTGTTGTTGTTCAATAACCATTACCTTAGCTGTCATTTGTTAATGTGCCTGTTAGTATATTCTGAAAAAGAATAAAATTATGCAATCATTTTGAAAATAGGAGATATTAAAGAATTATTAAGTTCAGGAACATTTTCCTATAGTGTATAGCTGTGTGTATATTTTAATCATCAATATCTAATGTTTCTGCAAATACATTTTACCTGTAGGTAAAGGTTTTAGGATGTCCACTTATTTGAGGTATCCATTCTTAAAATAATGCAACAGCAAAATAATTCAAGTATAAAAATTGTGAGGCAGAACTGTGAAGCAGAAAAATGTAAATGGTTGGCTAACTCAATTTAGCCAACCATTCACAAAAGTAGTTTAATTTATATAAAAATTCAGAGTCTGCACTGAAATAAAATATCTAAATCATTGTATAACAATGAAAATTAGAGTAGAGTAAATATAAAGACACTGGACTAGACTTCAAGACACAAAGAATTAGGCTAGAACTGGCAAATAGCTTCAATTCAAGTATCAATTCTAAATAATAAGACCTACCTTGCACACTTTGTTGAGGATGAGTTATGAACCATAGCTAGACTCAGCAGAAAAAAAAAATACTAAGTAACAATTTCTACCATAGATATGTATGAACAGAAGTGTGTCTGGAGAACCAGATGGTAGCATAGGTAAACAATGGGACACATCATAATTAAAATGCCAAGATTTAAAGACAGAGAAAATATTAAAAGAAACAAGAGAAAAGCAGTTAGTTACCTCCAAGCGGTGTCAATACTACTGTCAGCTGATTACTCAACAGAAATTTTGCAGGCCAGAAGGGAGTGGCAAGAAATATTCAAAGTGATGAGTAGCAAGGACCTACAACCAAGATTACTCTACCCAGCAAAGCTATCATTCAGAAATGAAAGTCAGATAAAGAACTTCACAGACAAGAAAAATCTAAAGGAATTCACCACCAAACCAGTATTACATGAAATGTTGAAGGGTATTCTTTGAGAAGAGGAAGAAGAAGAAATAATGTGAACAATAAATGGCAATAAATACATATCTATCAACAATTGCATCTAAACATCAAAATAAACAAATAAGAAATCTAATGAACAAAATAAATTGATGAATAAAATAGAGTCAGAGGGGCATGGAAACATGGAGTAGACTAATGAATCTCAGAGGGAAGGGGGGTAGGGGAGTGAGAAGAGATTAGCCAAAGAACGTATAAGCATATATGCATTACCTATGGACACAGACAATAGGGTGGTGAAGGCCTGGGGTTGGGCAGGAACTGGGTGGAGAAGAACAATGGAGGGTTGGGGGGGAGGGGGCATCTGTAATACTCTCAACAATAAAGATTATTTTACAAAGGGAGAGAAGTGTGTTTGGGGGTGGAGGGGGGGAGTGGTGACCTAGCGGCATTCCTGATCTAAGCAATATTGCCAACAGCCAATTAACTAACTGATTTTCCCCAAAGTCCTTTTTTTTTTTAGCTTTATTATTTGTAAAACAACAGAGTTCAACTATAGTATATCCAACTATATTAAATTTGTGCATATTATACTAATGCATTTTAGAAATAAACTCAAAATTATTGATAACATGAAAACATTGTAAATGCATAACTTGAAGCTTTTTGTGGAACAATTGGGTGAAAAGATGTAATTCTGGATTGTCATAAAATCTGATTCAAGAGCCTACCAGGAGCTGTACTTACTAATGGGGTAACATTACAATTATACTCCACAGAAGGAGTTACTGAAACAAAATTCTCAGTGTTTGAAGAAGAAATCGTTCATTGCTTTTACACCAGCATCTAGAATAATGCCACAAAGAAGTTTTATTACATCAACCACATGAAACACTGATTAGAGATCTGCTCAAGAGAAGTCTACCCGCTCCCTCAACTATTTTTTAAAAATATATTTATTGATTTTTAGAGAGAGAGGACAGGAGAGGGAGAGAGAGAAACACTGATGAGAGAGAGAAACACCAATGGGCTGCTTTCTGCACACACTCCGACCAGGGCTTGAATCTGCAACTCAGGCATGTGCCCCAACCAGGAATCGAGCTGGCAATCCTTTGGTGCCTGGGACAATGCCCAACCAGCTGAGCCACACCAGCCAGGGCTCCCTCAACTATGAAGCTTCACATACGACATGTGGAAGGCACTATTAACAACAGATGACTTTTTTCCAGTGGTTATGATTTTATTTTTTTAATTTATCTTTATTGTTGAAAGTATTATAGATATCCCCTTTGTTTGTTTATTGTTCCCATTGATGCCCTCCATCCCACACCCATCCCTCCTAAGCAACAACAGTTGAGTTTTACAAAACAAATCCATCAATATTTTACATCCAACTATAAAAAAAAGAAACAAGATGTCATCAAGATATAAAAGATTCTGTAGTGATTATGGCAAGACTTTTTAATATAAAATGCTTTAAATCAAAACTAAGTCCTTGGTATCTACTGATCTGTCTTAACCCGAACCTGAAATTATAACTACAACTTAAGTCTAACCTGTTAAAGCCTTACTACCAGTAGAATGGGAAGGGGGGTGGATTATCTCTATTACTTTGATCTCCTTTTTTACTGGTTCTTTTATAGCTAAAAAGACTATGCGGAGGTGGAGAAACCAAGATGGCGGCATAGGTAAGCACCTAAACTGCTGCCCCGCACAACAATTTCAAAAGTACAACTAAAAGACAGAACGGACACCATCCAGAACCACAGGAAAGCTGGCTGAGTGGGAATTCTACAACTAGAAGGAAAGAGGAAAGCTCACGGAGAAGGAGCAGCAAAGAGCTGAGGTATGGAGACACATGCGCGCAGAGAGGAAGGGTGGCGGAGTGCCTGGCTGGCTTTCTCTGGCGGGCGGGGGAAAGAAACCGCCGACTGCACTGAACCCTAGTTCTGACTGCACTGAACCTCAGTTCCAGGCGAAACCCTGTGGACCCAGGCTCATACCGGGGGAGTTTGGACTGTCAGGTAGAGAGAAAGGCACCCGGAGACTCTGAAACTCGGAGACTCAGGGGAGCCACGGTGGCAGGGGTCTGGAGGTGCGAGTGTGCACAGGGACTGACTGCGGAGGTTACCACAGGCTGTCCCTGGCGGAAGGGAGTCGGGGGCTCCTGACTGCACTGAAACCCAGTTCCGACTGCACTGAACCGCAGTTCCGGGCGAGCCCCTGGGGACCCACGCTCTTACCGGGGAAGTCTGGACTGTAGGGTGGAAACTCGGGAACCGTGGAGGGCGGAGGTCTGAAGACTCGTGCAAGGGCAGGGCTAACGGAAAGCCAAGACTGTCTGCCCCGCCCTGAGACTCCACCCCTTCCAAGCTGAGAACAGAGGCTTTTGCAATCTGGCAAGGCTAATCCTATAAGGCTGTCTCCAGCACCAAAATTCTCCCAGTGTAGACACAGCTAATCCTCACAGCCAACTGGCCTGGAGGTCAATTCTTCCCAGTGATACCAACAACAATCAAGACTTAACTACAACAAGGCTGTACACACAGTCCACATAGGGTTGCACGAAGAGTGTCCACCTCAGGTTAACTGGGGAGGCCGACCCACTGGGCCATATTGGAAACCTAGCACACAAATTTACCCTACCAACTCAGGGAAGTAGTGAAAATGCGGCATCAAAGAAACAGATCACAAACGAAAGAAATGGAGGAAAACAAACGACTGGATATAGAATTCAAAACCATGTTTATAAGGCTCTTCAAGAATATCCTAGAAAAGGCCGATAAATTTAGCGAGACCCTCGAAGATATGAAAAAGGACCAACTAGAAATTAAACATAAACTGACTGAAATAAAAAAAATATTACACGGAGACCCAATAGCAGACTAGGGGAACGCAAGAATCAAGTCAAAGATTTGAAATACAAAGAAGCAAAAAACACTCAACCGGAAAAGCAAAAAAAAGAAAAAAGAATCCAAAAAGTTGAAAATAGTGTAAGAAGCCTCTGGGACAACTTCAAGCATACCAACATCAGAATTATGGGGGTGCCAGAAGAAGAGAGAGAGCAAGATACTGAAAACCTATTGGAAGAAATAATGACTGAAAACTTCCCCCACCTGGTGAAAGAAATAGACTTACATGTCCAGGAAGTGCACAGAACCCCAAACAAAAGGAATCCAAAGAGGACCACACCAAGACACATCATAATTAAAATGCCAAGAGCAAAAAACAAAGAGAGAATATTAAAAGCAGTAAGAGAAAAACAGTTAATTACCTACAAAGGCGCACCATACAATTGTCAGCCGATTTCTCAACAGAAACTATGCAGGCCAGACGGGAGTGGCAAGAAATATTCAAAGTGATGAACAGCAAGAACCTACAACCAAGACTACTCTACCCAGCAAAGCTATTATTCAGAATGGAAGGTCAGATAAAGAGCTTCACAGATAAGAAAAAGCTAAAGGAGTTCATCACCACCAAACCAGTATTATATGAAATGCTGAAAGGTATTCTTTAAGAAGAGGAAGAAGAAAAAAGTAAAGATAAAAATTATGAACAACAAATACATATTTATCAACAAGTGAACCTAAAAACCAAGTGAATTAAAAACCTGAGGAACAGAATAAACTGGTGAATATAATAGAATCAGGGGCATAGAAAGGGAGTGGACTGATAATTCTCAGGGGGAAAGGGGTATGGGGAGTGCAAGAAGAAACTGGACAAAAATCGTACACCTATGGATGAGGACAATGTGGGGGGAGGTAAGGGCAAAGGGTGGGGTGGGAACCGGGTGGAGGGGAGCTATGGGGGGAAAAAGGAGAAACAATTGTAATAATCTGAACAATAAAGACTTATTAAAAAAAAAAAAGACTATGCGGAAATAACCACATTTTTCTACCTGAAACTGTTTTATTCAAAACTTGTTTTAATATTCACAGAGAAAAGCCAAAATATTGCCCTCGCCGGTTTGGCTCAGTGGATAGAGCAGTCAGCCTGCGGAGTGAAAGGTCCCAGGTTCAATTCCAGTCAAGGGCATGTACCTTGGTTGCAGGCACATCCACAGTGGGAGGTGTAGGAGGTGTGCAGGAGGCAGCTGATTGATGTTTCTAACTCTCTATCCCTCTCCCTTCCTCTCTGTAAAAAATCAATAAAATATATTTTTTTTAAAAAAAGAAAAGAAAAGCCAAAATATTGAAAGCAAAAAAATCTGTATTGAATGCATAAACTAATTTCTAAAGTGGCTGAAACTCTGCATCACCAAACCATTGCTTTTATGGAAGCATGGGCAGGAATCAGTTCGAGAAAATAACAAACCCGCTCTTGCCAAGGTAACCTCTTCCTAATTTGGGAAAGATCTTCACAAGTTCTAACACACACAAAGAAAATACTTTCCCTTCTCTTAATTCTTTACTATGAGAAGGCAATTTGAAGGTGTATTTTAACAACAAGCCAAATAGAGAGGAGAGAGACTGGTGCAGCAGACAACTAAGTTTCCCCAAATGAAGCATTGGTAAATAATGGCAAGAGTTATAAAAGCTCTTAATGACTTCCCTCTTTAGTCTTAAATAGGTTGTTTCTCATGTAAGATCCTTGAAGCCATTAAAAGCCAAACAAGGAATATTCTCTGGAGTTATTCTGACCTGAAGATGCAGAATTTTACCTCTGAAGTCAGATTAAATGGTAACCTATCATATTTGTAGCTTTGTGAGCAGTGAAGAAAATTGTGCATAGGTACTTATGTCTTATGAAATCATTCTTTGTGCCAGTTTTCATAAAATCCTTTTGGAAAAGACTGACAGTTTTTATCAAAATCACAGCAAGCAAGTTGTAGCTGGAAGATACTTCCCAGTCACTCTTGCAGCCTAGTCTGGCCCTCAGCACCCGTTCTCTCTACTGCAAAGTGAGCAGGGATGACATGAGACACCTGGTCTCGGTCTTATCTTTTTTTTTTTTTAATTATTTTTATTTTCAATTACAGTTTACATATACCCCAGTGACCAGACATTACATAACTTAATAACTGAGCACCCCAATAAGTCCCGCACCCATCCAGCACCATGCCTAGTTATTAGAATATTACTGACTATATTCCCTATGCTGTACTTTACATCCCCATGACTATTCTGTAACAAGCAATTTGTACTTCCTAATACCTTCACCATGTTTGCCTCCCCCCACCCCCCGCCAATCCCTCTCCCATCTAGCAACCAGCAAAAAGTTCTCTGTAATCAATGAATCTGTTTCTGTTCTACATGTTTATTTTGTTTGTAGATTCAATTATTGATAGATATGTATTTATGGCCATTTTATGTTTCCTTCTTCTTCTTCTTCTTCTTCTTCTTCTTCTTCTTCTTCTTCTTCAAGACCCTTTAACATTTCATATAACACTGGTTTTTGATGAACTCCTTTAGCTTTTTCTTATCTGGGAAGCTCTTTATATGTCCATCAATTCTAAATGACAGCTTTGCTGGGTAATCTTGGTTGTAGGTCCTCAGTCTTATCTTAACCTTGGACATTTGTGATCTTTTCTCCCTTCCTGTGAGCTGGCACACACACACCTGTAAGCCAGTTTATACCATCCAGATGAGAACAACGCTTTGGGGGAAGATGGAAGAAAGAGACCTGGGTCCCTGAATGACAGTATGAAGAAGAGAAACTCCAGCAACCTGGACTATTTCTCTAAGGATGCTTCTGTGAGAGAGGAATAAAATAATTTATTTTCTTTAAGCCACATATTTGGGAAGCTCTTTGTGTAGCAGTTTTGCACTAAAAGATTTTCTGTAGGTATTTTTACATTTATTATGCAATATTTTATATATATATATATATATATATGAATATATATATATATATATATATACATATATATATATATATACATATATATATATATATATATAAAATATTCTATATATATAAAGAGCCAGGGGCCATCACATCTGAAACAACTGAACGGACGACTGAACAGGCTGCGTGGGGCGACCAGGCTGGCAGGGGGGTTAGCGAGGGATGACCAAACAACTGACCAGCAGGCTGCATGGGGTGACCAGGCTGGCAGGAAGGGGCAGTGAGGGGCAACCAGGCCAGCAGAGGGGGTCAATGAGGGGCAACCAGGCCAGCAGGGGGGGCAGTAAGGGGCGACCAGGCCAGCGGGGGGGGGCAGTTGGGGGCAACCAGGTTGGCGGGAGGGGGGCAGTTGGGGCAACTAGGCCAGCAGGGGGGGCAGTTAGGGGCAATCAGGTCAACAGACAGAGGCAGATAGGGGTGATCAGGCTGGCTGGGGGGCCAGTTAGGGGCAATCAGGCATGCAAGCAGGTGAGTAGTTAGGAGCCAGCGGTCCTGGATTGTGAGAGGGATGTCCAACTGCTGGTTTAGGCCCAATCCTGAACCAGCAGTCGGACATCCCCCAAGGGGTCCTGGATTGAAGTGGGTATAGGCTGGGCTGAGGGGGACCTCCCTTTCCCCCCGTGCATGAATTTTGTGCACCAGGCCTCTAGTATATAATAAAATAGCAACTATCCCTATACCCTTTACTCATAATATATAAAATATTACCAAAATGGTTATGCTTCCTTTGTACTCTACTAATTAAAATTCATCCTTTCTTTAACCTCCAAAGAAAATATCAGGTAATCTTCAATTTGTTATGTATTAGTCCTAAACCTGTTTTTATAATTTTACTAAATGTTTCATTAAATAATATATACATATATCTTCATTTGCATGATTTATAATATTACATAAATGGTATCTTCATCAACTAAGAATCTTAGTTACAAATGCAAAAGAATCCACTTTGTCTAGTTTAAAATCTGCAAGATTCTCAAAAAGGCAGTGTTGGAAACTGCACAGTCTGACCATATCACAAATAATCTTTTCAACACCAACTCTTCTAAGCAGGAACTGTGATGCTATGGGATACAGAAAAAATATTTTTGTGTTTCTGCACCATTTGGGCTTTCTGTATAAATTTTTCTGAAAACTTGGCCTCCTGGGATAAGATGGTGAGAGCATTTCAGAACGATTCACTGAACTCTGAAAGTATGTTTCTATTTCAAGAGAAAATGAGGCCCAGGACCTCGGAGACATCTGTAGGTTATAAAAAGCCAGAGACCCACTAGGCTGTGGCCCCTGGAGAGAGGTACATATATTCCAAACATTAGTGAGAACCCAGGATCCTTTCCATCCCTTCTCCATGGAGCAAAGGTTCTCCTCTCAGGAGGGGAAAGAGGAGACAGCTGTCTCTTTCTTCTCTATATGAGGAGAGAATCCACTTTTCTCTTTTCCTCATCAGTGGAATGTCCAGCTACTTATGTAGACTTTTCCATCTGGCTTTCATCACATCACCTCAAGGGTCAGGACTGAGGTGAGAGGGAAATTACATACTTATTAATTGTAAAGTAATAAATACAAAATCTGTCTCTGATCCAGAACACCTCATGTACACATTCAGAATAAAATTAATAAAGATGAATATTAAAATCCCAAGTGCCTGGGACTAGATGCTAGAAATTCCAACACTTCTTCCCCCCAAACACCGTACTAAACAAACGTCTTAGGTCAGGTTATTGAGGAAACAGCTCACGAGGCAGAGATTTCTATGCTTGATGTTTATTGGGAAATACTCTCAGGAACAACACCTAGAGGTGGAGGGAGAAACTGAACGGTAATGAAATTATAACAAGGACTCAGTCAAACCCCTTAGAGTGACCCAGACATGTAAAGTTGGCCCAGATTTAGATCAATAGGTTGGACCCCTAGAATTGAGCAGTCATTGTGTACAAGCTATCTCTGGGGAAAAGGTTTTCTTCAGCTGCTCTGCAAGGGCAAGTCCTCTGAGCTGAGAGCTATCAGCACCAATGTGAGCAAATTCAAAGTGAGTGCCTTAGTCTTGAAGGAGGATCTGGGCGGCACCTGCCCCCAGATCACTTCCTCCACATGTAGCCTCCGCCTTACATTGCTCACTTCTGAATCCAAAGCCTGCATGAATGGATCCGATGGGAGGAAACTTCCTGAAGCATGGTGTATCAAAACTATCAAAATCCAAGTCTATGTTCCCATAAGGACCAACAAAGCGCTTTCCTGTCCATGATAGAAGGTGTTTCCATTATACTCAAGCTGCCATCGGTTGGCTGCCAGTTCCCCACAGCGTGGATGCAACTGCACTTTGGGAGCACAGGGCGCAGAGGGGAGGGGCAGGGAAGAAGAAGGGGCAGTGATCTCAGGGTTGGGCGCTGCTAGAAACTTAGGCACTGGCAAATATTAATAGTTATTTCAGACAGATGATGATGAGACAGATATAAACATGATATAGAAAAATAAAATAACATATACATATGTAGATAAGGTTTAACTTACTTATCTGGCTAGAGGAAGAAGTTGGTGTAGTCAGAATATTGCAGAGATCGGCAACATTATTCTTGAACAGATTTTGGTATGAGTTTCCATGTTCTCCTAAAAAAAAAAGGGAGGGAATAATTGCAGGTGAAAAACCTGATTGAAAACTATGTCAAACTTTTTGGAAGCTCACATGCTACCCTTATAGCCTAATGTCATGTATTTAGACCTAGACAAGGTTTTTACACAAACTAATCTGGATATGTGCCAGACACTACTTCATGTGCGCCAGGTAAACATCGCCAACCCAGGTGCTATACAATATAAAACATGACGATGGAATACAGTAGAGCTCAATCAGAGGGTTCATGATCAAGGGTTCATGTATCACCCTTGGCCTCTCTGGTTTAAGTGTTCTCCTGAAATTAGAGCTAAGAAACTGGGTGATAACAATGATGATATCTGGGAATCATGCTAGCAGGTACTATTCCTATTGACCCTGAAGTGTACTGCCGTCTCTGCAGGGTGAAAACCATATTTCAGATCCAATTATTGAAATGTGGGGGAGGGGGATCTGCTTTCCAGTACAATAGCTTCCTATTGAGTACCAGAGCCTCTATAGATTTGTTCTGGTAAAAAAAAACTACATTTCCAGTGGAGTCACCTCTTGATTAAACTTACATTCAAAATCTTTATTCTCCAAGGCCAAGCAGGACAGATGAGGTAAATGAGCCTGCAGTATAGATAACCACACTTGCATCTTTTGAGTTTTTTATAGTGGAACTAACGTCCATGATTCCCCGCAGATGCAGTATTTTTTCAGTTTATATTTTGGGGAACTAGTTTAGGATTTGACTCTTTACCATAACAGCTTTCATGGCATTTTGGAAATTTGATAGTATCTCTAATCCAATAACATACCTAAGAAATAGGCCCAGCCAGTGTAGCTCAGCAGTTGAGCATCAACCTGTGGACCAGGAGGTCTCAGTTCAATTCTCAGTCAGGGTACATGCCTGGGTTGCAGGCTCAGTCTCCAGTAGGAGGCACTCTCTCTCATCGTTGCTGTTTCTATCTCTCTCTCTCCCCCTCTCTCTTCCTTTCTGAAATCAATAAAAATACTTAAAAAAAAAAAAAAAAAATATATATATATATATATATATATATATATATATATATATAATAGGATGAATGATAAAAGGCTGTGTTTTCACATCTGATAGGCCCACTGACATGGTTCTGAGCCAAAATCCAATTTATCACCCAACCTCAACTCCCCTTAAGCCCACTATGACTGATGAAACATAAGATATTCTGGGTATTGATATCAGTTTTCTTTTGCTGATATAATAAATTACCCTTAACACAAGGCCTATTTATCTCACAGTTTATTAGGTGAGAATTCTGATGCATCACAGGAGGCCAAAATCAAAACGTTGCTTTCAGGTTCAACCTGATTGTTGGCAGGATTTTGTTCCATACATCTGTTGGACTGAGGTCCCCTTTTCCTTCCTGGCTTTTCTCCATGGTCACTCTCAGCTCCCAGAGGCCACCTGCATTCTCTGGCTCATGATCAACTCCTCATGCTCTGAATCTGATTTCTCCTTCTGATGTATCCCTCTCTGCTTCCCTCTTGTGATGGTACTGAAGTGTACTTTCTCAAGGATGTCTGATCTTTTCTTTTATTCAAGAAACTCTGGGTTTGTGAACTATGGGCTGAAAAGTTGGTAAGATGCCAAGCCTACATTATGTGGCCAAAAAGGCATTACACTATTAGAAAAAATCATAATATAAACTTGGCTAAAACAATAGCTAATTCTAATGAAGTTTTCAAACATCAGTTTCCTGTAATAAAGTAATACTCAAGCAATGTTTTTAATTTTTAATAATTTAACTGCACCCTTTATCTTAAACAGTATGTATTATATCAAATGGAGAAATAAGGCTATATATGAGCTATTTTACATTTTTACATTTTGATGCATATATGTGTATTATATGATGTGTGTATGTGGTTTGATAATATATGAATAACAAACTATAGATGTGGCATTGGACACAGAACATGTCTTTAATGTTATATGCAAACTAAATAAAAATATTTGTATTTTAAAGTGTGCACATCTATTATTATACTTCATGTAAAAAAGTAGTATTGTTCACATAAAAGAATTAGTATTATTAGTATATTGATAAGCCAAATACTTGGATAGTTAACTTGATGTTTATTGGATAGAATATATATCTGTACTATGTAACAGATTCCTAACTAAGCTAGAAATGTATTTCTCTGTCTTATAACAGACTGGTCATGAATGATCCAGGTTGGTATGAAGAATCTGCTTCACCAAATCATCGTGTTGGTCTGACCATAGCTAGCATATTGTCCTTATCTGAATGGTCTAAGAGGATTTGCTACCATGGCCACAATCCAAGAAGCAGTATAAAGGAAGGAGACAAGAGAGGGCAGGTTCTCTCCCTTTATGAGCATAGCCTATGACTAGCCCATATCACTTCTGATTACATTCCACTGGGCAGAACTTAGTCACTGGCCATGCAGCGCTGCAAGGATAGCTTGAAATATAGTCAGCACTAAGACTGATTGTATTTTTTAAGCAACTAGTTACTGTACTAAGCCCTTGATGTAGAGTTATATTTATTTTAATTTAATCTTCAAAACTAGCATTAGACTTATTTTATATTTGACTTGTCGATAGTCACAAAATTGGAAAATTAAAACCAGAACTCAGGTTTCCTGATTCCTAGTTATTTTCTCTTCATTCGTTCATACATTAGTGACAGTATAATAATTTTTGAACCTAAGGCAGAAGGGGCATGTACACATAATATGAGGTAGTCTTAATTACTAGGAAAGCCAAAATGAAATTATGTCTTTTCCAATAAGTGCTTTGGCCAGAAAATCCTTTTGGATGTCTTTAGACTCTCCATTGAGAAGAATAATAAAAAATGGGAGGCCACCGAATCTATCAATGATGTTAAGCCTGAAGATTTTTGCAACTAAATTTCACACATGAGAATGAGCATCTCTAAATTTCATGACCAGATGTTGACTTGATAATGCCAACTGCAACTGTACCTTTTCTTTTTTTAAAATGTATTTTTATTGATTTCAGAGAGGAAAGAAGAGGGAAAGATAGATAGAAACATCAATGATGAGAGAGCATCATTGATTGGCTGCCTCCTGCACATCCCCTACTGGGGGGCTGGGGGGTCGAGCCCGCAACCCAGGCATGTGCCCTTGACTGGAATTGAACCCAGGACCCTTGAGTCCACAGGCCAACACTCTATCCACTGAGCCAAACTAGCTAGGGCCAACTGTGCCTTTTCAATCTCTGTCTGGGGTTTTCTATTCAGCACAAGTCCCTGGAGCACAAGAGATACTTCAGCAAGCTCCCTACTGAGAACATTGACCCCAGAGGTTTCCCTCCTCAGTGCAAAACAAGCTTCCACTTGATGAGCATTATTTATTACTGGTTAGTACGACATTAAACAACAAAAAATGCATTTAGTAAGCATATTATAATATAGAAAGAACTATGGTACAAAAAGACATATTATTTATGGGAAGCATAATATGTAGTTCAGGAGCTGATATGACACAGAGATGGCCATTTATAAAATGATAAAAATTTTAAATATATTTTAAAACACTGAACAACAGCAGTTTGTTAAGCTTGTATAGTTTATGAGAGCATTTAGCCAAATATCAAGGATCAAAAATTCACCCAGGAAAACTTGGCAGATGAGAAACAGAAACCTCATGGCTCTTATAGGAAGGTTGATATCAGAAACACATTCAAAAGCAAAGCATCCTGCCCAGCCAGGTGGCTCAGTGGTTGAATGTCAACCCATGAATCAGGAGGTCACAGTTCGATTCCTGGTCAGATCACATGCCCAGGCATAGCGGCCTCGGTCCCCAGTAGTCGGTGTGCAGGAGGCAGCGGATCGATGATTTTCTCTCACCATTGTTTCTATCTCCCTCTCCCTTCCTCTCTCTGAAATCAGTAAAATATATATATATATATATACATATATATATATATATATATATATATATATATATATATATATATATTCCTGTTGACACAACCTTTAGGTCTAATGTTCAAGCAAAGCATCCTGGTAATGGAGCCCTATCATCCTAAATGCCTTTAGATATAGAAATGATTCTATCTCTTCAAATGGCTCCATGTTCCACTTTTAAAAAAAGATCAGAGAAAGGAATAGCTAAGTGAGCTGGAACAAATTATTTTCCAGTGAAAGAACTGTTGCATCTCATTGCATTTTGGTGGCCACTGACTCTCATGGCAGAAGGGAACTTAACCAGAAACAAACACAGGATTTCTTCCGCTTTAACTACTTATCACTCCATTTCATGGGAACAATCCCCTTTCACAACACCTTACCCTCAAGTAGTTATTATTAAAAGTGGTAAATGGGGTTAAAAATTCATTCAGGGACACAAAGGGCTTGATCTGAGGACAAAAGCCTTCTAGAATGAAATGGGAGATGGAACATTTCATGCCCCTGGCTTCTCAGTGTTTATTGGTTTCTTGAATAAGATACAGAATTAGCTTAAAGTGTTTTTGTGGTTTCTAATATAAGGTCCTAAAGGGCTCTTAAGGGGAAAAAAAGTAGATGATTTTGTCATGAACAGAGCAAACCTTAGACACAGATGGCTATTCAAAATCCTTGCAAGTTGTGGCTTAACATTTTGGATTAAAATGTAAATTCAGAACGCATCTTCAAAGACTGACATGATCTTCATCTCATCCTTCCAAGCCAGAGGATCTTCAGTGAAGAGCAGCTATGCAGGCGAATGGTGAATGGTGAAGCCCGGATGCTGCAACCTGATCAAGATGTTTCTTGTCCCTGTGCCTTTCTTGGGAGAATATAGGAGAACCTTTCCTCTGACAATGACTAGATGGATCATTTTGTCAAAAAAGCCATTTCCCCTCCTGGATAAACGCAGATGAAAAGAGGGTGAAGGACAGTGGAGGAAATGCCCCAGGGGAAATGTTCCTGTTTAGACTGTGATTTCACCCAGGTAGGCAGGGGTTGAGTGTCCAGTAGACACCTAGGGCCAGCCAGCCCCTCTTCTCATCTCACAGACCAGGTGGCTCCTGGAAGCCTTACAAAGCTTAAGTTCTCTGTTACTTTGGAGGACATCGAGATACTTGACGATACTCGCTTACACTGAACCAGCTTAGGCCACATCCCTGGGAGCTGGCATACCTCTGTCTTCTGCTGTACGAGGTTCTACTAGCCCTATGCACAGTGCATGCACAGCCGCATGTATTTCTGGTTCAGCTTCCTGCACCTGGTCAACCTCCCACATCATCTCCTTGGGCTCCGTGAACTGGTGATCTTCTTATTTCATGTAAAGTGAAGTGAATACAGCTCTCTCTAGAAATTCTCTTTTCTTTTCTTTTTTTCTTCCTCCCTCCCTTCCTTCCTTCTTACTTTTCTTCCTTCCTTCCTTCCTTCCTTCCTTCCTTCCTTCCTTCCTTCCTTCCTTCCTTCCTTCCTTCCTTTCTTCCTCCCTTCCCTCCTTCCTTTTACTAAATCACTGTCTCCACTGCTCACCACATGAGGTTGGAATGTCTTCACTCCATCTTTGCTTTCAGGTTCATTCAGATTCCTTCTTGCAAACTGAAACACAGATTTTTGCATTTAACATTGAAGCTGCGCTTGTTGAAAAAGCTCCCTGTGGCCTCCTGCTGGTTCTTATAATAGACAGAGGAAGAGGCTGGGGTCACACCCCACAGAAAATCCTGTAGATAGTGTACCTGGCCCAGATGTCCTGCATAGACAGAGTTTCCTTTGGACATACCCATGGAGGAGTTGGTTCAGTCTAGGGTTCTATCACTGCTTCTGATGTTGTGGGGGGTAAGGGAGGCCACAGCAACACCCCAGGGATGGGGGCCTGCAGGACCTTACAGTTAATTTCTGCAGCAGTCCACAGCCCAGAGGCCCCCCGCCCCTAGGTTTTAGAGGCTGACTTGGGTCCCTAGGGGAATCAGGCTGGGCCTGGGTTAATGTGGGGAAGCAACAGCCGTGGAGGCCTCAGACCTGGCATGGTTAGGCTGCATTATCATTCTGGCTGAAGGCTGGCCAAGGCTAGCCCTCTCCAAAAGCAGAGAAT
Source organism: Plecotus auritus (assembly GCF_963455305.1). NCBI lineage: Eukaryota > Metazoa > Chordata > Mammalia > Chiroptera > Vespertilionidae > Plecotus > Plecotus auritus. The sequence continues at coordinate 79,413,005 of NC_137775.1, read as the reverse complement.
TTCTCCTTTGTGTTGGTGGAGAGGTCACTGTTCCTGGAGAGAACAGGGGTGGTCTTCTCCAAGCTGGATAGGGGGCTGGCTGGCAAACTGTAAGTTCTCCTGGCCTTCTCCCCAATTCCTGGTACTCTTCAGTCCCCGCTTTCTGTGTGTTAGTATAGTGAATACTCTTAAAGTAGTAATTAAAAGTGAGAATGGCAGGCTAGCTGAAACTCTGCTGCTTGGGGTTGGCAGAGATGCTATGCTGTACCTTATAGGATGGGAAAGAATGTTGATATTGGTCAGATCAGCTGAAGGCTATGGATTCAGGGTGACAGTATAGTCCCCAGCTCAGATCTCTTATAGCCCAGGAGTAGAAAAGTAACCATCACCTCCTCGTGCTTCTGGATCCTTTCAATGTATAACCCATGGAGCTCATCAGCTAGGTCTTACCGGGGTGCTTGTACTCAGGAGTAGCTCCATGTAAGGCTTCAGCATTCATCCATGGATCTTCCACGATTTTCTCTAAAATGTCTCTCTTGCTGGAACTGAGAATGAGAAACTTATTGCGCACATTTTCTTACTGCTTAGACATGTAAAATCGAATATGGTATTTTGCAGACTCATATTGGCTCCTGCAGCTTCTTAAAATCTACCCATAAAAAGATAGGAATCTTAGGAACAGTGTACATAGGATGACCCCCAAGGTTCACACGCCTACCATCAGGGTTGCCTCCTACCTTTAGCCTTGGAAGAGTTCTGGGGAAGCCTAAGAAAGCCGGCCACAGAAGGTGTTCAGCTTCTTGTCAAAGGTGAATTTCTTGCTGAAAACAAAATCTGCAATCTTGATGTCCAGGTCAGCATCCAAGAGCAAATTTTCTGCCTTTGAGTCTGTGTGAACAATACACTTCTCATAATAATACTGCACAGTAGACCATATGGTAGATTTCATCTCAGATCTCTTTTTCTCTCCTATTGCCATGAGTCAGTAGGTGCTTAAACACCTCTCTTCCATTAGCATACTCCACAACAAAGTGGAGTGTTTCCTCAGTCTCTTTCACTTCAAGGAATTTCACTATGTTGGGGCGATTCAAAGCCTTCATTATTCTTACTTCATGAGATAGTTTCTGAAGGTTAAATTCTGTTGAGTCTTGTCAATGATCTTCACAGCTACCTGTTTCCCAGTCAGGGTTTGCTTGGTGGTGTTACTCTTGGCAGGTGCTTCAAAAAACCAGTAGCTGCCAATGTGGTGTCCTCCTCAGCAGACATGGTTGCCTGAGATGCACTATAGCATGTTGAACTGGCTGTTGGGCTTGGAGTCAAGGAAAGATCTATGTGGCTCTCTGGGGAAAACATGCCAAGCAGAAGTAGGAGCTAGTGCAGAGCCCTGAGGTGAGAGTGAGCCTATCATATTCAAGGAACAAGAAGTTCAGTAGCTGGAAAGGAATCAGCAACAGGTAAAATAGGAGTAGATAATATCACTGAGTTAACAGGCGAGAGGAGAAAATGCATGCAGGACCATATCCAACAAAGAGCTCATATCCCAAAATATATAAAGAACCTCTCCAAGCCAATAAGAAAAAAGGTAGGAAACCCAGTAGAAAAAATGGGCAAAAGACCCAGAAATCCTTGGAGGTCCACTAGCTATCTTCTTCAAATTTCTGCTCTAATTTCACCTTTTCAGTGAGGCCTCCCCTGATTTCCCTATTTGTTCTTGGATCACCTCCTACATAACCTGCATTTATAGCTTTTTAAAAATAAAATATTTGTATTAGGGAAATTTTCAAACACATAAAATTAGAAAGAATAATACAAAGACTTTTCCTTACATATCTATTGTCCAATATTAATACTTATGATTACTGTGATCCTTCTTTATTTTATCCATAAATACTTTAGTCTGCATCCTTTAAAAAGTATATTTTTTGAACCACAGATATTATTCCACCATCAAATCTAATTTACAATATTTACAGAACTAATAGTACTGTTCACAGTATCATATACCAGTCAATATTTACATTTCCCAGTTGTATCAAAGATATCTTGTTTCAGTTGATATGTTTGTATAAAGGTTCAAACAAGGTTAAAGAATTAATAAATAATTACCTTTTATTCTAGCCTCCCAGCTCTATTCACAGTATCTTTTAATTTTATTTAAAAAACTTGAGGAATTATATACAATTCAGAGGAACTGTGAATGCATGTTCTGTAAAAGCAGAAGCCGAAGTAAAATTAGTTCCAGATATGATCTTCTTTCAATGTCATGATTATTCAGAGTATTTATTGCAATACAGAAAATGTACTAAGGTTCTCATATCTTAAAAATCCAAGTAAAAAATATATTTGTAATCCCCAGAGTAGATAACTTCAAAGTTTATACAAATGGAGGACTACATTGTCAAAAATATGTCAATTAAAAAATAATCAAATATGCGTTAGTCCTCATATTAAGAACCATATAATAAAATTTGCAATTAAGAAACATTAGCCCTAGCTGGTTTTCTCAGTGGTTAGAGCCTCAGCCCTCAGACTAAAGGGTTTGATTCCAGTCAAGGGCACAAACCTCAATTGCAGTCTCAATCCCCAGTCACATCGATGATTCTCTCTCTCTGCCTCTTCTCCTCCCTTTCACTCTCTCCAAAAACCAATGGAAAAAAATATGCTCAGGTGAAGATTAACCAAAAATAGAAAAAGAAACATGATATTTAAAGAAATCAACATGCATACCAATTCATTAAAAGAAATGTATTAAATTCTTATTGTTCAAATCTAGTTTCTATCATATGTGCTGCAGCTATCCAAAGGCAATTAAAATGTTTATTGACAGTACCTTAGACTGAATATCCACAAATATTTAAGCAGGATATTTTAAGGGTATTTTGACATGGGCAGAGTGAGGCAGCAGAGTTGAAAAGAAAATTTATTGCACTGGGAATTTAGAGCTAAAAGTTCTGGCATATTCTCTAATTTTAACTAGATACTAGATATTAGGAAAGTCAGAATTTCTTTGCCTCTGCATGCTTCTCTAAAATAAAATTTAAAAAAAATATTTGTCCTATTTAGCTCATAGGGCTGTGAGCTTTCTTTCTTTTTTTTTTTTTTTAATAAATTGCTTTCACTTTTTTTTTTTAAATATATTTTATTGATATTTTACAGAGAGGAAGGGAGAGGGATAGAGAGCTAGAAACATCGATCAGCTGCCTCCTACACACCCCCTACTGGGGATGTGCCCGCAACCAAGGTACATGCCCTTGACCGGAATCAAACCCGGGACCCTTCAGTCCGCAGGCCGACGCTCTATCCACTGAGCCAAACCGGTTTCGGCAGGGCTGTGAGCTTTCTTGGTAAAGCGAGACTTCTCTAAAGATACCAATAAAATTTTCCTTCTAAACAAACCATCTTTTTGACATGCTGTTGTCAAGAAATGTGTTTTATAATGTACTCCTTTCATTTCCTTTCTAGAAACTATAGACAGACACTTTGAATTTAAAATAAAGCAATTGTATTCTAAAGCTCAAAAGATTGAGTTTTCAACACATGATGTGCTTATGGCTGTACATACTGAGGGAGCCTTGGCCTTCACAGTGGACCAAAGTCATTCTTTCCAGTCACAGCCACATCCAAGTGGGTTTCACCACTCTCTCCACACACTGATTGAAATACAGTGTTGTGGTGCTTACAGCAATTTTAGAGACACCCAATGTCCTCATTCAAAGTTCAGCCAACTCCTGTGCTCTTTAAGGAAGTCCCCAAATAAGATGATGCTTCACTTGACTTTTGACAACACTTCTATATAAATGTGACTCTCTTCACTTTTTTCTTCACAAGTAATCTTTTCTCCTCTTTTCTTTCTCTCTCCTCTATTTTTCTCAAAATAGCTATAGGAAAACAGCTGGCTGTTCTGCATTTCTCTCAGAAGTGGGCCTGAAGGTCACTGTGGAGGAAGATGACTGTATCTGACTATTCTAATGTCCCTTTCAAAATTTCAACCTTTCTTTGAAATTTTGTTTCAATTATGCACCATCATGTTGGGATAATGACTTTGGTAGGTTTATAACCTGTTATGTATGTGATTCTATGTTGTTTTTTTTTTTTTCATTCAGCTTAAAATCACCTATTTTTATATGAGATGAGCTTTGCTGGAAACAGGCAGAGTCTGTGAGAAGTGGGCATGCTGTGGTTTGGGGAGGCTGAGCCAGAGCCTGGGCTGGAGGAGAAGGCAGACTCAAGGGAAAGAGGGCATTTGAAATTCAGCATCCAGGCTGCTCATTTGGTGTGGGGCTGTCACCTGCTTATACGAGAAACCAGAGATCATTTCAGAAGCAGCTCTGAGATCTTTCCTCCACATTGTTCAAAAAGTCAGACACAAAGTGGCAACTGAGTCTCTCTGCTATTTCCTTTTTCTTTGTTCATTTTACAGACATGATCATCAAGGAGTCTTATTGGTTTTGATACCAAATTTCACATTTTGATATACATATAGGGAAAGTTTTCATGATGCTCGCAAAATTTCTTAGATTTTTCTATGTTTCTTTGACTTGGGATTGCAACAGCCTTATACTTTGTGGGTTTCTCTAGCATTTTATTAATACAATCTGTTAGTCATTTAAAGAATACGTTTTTCATTGCTTTTCTACTGCTGATTTGCTTTGTATAAGTTTTTCTTTAAGATCAACTGTGTTTGCTATATATTCAATAATATATTTTTAAACTGTAAGCTTACTGCTAGCTGTTGTATTTTTTTTCCTAACATCTACTTTCTAATTTCTCTACAGTCAAATATCTATAAAATGAATTTATTTGGTCTTTTCCTTCTTTTAAATACATTTTTAAAACAATTCATATTTGTTAAAAGATAATACATATACAGAACAAATACAGTCTTTATGACATAACCATGATATAGAAACTAGGCTTTTCTGTGGTTTAACCTAAGAGAAATTTGGACAACTCTATGTTGTAAATTCCAGAGATACTAAAAGGTATGAGCATAGCTAGTAACTCAATAATGGAAATAAAATGGAATACTAAAATATACTAAATCCATTAGAAGACAAGATAAAGAAAAAACAATAAAGAATAGATGGAACAAACTGAAAGCAGATAGAAAGATGGTAGCTAATACCCAAACCAGATTAATAATAACTGTAATTTAAATGGTCCAAACCAGGTGTCCACAAACTATAGCCTTTGGGCCAAATCCATCCGACCACCTGTTTTTGTAAATGAGCTTTATTGGAACACAGCCATCCACATGAGTTTATGCATTGTCTATGTATACTTTGACGTTATTATGATAAAGTTGAGTGGATGCAAAGAGAGACGGTGTGGCCTTCAAAGATTAAAAAATATGTACTATCTAGCTTAGTTACAGAAAAGTTTTTTCACTGTTGGTCTAAAAACTGAAATTAAAAACAGATATTCCAGGATAAAGACTGGATAAAAAGCAAGATTCAACAATGCTTGTAAATATCTTTACACTTCTGATGTAAAAATGCAGATAAGGTAAAAGTCAAAAGATGAAGAAAGTGCAGATATACCTCTGAGATACTGCAGGTTCAGCTCCAGACAGCCACAATAAAGTGAGCATTGCAACAAAGCAAGTGGCAATCATTTTGCTGGTGGACGGTCTTGCCTTCTGTTTATAAAAAACACAACAGCTGTGAAGTACAATAAACTGAAGCACAATAAAATGAGGTATGTCTGTATTATCATGCAAGTTCTTTTCAAAATAGTGCTGGGTGTCTATATTAATTTCAGACAAAGTATATTTCAGAACAAGGATTATTGTCATTGGTAAGAAAGAGTATTTATAACAAAAAGAGATCAATTCTTTGAGAAGACAACATTCTTAAATGTGTGTAACCCTTGTAAAGGAGCTACAAAATACATGAAGCAAAATTTAACAGAACTAAAAGGAAAAGCAAATCCACAATTATGGTTACAGATTTCTATACTCCTCTTTTGGCAATTGAAAGAATAAGTAGAAAGAAATCATTAAGAGTAAATATGAACAATACTATTAACCAGTATGGCTTAATTTATAGAAAACTCCACTTGATGATAGCAGAATACATTATTTTCAAGTGTGAATGGCATATTTCCATAATAGGTCTGTTCCTTAAATTAAATCTCATTCAATTGAGTTTCCTCAAAAAATTAAAAATGGAACTGCCTTATGATTCAGTGGTTCCACTTTGGGGAATATATTCAGACACCCGAAACACTGATTGGAAAGAATATATGACCCCTGTGTTCTTTGCAGCACTATTTACAATAGCCAAATATGGAATCAGCCCAAGTGCCCATCAGTAGATGAATGGATAAAAAAGCTGTGGTACATTTACACAATGGAATACTATACATCAGCAAAAAAGAAGGAAATCTTACCTTTTTGGATAGCATGGATGGACCTGGAGAGTATTATGCTAAGTGAAATAAGCCAGTCAGAGAAAGACAAATACCATATGATATCACTTATATGTGGAATCTAATGAACAAAATACTCAAAATAGAAACAGACTCATAGATACAGAAAAACAGACTTACTACTGTTAGAAGGGGGGATTAGAGAGCTGGATGAAAAAGTTAAAAGGATTAAGCAAAAAAAAAAAAAAAAAAAAAACCACAGACAAAAAGAAAGAAAACACAGTTCATAGACACAGACAACAGTATGGTGATTACCAGACAGAAAGGGGATGGGGAAGGCAGAAAAGGGTGAAAGGGGGATAAATGGTTATGGAAGGAGACTTGACTTTGGGTCATGAACACACAATACAATACACAGATGATATATTATAGAATTGTACTCTTAAAACCTATACAATACAGTTTTATTATCTAATGTCACCCCAATAAATTCAATACAAAATTTTTAAAATTTGATAGTTTTTTCCTTACAAGAAAATTAAATTAGAAATCAACAAGAAATAAATCTGAAAAGTATCCAAATGTATGGGAATTAAATAATAGTTTTAAATAATGCATCTATCAAAAAGGAATCAGAAGAGGAATTAGAAAATATTTTGAACTTAATTAAAATTAAAATCAGAATACCAGAGTTTTAAGATGCAGCTAAAGCAATGCTTGGAAGGAAATTGATAGCTTTAAATGTTTATATTAGAAAATAAGAAAGGTCTAAAGTCAATGTTTACCTTAAAAACTAGAAAACAAAGAACAAATTAAATCCAAAGTAGGTCAGAGAAGGAAAAAATAAAGATAAAAGCAGAAATTAGTCGAATAGAAAATGAAAAGGAAATTTATGTAACCTATATCTGGTTCTTTGAAATTCTAACAAAACTACCAAAAAAATCTATTTGAATTAATAATAAGTATATTTAGCAAGGTCCCAGCATAAAAGATCAGTATACAAAAATAAATAAGTAAATATTTAAAAAATCAGTAGTATTTCCATAAACTATTTTAGCAAGGAACAAATAAAACTTAAAGTTTAGAACATTGCATTTATAAGAATCATCCAAAAACATGAATTACTTAAGAATAAATTTTGCTAAATAATGTATACAAGACCTGTGAAAACTACAAAATATTTCTAGAAGAACCAAAATATGCCATGAAAAGAGTAAATATTTTTTAAATCTCAATTTTCCCCAAAGTAACCAATAGAGTCATTATAGTCTCAATAAAAATTTCAGCAAGCTTTTTTTGGTAGAAATGGACAAATTTTTCTAAAATTTTATGGAAATGCCCTAGCTGATTTGGCTCAGTAGATAGAGCATGGCCTGCAGACTGAAAGGTCCTGGGTTCGATTCCAGTCAAGGGCATATGCCTGGGTTGCGGGCTCGATCCATAGTAGGGGGCATGTAGGAGGCAGCCAACCAATGATTCTCATTATTGATGCTTCTATCTCTCTCTCTTGCCCTGTCCCTTCCTCTCTGAAATCAATAAAAATATATTAAAATATAAAATAAAATAAAATTTTATAGAAATGCAAAGGCATTAAAACGGGCAAAACAACTCTGGAAAAGAAAAAGTTGTAAGTCTCACTCTAAAATTAATCAAGGTGGTATGATACTGGCATAAGAATAAACATATATATCAATGGAACAAAAACTTGCTCTATATTTATGGTCAATTATTTTACCAAAGTGATTCAATGGGGAGATGATAGTTTTTTCAACAGTGTTTTATAGCCCTATTGTGGAAAAAGATAGCTTAACCCTCCGTCACACTAACACAAAACTTAACTCACAATTAGTCACTGGAAATATGGAGGAAACACTTTGTAAAAGATCAGTATCAGTCTAACCACTGTGCTGTATACCTGAAATTAATATAAAATATTATTGAATGTAAACTGAAATTGAAAAATAAAATTAAGAAATAATTTGATCACAGACCTGCCTGAACATAAAAGCTAGAAGTCTAAATACTTCTAGACCTATGTTATCCAATGCAGTCATTACTAGAAACATATGCCTATTAAAATTTAAACTTAGTTCCTCAGTTTCACTAGGCACATTTCAAATGCTCATTCGCCATATCTGAGTAGTGGCTACAGTGCAGATATAGAAGTTTTCCATCACTGCAGAAAATTTTATTAGTTCTATTCTGGCAGGAAAGAAAGGGAAAAAGTCTTCATGCTCTCAGTTAGATAAATATTTCTTAGATGGAACACAAACTATAGACAGTAAAAAATAGATAAAACTGTACTTCATAAAAATTTAAACTTCTCTTTAAAGAACTATAAGAAAATATGTATGCAAGCCACAGACTAGAAGTAAATATTTCAAAATATAACAAAGGACTGATATCCAGAAAATACGGCTGCTTACAAAGCTAAGAATACACTTAAAGCACAATCCAGTAACTCTACTCCTGATACCCAAGAGAAATGAAAACATCTCCACACAGACTTGTAGATGAGTGTTCACAGAAGTGTTGGGTTGTTTCCAGAATAGTTTCACACTGGACGCAACCCAACTTTCCACAAACAGGTAAATGAATAATCAACTTGAAATATAGTCATACAAAGGTATACTATTCAGCAACAAAAAAATAAATCATTGGTAAACACAGCATCGTGGATGAATCTCAAAAATATTACCCTGAATGAAAGAAGCCTGAAACAAAAGATTACATAAGTATGATTCCATTTATATGGGACTCTAGAAAAGAAAATTCTAATCCATAGTGACAGAAGGCAGATGGGGAGTTACCTGGCGCTGGAAGAAGGATAAATTATCTGAGGAAAGGCACAAGAAAACTTTTGGGGTATCATGGAAATCATCTGTATCTTAATTGTGGTGGCTGTTTCACGGGCACATACATTTGTTATAACCCATCAAAATATACACTTTAAAATGAACGTGTTTTATTGTAGGTTAATTATGCTTCAACAAAGTTTTTTAAGGTAACTAATTATATTTATTAAATATATACAGTAAATAAAATCAAGTTTTAGTTTGTATTTTGGGCTTTATGTAAGCAAAAAGGAAAGGAGAGATAAGAGAAAGGCAGGAGCTAGAAAAAATAAAATGCATACCAATATGGGGCTATTTTGAAATTGTGAAATGAGGAGAGCAGGAAAATATTTACCTGATTTATTTGGATACATTTTATATTTTTATTTGAGGTATCTTTTATGTAATCAGAAGTACAAAACCATAGTAATTATTCTTGCCCTCAGAATTTTCTTTCCCCTGAGTAACATTTTGTACAAATTTCATTTCATAAGCATTTAGACAGATTTTCATGTAAATACATATTCGGGAAAGAATGTTTCCCTGCCTACTTCCTTGGAAATTAGATGTTACTAAGCATAAAAAGTTATGTGGTTGAATACTTTTCTTTAATTTCCATGCCTAAAGACCAAAATCTCTAATATTCAACAAACTTGTCGAATTTCATCAACAGTTAGTCTTGTGGAATAGAGAATTTGGCACCAAAAATCCACATTATTTCACTAAAAATTAGAAAATGTGGTCATGTTTTTAGAAAGCACCAATATTAGTAGAATATTAGAAAAAATAAATGTAAATTTTGATTTCCCATAGAAATATATGCATTTTTTCTATTACTTATTTCCCCAGTTTCCCCCAAACTATCTAGTATTCTATTTAGTGTTCAGTGTTTTCAAGGCATTAAAATAGCCTGAATGCTTAAAATTATTCAAAGCCTTATTTCCCCATCTATAATAATAAAAGCGTAACGAAGCTGGGACTGCGAGGGAAGCCCGGGTCCTGGGAACCTGCCGGCTGCCTGAGGGAAGCCTGGGTCCCAGGTGCCTGCCTGCAGCCAGAGCTAAGCCCAGGTCCCAGGTGCCAGAGGGAAGCTGGTGCCAGCAGCTGGGGGAAGGAAGGCCTACTCTTGCATGAATTTCGTGCATTGGGCCTCTAGTTTACTATAAAATAATATGTGATTGGGGTATACTAACAAAGATATCACAGTGCCTTTTGTTTTTCACAAATTTTAAAATGGAAAAAAAATGTTTGCACACATCATTTGTTATATAGATACAGTAAGTTTCATTCAAATAATAAAAATCAATTTTGCAATAATCACAAAAGAAAATAAATACTTTCATTTACCTCCAAGGAGTTATTTAACAAATGTACCCTTAAAAGTACTAAAAATTCACAATAAGTTGCAATTCTTAGCAACAATGAGGCTTGATTCTACACAATCTTAGTGATCCCACAAAAGTCAAATGGATGTATTCGCATATTTTATGCAAGTAGCCCATTTATCAGGAAGCAGAGGAACTGCACAACACTTCCTATCATCTCAGCCAATCATGCCCTCAGAAGCCGCTTGCAGGCAGCCTGTTTAGTTAGTGCAAGAGGAGACGGTTCCCTAGCTGATCTTGATAACAAAGATGCTGATGGCACTCAAGTAGCAAGGTTGCACATACAGAATTCTGCTTTATTCATCTAGTTAAATAACAGCAGGATATTCTAATAAACAGGTTTCATTAGAGAAAGAGGCAGGCTAGAGAAAGAGTTAGGGTCAAAGTCTGAGATGAGATTTGATCATTGATTGTATGGGTCAAACTTGTCCCAATACTTCAGCAATTAGCCACAAGTGGCAAGATGGTGGCTAACCTGAGACCTGCATTCCACTGGCAATCATAACAGCTCACCTCTCATGGGGACCTACTATGTGATGGGCACTTGCTCTGTATTTTAAAATGAATTATCACAGTTAAAAACAATCCTCTGGGGTAGTATTGCCATTCTCTTCAGAGATGAGAATACTGGTGCTATCACAACTAAGTTCAAGGCCACACAGCTAGGAAATATTGGCATCTCTGTCCAAAACCCATGCTGCTACAGACCTTCCTGGTTTCCTTGTGTTTTTCTTCTCATCATTGGTGAAGTTTCATAGAAAAGCCAATCATCAGAAAGTTATCAAATGATAGCTAATCGTTATCGAGACTTTTTGTGTCCCTAGTACTCTGCTAAGAATTTTACTCAACTTGCCAACATCCTAGGCTTATTGGCACCACCAATACCCTCCTCCATATGATCATTAATACCAATAAATACAATTCAAAAAGAATTTCAAGTCAAGGCTGGTCAAGAGGTATACTTGAAAACGTATTTTCAAACACTGCATGAAGCTTGCCCTTAATGAGCTCACAGACGCATGAGGGAGAGTGACAAAAAACAATCGCAAAACAGGATTAAAAACAAAAAGCGCCATCATGGGTAAATGCAGAGGACGTTAGGGGAGCACTTAGCAGAGGTCCCAAACTGACCTGGGATGTTCTTTCTGAATGAAACCTGCAAATGACATTCCAGTGGACAGAAAAAAAAACAACAAAAAAAAAACAACAAAAAGCAAAAAACAACCACACGTAATGTAACATCTTTCTACTTAACTAGATAAACTGCAAGGCAGTGAAAAGTTCTGCCTGATGAACACAGATGTAGAAATATTAGATGACTTCCAGTGGCCAATTATACACTGTTTTGCAACATGGAGAGCACAATTCAGTTTCTATTAAGGCTGGAAACATGAATTTGGATTCATTACTGTCTAGACAAATGAAACTCAGTGTTTTCATTTATAAAATGAAAATAGTATGACTTAGCAGGTCCCTGTTAGTTCTTTGTTTGGCCCCTAAGATTCTAAAACCTTCCGGGGGCCATTAACATTTCAGGGGGACATACAAAAGCATTCTTCTTTTACTCCCTGTGTGTTATTTCAGACAGTAATCATTTCCTATGTGAGCTAATGCCTTTAAAATTTTTAACTAGCTTGCCTTAAACTGAACAACAAAATCATGGTATTATGTGGCATGAAACTAATCAGAACCAACTTTCTTTTCCCCCCTTTTTCCTACCTGGGTGCCACATATTCCTATGAAGGCTTAAAAAGATCTTTCCCACTTCTCCTTTCTTGACAAGCTGTAAAGAAGTGTCTGTTAGTTAAGTGAAAGCCTGATACTTAAAGAAGCTAATAAAGAAAAGTACGTTTTCTTAAATGCAGTTAAATATATTATTATCAAAGGGATCCTTGGGCAGGTACATTAGAAGTAAAGAATCTTACATGTTTCTTAAATTTTATCAGAAAATGTCTACATGGTTCTTAACATTCTTTCCTTTTGTCCTCAGCAAATACCATCTTTAACCACAGACTTCCTTTTTCTTCTGCATTACTCATTTGCATAAGCAAAATACTAATCAGCATTAACATTTTGCATCTAAAAGTAAGTTAACCCACAAAACTTGTTATAAAAGTAATTACCTGACATTACACTCTGCTTCTTACTCCTCTCTATTACCCTTTTATTAAATAATAAAAAAACTAGACCCTTTGTTTCCCTGGACTCAAAATTATAGAAGCAAAACATGAGGGGATATTAATTACATTTGATCTTTTCACTTATGTGGACATAGGTAGATTCACCTTTTAAATACATGTGATATGATAAAAATATATTCTCCACTAGAGGCCCAGTGCATGAAATTCATGCACTAAAGGGATGTCCTTCAGCCCAGCCTGCACCCTTTCCAATCTGGGACCCCTCGGGGGATGTCCAATGGCCCATTTAGTCCCAATCCCACTGGGATTGAGCCTAAACGGGCAGTCAGACATCCCTTTCACAATCCATGACTGCTGACTCCCAACCACTCATCTGCCTGCCAGCCTGATCACCCCCTAACCACTCCCCTGCCAGCCTGATCAATGCCTAACTGCTCCCCTGCCAACCCGATTGCCCACAACTACCCTCCTCTGCAGGCCTGGTTGCCCCCAACTGCCCTCCCCTGCTGGCCCAGTCCCCCCCAACTTCCCTCCCCTGCTGGCCTGGTCGCCCCCAACTGCCCTCCCCTGCCAGCCTGGTCGCCCCTAACTGCCCTCCCCTGCCGTCCTGGTTGCCCACAACTACTCTCCCCTGCCAGGCATCTTGTGGTGGCCATCTTTGACCACATGGGGGCAGCCATCTTGTGTGAGGGTGTGAGGGCAATTTGCATATTATCTCCTGATATAGGATTGTAATGCCACCCCAGCCCCAATCACTACCATTCTCTGTTCTCACTGGTTTCTTTCTGAACATTTGAAGTCTGAGTCACTTCCTGCAAGCAAGCTTCCCCCTTTCCCTTTTGCCCCTAGTTGTGAGGAATGAAACAATCCTTTCCCCCACCCCAAAGTACTGAGCAATCCTCTAAGACTCAGTTTGTCTAATGAATTCTTTATCATAGAAGAGTTAAATGAGTCTTAAGAAAAGGAAATACATTTTCAGAAAAAGTATTTCTGAAAAACCTTTAATACTTGGGATTTTCTTAGTTTCTATCTCTTCTTCACTGGTCATTTAGAGCTACTTTTAAAATATATTTCTTAATCTCTGGATCTAGAAATATTTGTTTATTATAGCACCAGAGAAGGAAATTTCTCTAGGAGCCTTGTGGGGTAAACCAATGTTAAATTAAACAAGGAGTTCCATGAGACTGAGGTGTTTTCAATGCTTTGTAACCTATATAAATGCCTCAAGATTAGAATCTATTTTTGCTCAATTTAACTATTTAGTTTTTACAAGTACATCCTGTGTACAAATTTTGGTTGTACCTTATCTCACACTATCACAGTTAACTCACCTTCCCAAAGTCACTGAGGATGGTGTGAGCACATCTGGAAATTATCCATGATTTCAGTAGTGTTAATATAAAAACATTCAAACCTGTAAAGAATTTTTGTGAGTTTATTTGAGCCAAACTGTCAACAATTGCCAGGAAGCAGAATCTCAAGGGATTGGGATAATGCTCCGGAGAATGGAGGTTTTTTGTTTTGTTTTGTTTTAATATATTTTATTGATTTTTTACAGAGAGGAAGGGAGAGGGATAGAGAGCTAGAAACATCGATGAGAGAGAAACATCGATCAGCTGCCTACTGCACACCCCCCACTGGGGATGTGCCCGCAACCAAGGTACGTGCCCTTGACCGGAATTGAACCTGGGACCTTTCAGTCCGCAGGCTGACACTCTATCCACTGAGCCAAACCGGTTTCGGCAAATGGAGGTTTTTTATCTATTTTTATACATTGCAATCAAAGGAGGAGATGGAGGTGGGTTACATGAAAGCAAAGTAGGGAAACCTCTGGGATTGGATAAAAGTAAAATGATAGACACATACCGAGGTGGGTGCAGGATAGTTAACAGTCAACAATTAACATGATAACAATAACAATGAAGGAATTTATGGTCTCCTGTCTTGGCCCCCAGGGCATTTGGTTGTGGCCTGAGGGGTCTGGAAAAAGGGAAGTTACAAGTTACCCAGACATTTCAAGAATATGTTATCATAGATACAAAAAGACAGAGAGGCTTAGTTAAGGTAAAGGTTGACCTTGTCAGGGAAGATACTGGCCTAGGAGGTGACTATCCACCATAACTGCTTTTAGTTAAAGTTTAATTGCAGACCATTGTTTCTGGTTACTTTAGGTCTTTGAGTTTGCGAGACCGAGACCGCCATGCAGGCCTTCCCTGAGCTTGTCAGGTCAGCATGTGGGTGGGCCCTTTTGTCCACAGTAGAACTAATAAAGTGATCCTCTTTTTTTCCTATCCCTTCTGCAATTTTATCCTCTTTTATCTTCACCTTCCTCCTCAGTGCTACTGCAATGGCATTTAATGAGCTTATCCACTTCCAACTGTCATTCTAATGTCCAAACCTGTACAGAATTTTTATTAGAGTTTGAGCCAAATTAACAACATGCCAGGAGCAAGATCTCAAATGCTCAGGAGGATGACAATTTTGTAGTTTCTTTTATACATTTGGAATTAAGAGGAAATGTAAGAAAGATTACATGAAAGCAAGATGGAGAAATCTTCATGATTGGGTTAACAAGATTATGTGCTCCCTTGAGGGTGATTACACCTCTGAGGGGTCTGGACTTCTGGTATTTCAAAGTCATCTTAACCTATATATGTAAGAACAATGGACAAGGCTTGCTTAAGGCAAAGATAGACCTCTTATAGGCCTGGGGCATACTAACACCATGACCTGCCTAGCTAAGAATTTATGATCAGCTCACCCTGTGAGGATACTTTTGGTCACTGAGATTGTCAAATTTATTAGAGCCCCTTTTTCGTCCAGGCAATCATCACTGGTTTCATCTACTCTTGCATCAGCCAGAAAGATCATCCTCCAGTGCAAATCTCTTCATTCTACTTCCTCCTTAAAATCCTGCAAGATTCTTTGATATCTCCTTTTCCTGCTCCATCCCTTTTCCAACCATCCCTACCCTTATCCTCAGCCACCCTCTACAACCAGCTTTCTATAAATAAGTATAGAATTACTTTCACTTCCACTGAGCGGTAATCTCTTGCTTCTGGCAGTTTCCTCTGCCTAAAAGACAAATCAATTACACCAGAACCTCTGGTGGATCCCAAGAAAGGAAATTTTTTTAAAGCTTCTTAGGTGATTCCAATGTACAGCCAGAGTTGAAAAACACAGTACCCTTTGTTTTAGAGATTAAAAATAATAAAAAAAATTCAGGGAAGTTATCTGATTCATCCAAGGTCACACATGTCACAGACCTCTCTTTACTTTTTTTTTTCTTTTTAACCTTTTTTTGTTGTTGTTAATCCTCACCAGAGGATATTCATTTTTTTCCATTGAATTTTAGAGAGAGTGGAAGGGAGTGGGAGAGAGAGAAACACCAATGTAAGAGCGACACATAGATTAGTTGTCTCCTGCATCTGCCCCTACCAGGGCTGGGGATCAAACCTGCAACCCAGGTATGTGCCTTTGATCAGAATAAAACCTGCAACCCCAAGGTCTGTGGGCCAGAGCTCTAACCACTGAGCTAAACTGGTCAGGGCTGTTTACCTTTTTTAAAAAAATCAAAATTATTTATTTCAAAATTTCACTCTGTAAGAGCTCTACACACTTTGCAAATGTCATCTGAACGGGCCATAATAGAAAAACGCACTTTTTCTCAGTTCTCTGTTGATTCAGAATAATACTCCAGTCAGTTGTTTCAAGATGTCATTCTCTTTTAAGATATCAGTTTTGGACTTTGAAATCTATTTACTCAAAATTCTTCTGTGAAAACCTACTCTGGGGAAGGCAGAACCCATAAATACTTTAGTGAGAAAAACCAATAATGTTCCTGAATATTCCTTATTTCAAATATGTTATTTGGGACAAAATAAACTTTTCTATGTAGCTTTTAAGATAAAGTTTTGTTAAAACTGTAAGGTTCAAGGCGCAGGAAACAGAGTCGGAGGCCAAGGCAAGTTAAAAGAGGAAGTTTATTCTGCACTAACGAGCACGATTCATTACGGAGGAGAGTAGAAAAACCAGGATTAGAGGAGAAGGAGGAGGACCCAGCCAGGCTGTCTAGCAGGGGGAGAGAACAGCAACACCTGCAGAGGTGAACACGCCTTTTGAGGGAAGGAACGGGAAGGGGTGGGGCCCAGGGCACTTGGCACGGGCTGATTGGTGGTTCAATGTCTCAGGAATGTCCCCGCCGCAGACGCAGATTACGTCATACTCCGCCCACCAGTTGGGGGAAGGGAGGATTTATCAAAAACATTCCAGAGAAAGCTTTGCAACTCAATTTAACTAAAGTATGGGTTGTCTTCTGGTCTTTTCCCTTAAAACTATAGACTCCTAATTTGAGTTTCCCTTCATGCTCCTCATTATGCCCCAGAGCTCTCACAGTTTAGGTTCTCAATGCTTTAGCCACAGAGCTGCTAATTTCTTGTGTTGAAATTTTATACAGTGTACTATACCAGGATTATAGGATATGTAGATTGACTATTCATTGTAATCTCTAGGTAATAAGAACAACTTTCTGCCTTCTTTAAGTACAACACAGCTGAAATACCAGCCGCCCAGCCAGTGTGGCTCAGTGGTTGAGCAATAACCTATAAACCAGGAGGTCATGGTTTGATTCCTGGTCAGGGCACATGCCTGGATTGTGAGCTCAATCCCCAGTGGGGGCTTGCAGGAGGCAGTCAATGAATGATTCTCTCTCATCATTAATGTTTCTCTCTCTCCCTCTTCCTTCCTCTCTGAAATCAATAAAAATATTTTTTTAAAAACATACAATACCAGCCAATGGACCACATTGGTAACTGAGGAATACCAGGAGTGAGCTTCAAACCTCTGTTTTGATAATAAATTTATCACTTTGAATAATTAATAAAAGCTCCTAGCCAGAGCACTTTAATTAGATAAACTGCATCATATAAAGGTTAAAGCAGAAAGTCAAGACATCAAAATATAAATGGCTTCATTAACTGGTTTCAACTCATGAAACAGTATATTTTTTTCTTCTTTGGAATAAATTTTAAGGATATAAATCTAACCATACTTAGAAAACTGAAAACAAATGTTCAGGCTAAATATGTATAGCAATAGTCCATATGATAAATATAATTAGATATATAATAAATATAATAAAACATATATTACTTTTATATATTTTGCTGCCCTCTATTGGGGAATCAAAGAATGGTTTCCAGCTCCATCTCAAGCACTTCCTTATGTGCTCAGATGGCCTAACATGTGTGCAGGCATGTTTGTGGTGTGTGTGTGTGTGTGTGTGTGTGTGTGTGTGTGTCAAGAGAGCGGGAATCTCTTCTTCTTCCTCTTAT
Organism: Plecotus auritus; assembly: GCF_963455305.1. Taxonomy (NCBI): domain Eukaryota; kingdom Metazoa; phylum Chordata; class Mammalia; order Chiroptera; family Vespertilionidae; genus Plecotus; species Plecotus auritus. The sequence continues at coordinate 79,394,964 of NC_137775.1, read as the reverse complement.
AAGGTCACTAATCCTATCAGATTAGGACCCTACTCTTATGACCTCATAACCTTAATTACCTCCTAAATGCCCTATCTGCAAATATGGTCACATGGAGGTTATGGATTCAACATTTGAATTTGGGAGGGGCACAGTTCAGTTCATTGCATCATCCTATACATTTCTACAGCATTTTCTCCTTTCTTAGAATGAATGTACAGGAATCACCTGTTTCCTTACCTCTGACATATATATATATATATATATATATATATATATATATATATATATATAACCCTAATATGCAAATAGACCAAATGGTGGAACAACCGAACAACCAGTTGCTATGACATGTGCTGACCACCAGGGGGCATGCATGGAACATGGCGGGCGTCGGCAGCAGGCAGGATGGTGGAGCAGGTGATAGGGAGCACCAGACCAAGGCGGGGCGCTGGTCGCTGTCATAAAGGTGAGCCTCTGGTGGTTACTGAAAATTCTTTGCTCCCATGTGTGCCGTGGTCCCACCCAGCGCTCGCACCCACTGCCAGCGCCCTGTGCTGGCCCCGATCGCTTGGTGCTGTCAGCAGGTGCAAGCAGGGCTGGCACTGTCAGCGCGTGGGAGCCACGGCAGTGGGAGCAGGGCTTCCAGCAGACAGGGGACTGGGGGCTTTAGTGGGAGGGGCCAGGCGGGGGTACAGAGGATGGGTTGAGACCCACCCCTGTGCCCACTGCAGCCTCGCAGCCCACAGTTCCTTTCAAGGTGCATGAATTCGTGCACTGCGCCCCTAGTTAGATATAAGTTCTCTCAGGCCGGACTCTATAATATTGCTATTGTATCTCTACCATAGTAACTGGCACCTAATGGTCCTGTGGTCAATGCTGGTTGAATGAATTAAGAAATGGTAGCAACTTCCTATTCTGCTCTTTACCAGGTCTTAGCATTAAATGCCATAATTAGCAGGGGTAGTAGGATGGTTAGACCTAAGCAGATACCTGGGGCTTTGTTGGATATAGAACATGAAAGCAAGCCTTATGTTAATTCAGCTACTAAATGTCATGGACTTCATTTTCCTCCAAGGTCCTCATTGAAGTGGTAGAATGACAGGCCAGCAAAGCTAAACCTTGACCAACAGCAGGTAAGTAGCATACCAAATGAATGTCTAAGTTCTTATTTCAGATGATCCAGTTATTTAAGAATAGCGTGCATAATTTAATACAATTATATCCACTGAATAAATAACCACTGAATATGAATAATATACTCAACAATTAGTTAAAATTATGTATTAAAAAAGACACTGCAATTCCTCAGATCCCTTGCCTTCAGAGAACTTAAGAAACACTACAGACAGAAAAAGAGGATTTCCCTCTCTCCCTGAGCACAAAATCAGCTGATTCCGTTCTGAATGGCCCAGAGGTCCTAGAGGTATGAAAATCAGGCTGTTTATCACTAATGGAAGTTGAATTCAACTCTTGTTCCTACAAGCTTCTTCTACTGTCTGGTCTCCTGAAACCCCGTGTTCATTTTTCTGGGATGTCCTTAGCAGATTCCAAAGGGGTTCATAACTCAGAAAGGGTTAGGAGCTACTGCCCATAGGGTCAGAAGTTTTATCTTGGGGAGCCATACCTGCATCTGGCTGTCAATACCGGGAGGATGGGGGGTAGTATTGGGTGGGGACAGTTGAAGGAATTGAGCAAAAAAAGGAAAAACTCATGGACACAGACAACAGTTTGGTGATTGTGAGGAGCGAGGGAAGGGATGGAGAAGAAGGGGAGGGTATGAGGGGGTAAATGTTGATGGACAGAGACTTGACTTGGAGTGGTGAACACATAATGTAGTGTACAGATGGTGTGTTGCAGAATTGTGTACCTGAAACCTGTATAACTTTGCTAACTAGTGCCACCCCAATAAATTCAATAAAAAGAAAAAGAAAATAAAAAGTAAATTATAGTACAGTGATAAAAAAAAAGACACTGCAATTAGGACTGTAAAAACTTTATTGTACTTTGAATAACAAGCATGTAACAAAATTTAAAGCATAATAAAGATAAAAGATCTCAAATTATGTTCCTTACAAAAGCATTAAGTACAGTACCCAAAGACTATTCATAATATTTTAAAGTCTACTAAAAACATCAAGACATACTAGGAACTGTGGAGTTTCCTTTCAACCACAGCATTTACTCCCATTAGTTTTGCTACAATGAACGTTAACATATATGAACGTACACATATAAGTGCAATGGAACATGAAGGCATACAACAAACATTTCAATTACCCAGCAAGTATGAAGAAGAAAGTCTTTTTATTATTTCTGAACTTCTGCACATTTTGAATATATTGACCAGGTAAAATGGCACTTTTAAAAAAATATATTTTAATGTTACATAACTTTCACCATTCCCTGTGTAATTGATACTTTCTCAGCATAGTCATTAATCAAATTTGATAATTTGCAAGTGAAATAAGAAACACATTAATCTTATTCACATGTAATACTCTGGATGTTGAGCAACCAGCAGTCCATTGCCCCATCCAATCAGCACAGACACTGGAGTAAATGACTGGTATGGCAATAAGGTCGGTCCCAGCTGAATATCAGCCCTGATCTTATTTCCAATGACCAGAAACATGGTTTTTTCTAAAGAAGAAGCATGAGTTATGAGATATGAAGCACGAAATTCACACAGACATGAAATGGAACTCAACTACTCTGCTGCATGGAGGCTGCATGTGAAGTATTTCACAGTGACTGACATGCACTGGCTACAGGCAATGGTGGTTTTTAAATTCAACTTTGCTGAAAACAAATGGACTTACAAGAAACCCTTGAGATTTGGTTAATGCTACTAATCTAAAGGCTCCAAATTACCGAGGATCCTTTAAGATCAGTATATGTGACCTTTTATATATATTTCCTTAAGGAAAAAAAAAAAATAAAAACACCGAGGTACTTTAGTTTCTTTTCAAGGGATTACTGTTGTTATCTTCCTGAGATGCAAAAGACCACAGAAGAAAAGCACCATGCCTAGGTCGCTGAATGAGGCATTAGACCTTAATAGTTTGGTCCTTTTCTAAATGGATCTCTTCCGACAATTACACTGAAACATAGTGATGGATCGCAGATGCCAGGGGGACCTGGTTGCCCTTGGATGCCAGGTTTTCCATGATCTCCATCTTTGCCAGGGAGACCGGGGTCTCCTGGAGGGCCTTCTTTGCTTATTCCAGGAGGGCCCTCTGGACCTAAGATGGGACATTAGCAGCATATGAACAGAGGAGTTTGTTTTTTCATGGTTATATATATAGCTGATCTTATATGATATTTAAACTGAAAAAAATGCCTTGAAAATTGTACATATTTGCACTAATGTGAAAAGAGGAGGTATAACTTTAACTCTACATACCTTCCACTTTAAAAAGGACCGTACAAAAGTAATCAGTAATTTTTGTAAAACTAAGCCAAGCTATCCTAATATATAAAAAGCCAGGGGCCGTCATGACTGAAACCGGACGAATGACCAAACAGCAGGCTGTGTGGGGTGACAAGGCTGGCAGGGGGGTTAGTGAGGGACAACCAAAAAACTGAATAGCAGGCTGTGTGGGGTGACCAGGCCGCAGGGGGGGGCAGTGAGGGGTGACCAGGCTGCCGGGGGGGCAGTTGGGGGTGTCCAGGCCGGCAGGGGGGGCAGTTAGGGGTGATCATGCCAGCAGGCAGAGGTGGTTAGGGGTGATCAGGCTGGCAGGGGGGGCAGTTAGAAGTGATCAGGCAGGCAGGCGAGGAGTTGGGAGCCAGCGGTCCCAGATTGTGAGAGGGATTGTCAGACATCCCCCGAGGTGTCCCGGGTTGGAGAGGGTGCAGGCTGGGCTGAGGGGACCCCCCATCCCGTGCACAAATTTTGTGCACTGGGCCTCTAGTATTAATATAACAATCATGCTACTAATTAAGACACTGAACTAACATTCTAATATTTTAATTTGTGGGTTGTCCAAACTTATTAAATTATTTGATCCACCCAAAGCCTTATGAGGTAATAACATCATCTAAAACAGTAATAACACACATTTATTGAAAACATAATTATGTCACGTACTGTTCTGCAAGCACTATATGCATTAACTCATTTAATCTTCCAATAATGTCATGATGCAGATGACATGTCATCACCATTTTACAAATGAGGAAACTGAGGCACAGCAATGTTAAATAACACAGCTAGCAGAGGGTGACTTAAGAGTCTTGGTTTCAAATTATTTGACATAGATTTGTGAAGATTTTCTTAAAGCAAAGTATGCAGCAACAACTATGAACATATACCAGTTCTTACCTGGTGGACCAGGAGGCCCTTGCTCTCCAGGGTACCCAAACCCTTGGTTCCCCTTTGCCCCATTTCTTCCTGGGAGGCCTGCAGTGTCAAAGATTGGAGTAAGCTAATTTTTCCTATAAAATCACTGCCTCCTAGATTGTTTCTTTCCAAGCTCTTGATGCACACATGGAAAGAAAAATGCTTATTTTAAAAATAGTTTGCCACCTATTTATTATTACTAACTGGAAACAGAATTTTTGAAGCAAAAATTTCTGAAACTATCAGTGGTCCAGCTATATTTAATAAGGGTTAAATATTAAAAAGAAAAATGATTTGGGATCATTTCTGTTAGTCATACTTGTTCTCTTATTATTTTAATGAAACATCTATATTGTTCATATGATATTAAATTAAAAGAGAAGAATTAGCAACACACATTTCACATAAACATTCAAAGACAAAGAGAAGTTGTGGGTTATTAGGAAGTTAGGTTGCAAAACATAATTTTTCCTATAATAGAAAAATTAGATAATCTTTGATAACAGAAATTACCAAAGTTGAAATAAAGGAAATGGCACCTTTGATTTTCTACTTAAAGACCTTATTAGATTCGAGTAAAATTTCTAAGTGCATTGTCAACATTTTCTAATTTGTTACTTTGCATGCTTCCTAACTCTGAACTATCTACCTATACTTGAAAATGTTGCTTCTAGAAAATAGAATAAGCATTCTTCCACTCAGTTGACAAATTATGGAAAGACTAAGGGATTAACATAATTTTTTTGTCATCATGGAATCAAAGATGAATTACTTTCTACTACATGAATTTAGGTATGGATACAAAAAAAAAGTACCTCTCTTATTCACTTGCTTATGCACATAAGTACCTTTTAATCCTCTGGCACCTGGGCGTCCAGGAGCGCCCATTAGTCCAGGAACACCATCTCTTCCTGGCAAACCAGGAAATCCTCGGGGACCTTCTGGGCCTACAGGACCAGGTGGCCCAGGGACACCAGGGGAACCATGTTGGGACTGGCAACGATCACAATTTTGAATTCTTCCACTCTGAAGTAAGATGGGTAGCTGGGCTTAAAAACAAAGAACCCCACCCCCGTATGCTTAAATATGAATGGTAATTAGCAATATCTCTAATAATTTTTTAAAACTTTACAGATAGCTCTTGCCCAATAATTTCACTTCTAGAAATGTATGTAATTACTCATTGCTCTGTGCAATTGTATAATTTGCTTAAAATTGGGGTGAAAGAGTGAAAGTGTCCTGAAGAAAAATTTGATAAATTATAGACATCCATATTTATAAATTAAACATGTCAAAAATTTTATTAATGGTGAAATAATAAAAATTTGCTTATTAAAAATATTACAAAATAGTATATATAGTATTTCATCTTTATTATAAAAATACTCATCTAGAATAAAAACAGACAAGGGTTTATAAATGTTATTTCTTCTTTATCCTACTTATATATTTTATAATTTCTACAAAGAATTGCTTTTACTTTTGTAATTTGAAAACAGTTATTAAAAACACTGTTTGAGACTTACCTCTTAATACATCAGTGCAAATTTGTCGAATAAACTGTTCTGAATATTCTCTCCCCTGCATCAAATTATTAGGGGTTATAACATGTATATACCAAGTAAAAAGCAATGAAAACTATGAAAGAAAGTAGAATACATACAGGCTTCCCATCCAATCCTGGAGGTCCCTGAGGGCCTGTTTCTCCAGGTTGTCCCTGGGGACCCACAGGCCCCATCAGGCCATCCATCCCAGATTCTCCTTTTGGTCCAGTGGCACCTCTGACACCAGGTACTCCCTTTTCACCTTTCTAAAAGCAAAAGAAATCCTCAAGAGTTCTATTTAAGTATTTCAGGAGGTATAATTGCATCTTGAAAATACTCAAGGATATGGATATAAATATAAAACATATATATTTTATATAGTAAGACACAGTTAATGATCAGGAGGGACATTTTATATCACATTTAATGGCCATTTATCCATCCATCCCCCCATCTACTATTTCTTCAGTATATTATGTAGGCAATAAATAGTGCCAGAGATACAATGAATGTGACACAGTCCTATTCTCAAGGAGTTTAAATTCTAGTAAGACAGACAAATACAAAAACACAAAATATTATTCATTGAAAAATATGCAGAAAAAATTTAGCAGTCTAAAAGAAGAACCAGTAATATTGTCAAATACATAACATTTCATACCTAACTGAATGAATCTACAGATCCTGAAAGTCACTATTTAGGAACCATTGAAGAACATAAAAGACATTTTCTGTTTGTGATATCAATTATTAGATTTATATCCTATATAATAAAAGAGTAATATGCAAATTAGCCATCACTCCGATACACCCACAAGCCACGCCCACCAGCCACTCAGGAGCGAGTATGCAAATTAACCCAACCAAGATGGCTGCAGCCACGGAGAGAGCAGAGGGAGGCTTGGGTTTCCCCAGTGATGGAGGAAGCCAAGTTTTCCACACACCCTGGCCAGCCCAGGCCTCCACTCCAGGCTACAAAGTTTCAATTATAGAAGATAAATAAATCCCAACAAAAATGGCTGCCACCACTGAGTGAGCAGGAAGCTTGGCTCTGCTCCAGGCTACAAAGTTTCAATTGTAGAAGATAAATCCTGGATACCAGGGCCTCTGCTTGGGTCGCCGGGGGGCATGGCCAGCCTGCAAACTACCACAGGCCCCTCGCCCAGGCCGCCCCATGCCCCAAGGGAACCGCCACCCTGATCCGGGACACCCTTCAGGGCAAACCAGCTGGCCTCCACCCATGCACCAGACCTCTATCCTATCTAATAAAAGAGTAATATGCAGATTGACCATCACTCCAACACACAAGATGGCTGCCCCCATGTGGTCAAAGATCCTGCCCCCATGTAGACACAAGATGGACACCACAAGATGGCCAGCAGGGGAGGGCAGTTGGGAGGGACCCAGGCCTGCAGGGGAGAGCAGTTGAGGGGGACCAGGCCTGCAGGGGAGGGCAGTTAGGGATGACCAGGCCTGCAGGGGAGGGCAGTTAGGGGTGACCAGGCCTGCAGGGGAAAGCAGTTAGGGGCAAACAGGCTAGCAGGGGAGCAGTTAGGCATCAATCAGGCTGGCACAGGAGTGGTTAGGGGTTGATCAGGCTGGCAGGCAGAAGTGGTTAGGGGCAATCAGGAAGGCAGGCAGGCGAGCAATTGGAAGCCAGCAGTCCTGGATTGTGAGAGGGATGTCCAACTGTCCTACCGGGATCGGGCCTAAACGGGCAGTCGGACATCCCTCAAGGGGTCCCAGATTAGAGAGGGTGCAGGCTGGGCTGAGGGACACACACGCCCCCGTACATGAATTTCGTGCACTGGGCCTCTAGTAGTAGTGAAAATCCAAGCAATAAGGACTGTAGAGGGAGCACAACAGGTGAAGAAACATACCTCTCCTTTTGCACCATGATGACCTTGAATTCCCTTTAAAAATTAACAGGGGAAAAAACTGTAATAAATGTGTAAGCTAGAGTACCAGCACCATTTACCACACAGTTAATCAAATTTAATTTTTAATTTGAAAAATATTGATACAATTAGTGACAGATTTACACATATAAGAGATCTCCTTTGCCTTTTTAAAGGAGACTAATGACTAGGCAATATGCTAACTGAATATATAAAAATGTTCATTTACATAACTGTTTCATTGTTAGATATGAATATTTTATATGCTGCAGGCCAAATATAAGGTTAGAATAGGATTCTATCTGAATTGTACTTAAATTTAAAATAACAATAATAAATTCTATGCTGAACTTAAAATATATTACTATTTTAATGAAAATGAAAATTCAAATAAAGATAAGGTATATTTATTCTTTTATTTTGCAATTTATAGAGTATTACATTTTCCTGTATATACTCTTTAAGTTATACTTTACTGATCAAAAGACAAATTAAAGCAAAGATACCAGTAAAAGTGATTAATAGGGAAGAAAATGCCTATTTGTCCTATGCCTAAGCCACTGGCTGCTAGTAAATCACTGGATATGGATACATGTAATGGTTATATTGAATTATTTTCCACTCATCTTTTTCACATATTCATTCTAATGATATTATATAGATAATAAGAACTATCAGGGAAGGCATTAAAATTTTCCATTTTTGAAATTCATCATACACTCAAGGCTCTAAAATCACCAACATCAGTTCAAAACAAGGATATGGTTTTCACAGACACAGGTAGGATTTTATTATTCAACTTTAAAATTAAAAATTGATGCTCTTCAATTCAATATAAAATGTTGTGTAGAACATTCCACACAATGAATTTTGAATTTGAGGATTTATTTTGATTTCTCAGTTTCCTAAATATGGATAATTAGGCAAAAGGAAATAAAAATTAGGTAAAATCAATGTATGGCATAGAGAAAGGTAGATTCTCAAATTAAAGAGTAATTTAAAAATATAAAAATCTTAGTGAGTAAACTCTCTCTGTAAGTCCATTCATTAAATATTGAGGATTCTGAAGAACTGTAGCAGTATTCCCTACCAGACATACTCCTACAACTGGATTCAGTGTAAGAGGAAAGATAAAATAATAAGTTCTCAGGACAAAGCTGAATTAGAGCTGAAACAGAAAACAGCTATCATCCGAGAATCACTAAGATGATTTCATGAGAGAAACATTCACTTCAATTCCATTCATAACAGGAAGGCCAAGAAATTACACATGCACAGCACTTAGTAGGATGACAGGTAACTAGGACTTGGTTGACTTGAAAGAGTTTGGGCAGAGTATCCAGCTGCTGAAAAGCAACAAGTGTTCTGGCCCCAGGGTCCTCCACATCAGCTCAGTTCCTGGGGCTGGGAAATGCAGCTTTCAGTGAAGGGCAGAAGCTGCCTAGGGAATCCAAATCCTACCTTAGGGAGCAGACTTGCTATTTTCCTTGAGAAGTGAGAGGAAAGCAAACCAGTGAGCTAGCTATGTGTGAGCTCAAACTCCGAAGAAAGTATCCTTCTGCTTAGAGAGTTATTGTGGTAACAACTTCCGGTGAAAGGCCTGGGCTAGGGAGGTTGAATGGATGAAGACCCCTTCTCCTCTGGGAAGACTGTTTATAGATAGTGAAACGGAATTTTTGGACTGGAACCCGGATTCTTTGTCCTCCAGAGTCGAAGAATGAATCCACGGACAGAAGATGGTATAGCAAAGGTGGAAATTTATTAAAGAACAAGTACAGACTCCCACATAGGGAGGAAGACCAGTCCCACAGAACAGACTCCCATGTGGGGAGGGGGAAAGGTCCCACTGAGTTATTTCTCCCTAGGGCTTATAAAGGCTGCAGATCCTGGTGCCTTGATATACACTCTGATTGGTCACTATTCCCTTAGACTGGTTACTATAGTAACTCCTAGGCTCAAAGGTCTAAACCTGGGACATGTGAGGTTCTCCCCCCCCTTCTTTCTTATTGTTTTCCTATTCCCTTGGGGCTTTCTTCCTCTCCTTCTGGATGAAGGGCTTCCTTCCCTTTATTTTGTAAATATAGACCTTTTGCTGTTCCCAGCTCCCTCATTCTATGGAAATATACCTGTTGTAGCTTTTCAGCTTCCCCATTCTATGGAAATATACCTTCTGCTGCTCTGCAGCCCTGTGCTTCCTCCATGGTCCCCTTAATTTCCAAAATTTCTCAAATTTCCTAAAACCTGTCTTTTTCACCCCCCAAAATCCTGTTTCAATAGTGTGTGATTAACTTAGTGAAACTGAGGGGGTTGGTATGTGGCCAGGGAGGGAAACAGGGACAGGTTTGGTAGTGTCATCAAGTGAATTTGAATCAAGTGGAGGATCACAAAAATTAAGAGACATTTTTCATTAACATTGTGGTTCCATGGAAAACTCAATCTATTTCTCCTCTTAGATACCTTGGTGCTTATTGTTAGCTTCTAAATTCTCAACTCTTCTTAATATTTTGCACTCACCTTCCAGCCCATATTACAGACAACTTTGGGTCCCATATGCTTTTAAACACTTTCCCCGTGGACTTTCAGATTTCTCCAAGTGAGGGACACAGAGACCCCTGTCCTTAGAAACAGCACTATACAGTTTTATCCACGTGTCTCCAGAACTGGTGTAATTACTGAATCTTTCTCCTTCCCACACGCAAAAGTGACCACCCTATGGTGATGGGGAGCATAAGACATTTTTGGGGCTGGCAGTCTGAATTTGTTCCAGTAACCTGCTTTCTACTACACTCTCTTGCTAGCCGATAATTAACTCCATTTGTGAAAAAATATAGGAGACTAGCAGCTGGACTCTGTACCTAAATTAATCAATGTCCCTAATGCACATTCCTGAAGTCACTGCCCCTTCCTTAATTCCAGATCTTAAGAGTTCCCTGAACCAGCAGTGCTGCTTTAAATAAAGCCTTTTCCTGAAACCTCAGAGTGTCCAACTGTCTCTTCCGCACCAATTCCATAAATTCCTTATTCCGTAACAATGGGAGGGCTCCTATGTACAGCTTGCCCTTTATTTTTTTTTATTTTTTTTAAAATATATTTTATTGATATTTTACAGAGAGGAAGGGAGAGGGATAGAGAGCTAGAAACATCGATGAGAGAAACATCGATCAGCTGCCTCCTGCACACCTCCCACTGGGGATGTGACTGCAACCCACGTACATGCCCTTGACCGGAATCGAACTCGAGACCCTTCAGTCTGCAGGCCGACGCTCTATCCACTGAGCCAAACCGGTTTTGGCTGTACAGCTTGCCCTTTAATTGTGGACCAAGTTGGAACTGAGCTTAAGTATAGGCGATGCAGCAGGAAATGTGCTATGTAAGTATTAATCACTTTTGTGCTCTTTTTGGTTCGATTTGGCTCCAACTGAACTTATGTGCCAGGTGGTAATCTCATTAAAACACTAATTAATGAGGAGAATTTAGTCAGGGAAGAAGCAAAACAATCTTACTATGTATCTGTTTCATAACACCGTCCCTCAAAATAAGATTTTAATAAGTCTCCGGTGTAGTAATTTATATTTCTGAACAAACTAGAGGAAAACAAGTACATTCCTCCACTACATATGGCCGCAACTGTTTATATTGCAAGAAGAAAATCAAGATTAAACAGTAGGTATGGAGATACTGTCGTTGTACAGCTGCCTTTGACCAATAAATACTCCTAAAATGGGTGGCATTGTCTACCTTCAGTCATGTATTAAGTGGCCATAAAAAAAGCATTGAAAAGAAAGTTTCAGAGCCAAACAGAAATGAGATAAGAAAGTGAACATAAAACAATTAAAAGCAAACCAATATACTACCGCCACCTAGCATTTTCATCCTTGTATGATTAGAATTCATAGTACATTGACCCTTCCCCCCTATTTTTAATGAAAGTAATCCTCACTCAGCACTGCCCAATTATATTATTCCTTATTTCATTTTCCATCAAAGAAAAAAAAATATACCTGTTGCCCTGGAATCCCTGGTCTTCCATTTTCTCCCTTTTGGCCCTTTAAAATTTAACAAATGTTATTAATTAGCTTGCACACTTATGATACAATCACATATAAAAACAAACCATGTGTTACTCTATAGTCTAGAATAAATGGCACAAAAGCAGTAATGCAACTATGTAAATGATGTTAGATATAGGGTAGTTTCTCAAAAAAAAGTGAGAGAGAAATTAACCTAATATAGTTAAAATGGATAGAGACAAGAAATAAACTTTGGGAGAACAGGTAAATAATTTTAGATAGCTGAGAATGTTTTTCCGAGTCCACATTAACAGCATGAAAGTAATTTAAAAATCCAATGGCTGTGGACATTTTATTAATTTCAATGACATAATTATGTTCAGTGTTGATTATACTCATTTGAGACAGAAGAACTCTTTTTTTAAAAAAATATATTTTATTGATTCTTTACAGAGAGGAAGGGAGAGGGATAGAGAGCCAGAAACATCGACGAGAGAGAAACATCGATCAGCTGCCTCCTGTACATTCCCCACCGGGGATGTGCCCGCAACAAGGCACATGCCCCTGACCGGAATCAAACCTGGGACCCCTCAGTCCGCAGGCCGATGCTCTATCCACCGAGCCAAACCAGTTAGGGCCAGAAGAACTCTTTAAAGGAATTTTTAAAAATTAAAAGTATACTGCAAATATATTTTGAATGAATAAAATTAAATCAGGACACACAAGAAGGGAGCAAATTGATAAAGATATAAACACACTTGTCCACTCAATAAATATTTTTGGATATCCACCATTTATAAGACATTGTACTAGACCTGGAAGCACTACTTCATTCGTATGTGGAACAAGTAATTAGCAGTTTCTAGAAAAATATATGCCTTGATAATATAATCAATTAAAAATCTAGTGACTAAAATTTTAAATCACTCTTACATAGTGATTTGTTCATTTTCTTACATAGGTGAATTCCCAATATTCATTGAGAAGCACCCATTTGTAGGACCTTGGAGACACGAAAACAAAGACAGCATTGCTGCCTTCAAATTGCTTACTGAGTGGTAGGAAAGATAATCAATTAAATCAAGGATGAAAATTTTAAAAAACAGAATACCGAAAAAACTGATAAGTGTACAATGTACAATTAAACATCTGGCTGGATACTAACTGAAACATAGAAAGGTACATTGACAGAGAGAGCAAGGAAGATGACTCAACTTTGACTGAAACCTTTTGGGATGACTAAGAGGTAGCCAATGAGAAAAGATAAGAGGGTGTTTGAGGGAGTCAACTACAGAACAAAGGCAAGTAATTTCTTTGGCTAAAGTAGTGGGCAAGAATAGATAATAGTGGGCCAAGTGGCAAGAGAGAAGACTGAAGAAAATTTCAGTCAAACCAGGAGGAATTTTATGAGACAGACCTTATCTTGAACTGTGTGGAACACCATTGATGGATTCCTAAGCAGATAGGTAATTCAGTTATTGCATGCTGGTAAAGGGGGGTGGGGGTGGGGGCAGGGAGGAAGTAGACTAGACTCAAATAGACCAGTTAGGAAAATATTACAGTAATCCAGGACCACTGATAAGAAATGATTAGGATGAGGGTGGGGGAGGGAGGGGCAGGGAACAGAGAACAGCCAAGTTCAAGACATTTAGATATAAAATTGCATGTGAAGAAAGAGATTGAGTTTTAAGATGACTTTAAGACTTTATTTCTTGGGTAACTGTGTGGTGGTACCAGTTACTATGACATAGAATCTATGGGTAGGAGATAGTTTATGGGGAAAGAGGACAAGTCCTGATTTAAACATGTTGAGGTACATGAGACCTTGGTATTCCAAAAGCAATACCAAGAAGAAAATTGGAATATATGAGTCTAGAGCTCACAGTTACTTAAAATTTACCTCACTCCTAATTTCAAAATTAACTTAGAAGAATCACAATAATACAATAATACTTGAGTATCTTCAGTAAAAATCAAAACACAAAAAAATGCTTTTTCTGGAAAAAAAAAAAACACAAAAAACAACAACTGTTAGACTGTTACCTTAGCAGATTTTGACTCTATTATTATCTATTTGAAATTTCCTTTTATGCCTCCAAAAATTCTAGAACTCTCAAAATTCTATCTGTGAAATTATGCAAAGAATTTTTCTTTACACATTAAGCTTATTCTACATAAAACTAAGCCATGATAACTGAGTTTTATAATCTTAAAAACATTATAAAAGTACTGTCTGGACATTAGATTTATAATTCGTGGTTGTGTTACAGAAAACTGGAGAAGAACCAAGCAACACTTAGAGAGATGGAGTTACATTTATTACGTGCGGGTCCTGAGGAAAATGTCTCAAATTCTGGGCCCCAACATGGAGAAATTTTCCCTATTTATATGTTTTTACCTTCTTTGTCTCCCAAATATGGGGTGTTTCCGGCCCCCTTTGCAAGTTCTTAAAGAACCCCTATGTGCTGGGGCCTTGAGGCCTCAACCAAAGGCCTGGCCTGGTGCCAGCACTGATAATTTGATCCAGGGAAGGTTTAATGGCCTCTCTGAAGTGGGAGTAGTCTTATTTTCCTTATTATTTAAGCAAGCAAGCATTTACAGAAGCCAAATAGCAGGGTGAAAATTTCAAACAGGAGTTTTTATATAGATGGATGCTTCATTTGGAAAAGTCTTCCATTTCCAAAACTTAAAAGGTTGAAAGACCAACAGATATAATTTATTCCAGATAAGCATACCATTGATCCTGGTAGTGGCATCCTATTTATGGGTCAGTGTTCAGTTAGTGAAAAAACCCTTTGAATAGCTACTTGAATTGAAGTGAAACTGTCCTTGTCTTCCCTAGTAGTAGCATGGTTCTCCTCTTTGTTTTTGTTGCTAAGACACCCAAAATGAAATGACCTTCTTAACCACTCTAGATTCCTCGGCATAGTATAATTTTCTGTTTAATTTTCCTTCTATTGATTAGTATGTTTCCTTCCATTGATTAGTATTACATTAGATAGTAATAATTTCTTATCAAATTTACTTGTGCCATAAGCCATTTCAAATCATTTTGAAACATATACACTATAAACATAAGTAAATATATATTAAAGTGTGTAATAAAATATATATCTTTATTTTGTTGAATCACTTGGTTTTAAGTTTTTTACAATGAAGTGGTGAAAAATCTTTTTATTTTATTTTATTGGTGACACTATTACAGATGCTCCCCATTTTCCCATTTTCCCTCCTCCACCCAGCACTTCCCGCAATCCTTCACCACATTATTGCCTGTGACCAAGGGCTATGTATATATGTTCTTTGATTAATCTTCCAGTCCCCCTAGCCCCACCCGTCTTGGATCTGTCAGTCTGTTCCTTGTATCCATGCCTCTGGTCCTATTTTTTTTCATCAGTTTATTTTGTTCATTAGATTCCACATGAGTGAGATCATGTGATACTTATCTTTCTCTGACTTGCTTATTTTGCTTAGCATAATATTCTCCAGGTCTATCCATACTGTCTCCAAGGGCAAGAATTCCTTCTTTTTTATAGCAATGTAGTATTCCATTGTGTAAATGTACCACGAATTTTATATACACTCATCTACTGATGGTACTTGGGCTGTTTCCAGATCTTATTTATTGTAAGTAGTGCTGCTATGAACATAGGGGTGCATACATTCTTTCTGATTGGTGTTTAGGGATCTTAACCTTAGATTTGACATGGTCTGAACAGTTTAGTAACAAAAGGAGAAAGCTGGAATTTAACAATTAGATACTGACGATAAAAGACAGAGGAACTGGAGAAGCAACAGAAGCATTAAAAGAATAAAGAACTTATTTTATAGCCAAGCAGAAAAAAAAAAGCCAACAATATACCTGAATGCCTTTTTCACCTTGATTTCCTTTGTCCCCCTGCAAAAAGGCAATTTTATATGTATCATAGTAGCATATTATGTCTCAAGCAAAGAAAAATATATGATCTCATACAAGTTCCACAAATGCCTTATATACAGAAGCTGACTCCAACACAACATTTGGGAAGAGAATAAAATCACATTCTGTCAAAATGATGTTCTAAATGAACATTTTCTTGTGCTTTTACAGTCAAAAGAAAATTTACAACTATTTCTATTTTACCAGAAGAAGAAAACTTTTCTATATTGATCATAAGCTGAAGTTAAACAAGGAAAAGAGGACTTATTTTGGCAAATGTTATTTTAAGAAATCAAACTGAAAAATCTTCCATTAAGTTCATAGTAGTCACAATGTTAGAGGTAACAATGAAATAAAACATTATGTCGAAATGATATTTTAAAAAACATATGCTTCAAAATGAAGTTTGGGGGGATTAAATTCCATAATAATAAGCTTCCTAGAATTTCTCAGTTAGAAGAGACATTAGAGACCAACTATTCAAGGTCCTTGTTCATATTGATAATTGAACCCACAGATCAGGAAAGGTGACCGCTCTCCCAAAGTTGAACTTGGACAGTTTCCAAATTTCTTTTTACTGCACCATGTTATCAGCAAACAAAATACAGTTTTTGTGTTTACAGCAAGCAGAATGCAGATTTTCTTTTATATGGCAAATTTCTGAACAAGGAAATGCTCTAAATCTAACTATGTATTCACAGTAGATTTACTTAATATTCACTAAGGATCTAACACTTAACTGCTGCGATGAAGGTCATTCCTATGTCAGCAAGTGCTGCCTACTGCTCATCAGAACCAAAAGGTCAAGGATCATACTGGGCATAATAATTTAGGGGCCAAGTAGATGATACATGAGGGATAGAAAAACAAAATGGCAGAAAAACCGAAACAGCAAAAGATATGAAGAGGAAGATCTAAGAGCTTGTATCCTTTCCAGAATAAAAGCCAGTATATCGACTTTTAACCTGAAATGCATATATTTATAGTGGCATAGACTTTTTTGACAAATGGGCAGTCACTTTTTGCTTAAAACCTTTAAACAAATGATACAGCTCAGGGTTCCTTGAAAGAAGGAGAGAGAGAACTTTATATAAGCATATACAACTTGTATTTTAAACTCCCTAAATGAATTTAATAGAATTCATTCTCTGTAGTAGAATTGTTAATAGATAGTAACTTTATGGTCAAACAACTGATTGTAATTTTTATCCTTTCAGACTTTTGCCCCAGTTTCAGTAAGAGCAATTCATATTTTGGTAAGCGTGCCTGACGTTGAGTACTTTTCCTGAAACATTCTTGACTCACCTGGATTGACTGCAAAACAGTCTAAATTTACAGAATAGTATTTAATTGTATGTTCATATTTTCTGATCTGAAAGCCTCTTCCCAGGTCCTCATCTAGAAGATAATACCCACATAGGGACATGAAAGACATCACAGCTATTAGCATGAGCTTAAACACATTATACAGGTCAGCTTATCACTAAAAGTATAATCAGTCCTACTATCCAATTTTCACCCAAGGAAAACTTACATGTTAGCAGCTCATGAAAAGTGAATTATATCTCCTAAACAATGCTTACCTTTTCCCCTTGGATTCCAGGTAAACCCAGGTATCCTGGTTCTCCCGGGGGGCCCACTGCTCCTGGCTCTCCCTAAGTAACACAGAAATTACAGGAAGATCACAGACCTAGTGCTTATGAAAAATACCGCTGTTTCTATTTCTACATATACCTCAAATTTTAAATTGCTGCTAAAAACATTGGTTGACATTTAGAGTTATTACTATAGGAATAATAAAGAATAACAAGTTTACTGGACTTCCAATAAAACCTCTTATATATTTTTCTATAGTTAATAATTTCTGATAGCATACCATAAAATTTTATGAATATTTTGGTACTTTTATTATATTTCATAACATTAAAAAGTAAATAATAAAATAGTGAAAATAATAAACATAGGTATCTTATTTTCCATTTACTAACCACTTTTTCTTCCTCCTTGAAACTTTTTCTCATATTGCTACTTTAAAAAATTTACCTTATTGCCCTAACCAGTTTGGCTCAGTGGATAGAGCATCGACCTGCAGACTCAAGAGTCCCAGGTTCGATTCCAGTCAAGGGCATGTACCTTAGTTGCGGGCACATTCCCAGTAGTGGGTGTGCAGGAGGCAGCTGATTGATGTTTCTCGCTTATTGATGTTTCTAACTCTCTCTTCCTCTCCCTTCCTCTCTGTAAAAAGTCAATAAAATATATTTTAAAAAAATTTACCTTATTGTTTCAAAACTGGTAAGTAAACAGAAGTAATAAAAAGTATTGAAAATCTCATTACCCACCATTTTTGTTATCTATTTTCTCTCTACCTTTCACAAACACACATACATATATTTTATTGACTAAAACTCCCATAGTGTTAAACTTTTCAAAATTTTATTTTTATAAACAATATTGAGGTGAACATCTTTGTAGTTAAATTGTGTGCACATTTGTAGTGTTTCTTTATACATATGGAATATTATTTCTTAGAAGCAAATTCTTGAGCTGTTTCAGAATAAAGAATATCCCTGAGTTATCTTAACTCAAATTGTCTACTCTTCATCATCTCATAGGGGTTATTTTCTTTTTTTGAGTGCTGAGAATCACTTTATTGCACGTGTTTAGGGGTTTGGAGTGCTGGGGAGTCTGGAGAGGGAACACACAGCAGGCTCCTTCCAAGCGAGAGGCTCAGAGACTGGTGCTGGGGCACGACCCCCAGTGGGGGAGGCTCAGGTGGTGGCAGCAGCTGCTGCCTCTGCTGTCACTCCTGTGGGAGCCTGGATCTGTTGGCCCTGCTCCAGCAAGTGTCATTGTAGATGACTGCGATGATCCAATCCTTTGCATCCACGAAGCTCTGTTGCATCTGCTCCAGCATCCAGAGGCAGTACAGTGAGGACCCTGCCTGCCAGCATGACCCGGAGGCAGAATCCCAGCACCTGCTGGTGTGTCTGTGCTGCTGCTGCTGCTGCTTCTACTCTGGTCCCTGAGGCCTCACATAATGAAACTGGACCCAGTATCTTAAAAATTTTAAATAAGGAGGTTCTCAGAAAGCATAGAGTGAAGATGTATCAACAATCTTTGGGTTAAAACTGTAAGAAATAGGACACGATCCTGAATGCTTCATGGTTTTTTGTGTTTTGTTTTGTGTTTAACCATCAGTCCAAAACTCTATCCTAAAACTCTTCTGTAGAAACTAAGTTTTATTCTCTTTGCTCATTGGGCCTGCTCCTGAGCTGCTCAATATTACGCTAGATTTTTAAAAGCTGAAGGGAACTGAAAATCTCATGAAATAAACATAAGCATGGTTTGAGGAAAACTGGTAACAGTGGCCTTTCGTCCCCACTCTGAAAATAAAGTCCCATCCATCAGCAAACAAAGGAACAGCACAACTTATGGGAGCCACCCACTCTTGTTCCCACCCATGTGAGAGAGTGATATTCTCTAGACCAGAAAGAACGTTCATATTAGCACATGACTTTTACCATTTCCAGAAAAATCAAGTCAAAGCACATTTCATGCATTTATTACCCAAACTATGAGAAAGTGTCCAAAAAACAGAAGTGAATTGGTCCATGTTGGTTATTTCATGTACCTTAATTTTGTGACAAAGGAAATCCTAATTTCATATAACTTAAGAGATACAAATGTTAATATTATCAAATAAAGAGGGCAACTTATAATTCTTTGAAAATATTTCCAAGTGCATCAAATCACAGTTACCTTGAGCCCAGAAACCCCAGGCATCCCTTGAAGTCCAGGTTCACCTTTACTTCCCTGTCAATGCATCAAAACATTTGAATTAAAAAAAAAATGAGGCATAATTTATCTGATATAGACGTATATTTAAAATTTATCTGATATAGACGTATATTTAAAATAATTTTATAGAAGTATATTTAAAATAATTTTTAGCCCTAGCCAGTTTTGCTCAGTGGATAGAGCATCAGCCTGCAGACTTCAGGGTCCAGGATTCAATTCTGGTCAAGGACACATATTTTGGTTGCAATCTCAATGCCTGGCCCTGGTAGGGGCTCATGTAGGAGGCCACCAATCGATGTGTCTCTCTCACATCGATCTCTCTCTCTCTCTCTCCTCCTCTCTTCCACTCTTTCTAAAAATCAATGGAGCAATATCACTACCCACCAGAGTGAGAATGAACAAAATAAAATAATTTCTGTATTTTCAGCTTTCCAATTGTTTAAAACATGGACTCTATACATTGAGCCTACTTATGAAGAAAAACTCTTTTACGCAAGAGAGTTCTCACATTTATAAAAGCTCTCTAAAAGTATGTTTTTTATACCAGCAGGTCCAAGTATAAGGGGAGAGATTAAAATATTTAGGTCTCCACACCGCAGAGACTGAAGCTACATATTTTCATAGCATCCTCTGGGTTGAAGATCTTTACTTTGCTGTTTTACTTTCTCACTATGGCTCATCTTCAGGATGCACCTGAAGGAAAGAAACCTAGCTTCCAACGTACAGTGGCTTTTTTGAAGAAATACAGATCAGAAAATGTTTAGTTTGTGCTCTTTTTCAAGATTCCAGCACAGTCCTTTCTAACAGAAACTTGGTGAGCAAGACTGAATTGACAGCAAAGAATGTAAGACGGGACAAGATGATTGGATATAAAAGAGAGAAAAGGCCTGCTGGCTAATGAGAAATTGTCAACGGTTGTTCTGGTTTGCAAATACACAATAATACCTGAAATCACAACCCAGTCAGCATCTGGCAAAAGCCCTAACTAAACAGGTCCGTGTGACACCTGAAAGGAGCAGGTGATGATCATCCATAGCCAAGTTGGGTTCACTCATAAGGGAACCAGTTTCATTTTCAGCTTTGGAAAAGTGCTCATGTTGAGAAACATGTGAACCTGATATATGGATTTAATTAAAGCATGTAGCACATAACAGCAGTGTTGAGCCATAGAACAATAGCTCCTTAACATTTCTAATGTTGCAAGTGATTAAGCTGGAAATCAAGGATGTCAGAAGCCTTGCCAAAAGTTACATGGCTTGATTATGTTAATATGTCCTAATATCAGTCAAGTAATGTCTTTGAAAACTAGAATGTAGTGTGGTAAAGTAGACTTCTAATGGTTAAACAGCTATTTAAAAAAGAGGTATTATAATCTAAATTAGAAGTGTTCTGGAGATCTCCCACAGGGTTTCAGCCTCACTCCTGCCCTTCTAAGATAGCTTTTTGTCCCACTCAAGCCAATGATACTGAAGGCATAGTCCACATACATATACTTGACAAAACTGGCAGAAATAAGCTAATAGAGAGGTCAGTAAACTATGACCCGTGGGTTAAACCTAGCCCAAAGCATGTTCTTTTTTGTGTTTTTCTGATTATGTTTGTTTGTTTGTTTTTTAATATGGAACGCTTCACGAATTTGCGTGTCATCCTTGGGCAGGGGCCACACTAATCTTCTCTGTATCGTTCCAATTTTAGTGTATGTGCTGCCGAAGCGAGCACCAAAGCATGTTTTTGTAAATGAAGTTTTAGGGGAACACAAGCATATCCCACATGGTTTGTGTTTGCCCGTGGGTGTTTCTGCAATAAAATAGAAGAGTTGAGTAGTTGCAGCAAAGACTATGTGGTTCTCAAAGACTAAAGTACTATCTGGCCCTTTGCAGAAAAGGGTTTCAAAACTTGAGCTAATTAATATACTGCATGAAAATAACTTAAAATGTTTAATTGAAAAGATTGCATTAATATATATAATTTTAACATCCTGCATCTATTTTTAACAAAATTATTGCTCAAGTGCAAGATGAGGGAAATTAAACTTTACAGTAGTTCATGTAAAAATAACAAACTTTGTTATACTGGAAACAACCACTTTCCTTTCCAGCCAAATCAACAAATGCCACAAATACCTTTTAGGAAAAAGCCAGAAGATTTAATTGACCTCCAGCTAAACAGGAGCCAGTAATGTGAAGTGTCTAATTTTAAAAAGCTGATGAATGGGAGACATCTGTAGTAGTATCAACAATAAAAAATAAAAATCTGATGAAATCTTAGATTGTATTCTCAAAATTTAGAGAATCCAGATAGGAGAGTCATTGTTTCTCAGATACTTAAAGAGGATACAACTACTCCACATCTTCTTTAAAAAATGACCTTGAGAAGGTATGGCAAGCCAAGTCACTCAGTTTTACAGCAACTCTGCACACCTATTGCTGCTTGGACCCACGATACGCCAAGAATTCACATGGGTCCACACTGGTGAAAGGGCAGCTACTTTTCCCTAATCACTAGGTTCCCATGATATTTTATCCTCTCTTTTTTAATGCTTCAGAAACTCAAAGTACATTAGGTCATCTACTCATTTAGTATGCCAGGTTCTATTCCCCTGGGGCGGGGGGGGGGGGGGAGGGAAAGTCTAGTTAAATGTTGAATACCTCCAAAACAACAATTATATAACTTCCTTTTGAAAGATTTTCCTAGAATATGCTCATTAAATAGTTGAGAATAGCTTCCTGAGTCTAGCCAGGATATATTTAGTTCCATCCTCTAAAAAAAAAAAAAAAAAAAAAGTAACAACAAAAAATAATTTTCTCAGCACAGGATTCTATACACTAGCAAATGGTCATAGCGTGGTATTACAAGAATTTCATTTCTACCATGAGAATACCTAACCTGACATCCTAAATATATTCATCAAGCTTGCCTTACTTTTTTAAATTCCAAAAGTAAAGATAATATACTATCTTACCCATAGTCCTTAAGGAAGAAATATCTAATAAAACTCACTACAAGGCATTTCACATTTCACGAATAAAAATTCCATATACATTCCACTAAATAAAAATACCACAGAGAGGACTGGAAAACTGGTGACCATTAATGCTTTAGGTCAGTGCGTTTGGCACTAAACTTCATAAAACTCTACGTGTTCCTCAGTGCCCTCTGAGATGCCAATAAAGGAGGAGGGAGCTGAATAGTGAGGGAGTCTAGAACCTTCCCAGCTTAAACCAGACCTGCTTTACTTTAGTCTGTTCTATAGTAACAGACTGCATCTGCATAGTTTTTGCCTAATATTTTATTCCTACAAGTGATTGTTCCTAGAACTAAAACCACATTCAAAATAAAATCAATGCAGTTAAAACTTTTACTGAAGTACATAAATGGCCATTTGACACAAAGTTCTCAATCTTATTAACTGTCCTATATTTACCTTAGATCCTGGAGTTCCAGGCTGACCTGGTGAGCCATCGCTTCCCATCAAACCCTACATTTTTAAGTGGGAATTCAAGAAAAATATAGAGAAAAACATTTTAAAAATTTAAATTCATTTCCAAGCCACACATTCTCATAACAATTGATCCACTTATTTGGAAAATTTCCTTACATACATCCAAATAAAGGCTGATAAAGTAAATAAGCAACCTATACAAGATAGAATGAATGCTAGCAGAGCCCTTGTAAATTTTTGCTCAAATAATCTACAATAGCACAAGTTACTGAAAGGCCGGTAAAAGACAGATGTAAGGAAAAGTTTATTTTTTTCTATACTCATTCTTCCTTTTATCATGAGGGCGAAGAATTAGGTTTCTGCATAGATGTTACCTTGGTCAGCATTACTTACAATTTCTATTTTCTGAACAATATTTTGAAAGAGTTACAATCTAATAAATTCTTTGAATATAATAATCTCTCTTCAAGTTACAAAATGGCCATATATTTAACTAACCATATAATTCATAATAAGACAATGATAACCAGTCTAGCAAAAGGACCCGATTTAGTTTTTGTTGTACTTTAAATACCACCATGTATACTAAAAATATCTGCTTTCTCTTAAATATGGCAAAGGAAATGTGATGAGCAAAATAAAAATTCAATTAATATCATCAGAAAATATAACCTCAACATGACCATATTAAAAATACCATGTCATCAATACTATGCTTTGCTATCAATTTAGGATGTGATTGCAATTATAAAATGTAAAATATACTAGCACAGTATATGAAATATTAGAAATTTATTTTCTGGTCTATAGTAAGGTTTCTGATCTTTATTTGGGTGGTCAAATTTTTGAGAACCTGAAGAAATCTAGACTTTTCTTAAAAAATGGACATAAACATTATCTCTTTCATACAAATGCATGGAATTGGTGAACCCCAAGTATCTTATTGCTGGACCCCATCCAGTTTTGTGAACTCCAGAATACAAACTCCTGGTACATAGTAACAATATTACAAACACTTGATAATAATGACATTAACATACAGGTATCCCTGGAGCTCCTTTTTTTCCTAATGGTCCTGGAGGCCCAATTTCTCCCTAAAAATCAAATACAGATCAAATTTAAAATTGGAAATTATCAACTCATTTCCAGAAATTTCCAACCCAAGCACTACAGAATGAAAATTCAATACCAATCAGCCCAGTGTGGTCTGTTTTCCCTTCCTATACTATAAGAAAGGAGCAAGGCAAGGCTGAAAACTCAGGAATTGAACACCTTAAAGACGTGGGCCTGGGGTCTGTGGACTTACAAAGTCAAATATTTTCATTAGTAAATCAGGTATGACACTTGCCAGTCTTTCAAAGAAGACCAAGCAGTTCACAAAAAGATGAGACAACAGGGGGAAATAATAAAGAAAAAAATATTTTTACTTATCAGGGTTTAAGATCTATGATAGTAAAAACAAACTAATAAAAAAAACTGAATACAGAATAACAGCATTCAGATTCAAACTTCTGGGATTGTGGCTCACTGGGTGCTCCAAGGGATTCTCTGAATCCAGAACAAAAACAAACAAAAACAAAAAACAGAAAGAACATCCTCTGTGAGAAAATGCCAGTCTTATCAGAAGTAGGGGAGGTCTTCAAACATCCCTCGTTTTAATAAAATATACTCTGGGTTGAGGCTATGATTATGAGGATTTGGAGCTGTGCAGGAGTCAGATTGGGGTTGTCTGAGAGTACATGCTGAGCTCACGAAACTGACTGCTGGACCAGCCATCTATAGAGTCAGAACTTTCAAAGGGGGTTGAAATGGTGTCCATGCTACCAATAGGAGGCAGCCCTCCATCTCCAATTAAGCTGACAGGACTCCTACCAACTAAGATAAGCAATGAGCTCACAATCAACAAGAAAGAAAGAGGCAGCAAGCCACAGACTGAGACTCAACAGGAATATCCACAAACTACAGAAGCAGAATTTAAAACTGTATATGAAATATTTACAAATTAAAAAATGAAACCAGGAGGACTAGTAGGTAGGACTGAAAACAGAATAAGAAAATTTATTACGAATAAAAAGACGTTATTAAAAATTAGAACTTGCCCTGGCCAGTGTGGCTCAGTAGTTGGAGTGTTGGCCTGCACACCTAAGGGTCTTGGATCCAAATCCTGGTCAAGGGCACATATGTGGGCACCAGTTGGGGCCGGTGCAGGAGGCAACCAATCCATGTATCTCTCTCACATTGATCTCTCTTCCCCCATCCCACCATCCCAACTCTACCTCCCTTCCACTCTCTACAAATCAATGGAAAAGATATCTTCAGGTGAGGATTAAAAAAAAAACAAAAACAAGAAAAAAAAATTGACTTAAATAGATTAGACACAGTAAAGGAAAAATAAGTACACTGGAAAATATATCCAAGAAATTTAACCAGAATGTAAGACAGAATAAAGAATATGAAAATAAAAAACTATTTAGGGATACAGAGGACAAAATTAGAAGGGATAAATATATCTCACAAGAATTCCAAAAAGATGCAACAGAGAGAATGAAATAGTAGTAATATGGAGGTAAAGGTTGATGTTTTATAGAGTTAATAGAAATGATTCCACAGAGCCGGGAAGCAAATTGAATTCCCACCAGGGTGGATAAAGAGAAATCTTTATCTAGATACACCACAGTGAGTTTCAACAACACTAAAAACAAGAGAATAACTTAAAAGAATCCCAAAGAAAGGGACAGACACAAATCAATGGTCATTAGAATCAAAACAGATTTTTCATAGTAACAACAGAAGCTAGGAGACAATAGAAGAAATTTCTCAATGTGTTAAGAGAAAATAATCATCAATCTTGAATTGATGCTCTACAAAATTATGTCTCAAATACAAGAGTGAAATAAAGATATTTTTAGTTAAATAAAAACTGGAAGTTTATTATCAAGATATCTGTACTAAAAGAACTTCTAAAGGTATAGTCTAGGAAGTAGTAAAATTACTACTAAGAGCACAAGATAGAAAAGTAACCTAGTAAAATAGAAAGCAAGTATGTAAATGCAAGTTAATATTACCTGGATAAAATAACAATAAAAACTAATTTGTAAAATAATAGCTTCTGAAATTATATCTTATTTGAAAAATTGACTTGCCATGAACATAGTAAAAAAGTATTCTTGGTGAAGACACATTGCCCTTTTAATAAGCTGATCCAGGCCCAAATCTTTCAATTTTCATCAATACTCACCTTTTGTCCCATTAATCCTTGGTTTCCAGGAAATCCTGGGATTCCCTAAAAATATATATATATATATTTTAAATAAAATGTTTGATGACTGTATCATTAGAGAATAGGTCATAATTGCATTGTTAACTTATAAATAATGCATAATTTCAAATATATCCATTTACAGTACAACACTTCCACTTATTATAATCCAATTTGGAAAACAGGAAATTTATGAGAGTTGATACTATATGAACATCTACTGATACTAAAAGTTTAAAATAAAAGCTTTCAAAAATCTCTGAGGATATTAACCTTGGTTCTTCCTTCAGACCAACCTAAGTGATAAAATAAGGACATTTCATCTAAACACATTCCTGTGTTACTTATCAAGAATAATGCAAATAAAAATTGTCAAATCAGAGTTCAGATTCAACATTAACAGTTCCAAAGGCCCTCACAATATCACAACTATAATTAAAAACTGATGAAACTAAATAATTTCCTCCGAACTGAGCCTTGAAATACCCAGAAACCTAATTCCTTGTGTAAAATATGGTAATCATTCTCCTAATGATCCCCTTGCTAATAAAAT
The DNA here is from genome assembly GCF_963455305.1 of Plecotus auritus. Lineage (NCBI taxonomy): Eukaryota > Metazoa > Chordata > Mammalia > Chiroptera > Vespertilionidae > Plecotus > Plecotus auritus. Next base: position 79,368,217 of record NC_137775.1, on the reverse strand, counting down.
CATAAAGAATATGCAAGCCACAGCTTGTGGAGAGACAGGAAAACAGAGAGGTCTTTCACATGGCTCATCCTGAATGTACAAGTTTTCTAGCAAGAGTCAGAGGAAATTAATGTTAATTTTATAAATTTGAGAATAATGTTAGTACATTTATTAATAAGAAAGTAATTCTACTCAGTCTTTCAATACATTTATCAAAATGATTTCTCACCCAAACAGTGATGGTGCTAATCACATTAATCAATTTTCATTTTTTTATTGTTTTTCTTAGCTCCTTTCTCAATGACACTTAAGATGGAATAATTAAAGTAAGTGTGTGTGTGTGTGCGTGTGTGTTCGCAATCTGGCAGGAAAGGGAATATGAAAGAGAAAGAAATTGGTCCCCATCAGTATTTCTTTGAAAGCCCTCTGCATCATTAGGATAATGATATAAAGCATAAACAGTGCTCTCCTCAGTAAATCAGGGCAAGTGGTAGAGATGCCACTATCAGTGAAATCAAATATCTTCTATTACAGGGACAGTCTGCCATAATTTTGCCTCTCACATTTTGATTTTATTAATACAACTAGAGGCCCAATGCACAAAATTCATGCACTGTGGGAGAGGGGGGTGCCTCAGCCTGGCCTGCACCCTCTTGCAGTCTGTGATTCCTCGGGGGATATCCACCTGCCGGCTTAGGCCCGATCCCCCCCCCCCCTGCAATCTGGGATCCCTTGTTCCTTATCTCCAGCCTGCTCACTCCTTAGCGCTCGGCCTTCTGCTCCTTAACACTGCCATGGAGGCGGGAGAGGCTCCTGCCACTACCGCTGCGCTTGCCAGCCATGAGCCTGGCTTCTGGCTGAGCGGCCGCTCCCCCTGTGGGAGCGTACTGATCACCAGGGGGCAGCTCCTGCATTGAGCGTCTGCCCCTGGTGGTCAGTGCGCATCACAGCGACCGGTCATTCCACCATAACGGTTGCTTAGGCTTTTATTATATAGATTCTGTGCAGTACAGGACAGGAGCATATAGTTCTAGTTTAAAAATCCACTTGAATTATAAATTGCAATTCAATTTTATTCTACTTGGCTCAATTCAGCTTGCCAGGGCTCTATGCCCTTTGCAGAGAAAAAAATGCATGTAAGCAATGGCTATCTACAGGTGTTTGAAGTCTACTTGAAAACACAAGCCTTTATAAATGTACTATCTAGATATAATATAAAATAATATTAAATTTCAATGTAACAATATAAAACATAAACACAGGACATTCTATAAGCACTCTAAAACATAAAGCAAAAGTAAACTGAGTTTTAAGTGTAATGAGCATAGAATAATATAAACTGTATCCTTATATACAGAAAATTTATATTCTCAAAGAAATCAAGATCAATATTGTTCAGAATAAAGGCTCCATTTAAATAGATAGCACCTGCAACCAAATCTCACTCAAACACACACACACAATCAGTTTAGATCAAGTTCTGAATTTAAATAAAATCTCCTTATAAAATTGTATCAAGATGGCCACACATTATTCTATGCTGATACAGTTGTGCAACTGTCCCTTGGCCCCAAGAATCCCTAATGGGGTCATGTGATTGCCTATGATACAAGCAAACCTGAAAAGCTGAATTTTGCTGCACAGAGTAGTCCTTTATTATTTAGGGTTTCATCACTACTCAAGTCTCTATGCCCTTCATAATCTATGATAATACTAGGAAATAGTTACAGATATCCTGACTCTAGTCTTGTTTCTAAAGCCAAATCTGAATTCAGCAAGTCTGATTTGACACCCTTCTATCTGAGTAATTCTAAGACTCAGCTTCGTTTACATTAGGACATAGCCACAAAACTTATATTATCTCAACATATCAGATATTGAGAATATTTGGGGAGAATTTCAGGTTGGAAAAAAAAGGTTGTTTTTCAACTACTGTGTTTCTTCTAAAATTAGTGAACATTAAAATACACTTCATAGATGTGAAAAGAAGTCATATCCTCTATTCCACTTATACAAATAATTATTAAATACTTATTTTGAAAGTAACAAGCAAACATATATAAAACTATGTAATATTAAAAACAAAATGTAAAATTAATTTATAAAAGCAATTTTTGGCCAAACTAATATAATATCATGAGCGTGCATGAAATAAAAGACTATTGAGAGAGAGATTAACCAGAAGAGCTGAAATCATTCAGAGCTTTATTAGTTAATAAAATTCTCCTAGATAATATTTTCCTGGGCTCCCAATGCATTTATTGAAACAGACTAAACTTTGCCAATTTTACATTAGCAGAAATATCATTCAAAACCATTTGAAAGTTACCAGTTTGTTGATCCAAAAGTATTTAGTAACAACTACTTTATTTTTTTAAAATATATTTTATTGATTTTAGAGAGGAAGGGAGAGGGAGCGATAGAAACATCAATGATGAAAGAGAATCATTGATCGGCTGCCTCCTGCATGCCCCATACTGGGGATCAAGCCCGCAACCCAGGCATGTGCCCTTGGCCAGAATCCGCAGGCTGACACTCTATCCATTGAGCCAAACCAGCTAGGGCAGTGGTCGGCAAACCGTGGCTCGTGAGCCACATGCGGCTCTTTGGCCCCTTGAGTGTGGCTCTTCCACAAAATATCACATGCGGGCGCGCACGTACAGTGCGATTGAAACTTCGTGTCCCATGCGCAGAAGTTGGTTTTCGGCTCTCAAAAGAAATTTCAATCGTTGTACTGTTGATATTTGGCTCTGTTGACTAATGAGTTTGCTGACCACTGAGCTAGGGCAATAACAACTACTTTACAGAGCAAATGTTTTTCCAAGCTAAATCTTTATATTTCTCTTTCAGCCTGTGTGGTTTGGGTTCAGACAACTGTGAAATGTATAAGTAAAGACAGAAACAAGGCTTCTATTTTGTAAAAGTAAAGAGACCTATTTCTTCCACTTATGTGATTTCATTTTGGGTTTTGAGGAAGAGGAGAGAGTCAGCTAGAAATTCCTGTATGATGTTGTGGTGAAAATGTGGGTATAAAAATAAATGTTCTAGAAGCTTCTCTGTAACCATTAAACCATTAACAAACAGTCATTAAAATAGGAATTTAGAATAAAGTGTTTGGTCCCTATTTCCTAGAGACCACTTTATAATGAAGAAGATGTATTCATGGTATATTACTTAGAAAAGACAAAATATCACTTTATACTTTCCCACATATAATGAATACATCTCCCCTGAAATTAGAGCATCTTGAATCAAATCTGCTTTTAAGTAATGCAGTATTTTCAATGTACTGAAAACAAATGCAACCCATTAATGGTATTTGAAAATCAAAATTTTCAGTGTTTCTATGTAGTGGTAAAGATACTTAATATTATACAGCTTTCAAAATATTAGAAGCATATTATGTCTTCTTTTTTATATAAAGAAATTATTTATTCCCAGAGATTCAATGAAAGAAGAACTCATGTTGAAAATATTATTATTAGTTACAAAGATTACAATTATTATTTAAAAAGAACATAGAAGTACTATGAAACAGTTAAAAATTTACACCCTGGAGCCAGCCAGGCCAGTTATTTAAACTGTGTAATCTCAGTATCACTATATCACACATGGGGAAAATAATAGAACCTACTTTATTGAGTTAGTACATTATATCAATGAACTTTTTCACAAGTGCTTAGCTCAATGCTGGCATGATAATGATTGGATTTTCATGACTGTCTTTTCACAGCGCCCCCTGACCTTTTAAAGTTACAAAATAAATGAGTCCACTCTTTTCAGTATCTCAAAATTTGTCTTTTTTGTCTATTTTGAGGAAGTCTGTTTTGTCTTTCCACCTTGCCTTTTTCTATGCTCATTTCCAACAGTTTCCATTATTTCCAAGATGACTCTGGCAATCTATGGCTTCCCACTAGGGGGCAGCAACATGCTGGCATTGCCCTCATTCATTACCTTTGCCTTTTCATGTTTGGCTGACTGATTATATAGAAAAACACTACAGCGACTTCTCTCTTTTTTTAAAGCAGAACTATAAATACATTTACATTTCATCACTATTAAAAACATTTATATTTCAACACACTTTTCCCCCCAGAAAAATATGACCAAAAGTTTCAAATATATTTACAGGTGAACTCCACAACGTTTTTCAATCCAGAGTTTTTAAATTCCAGACTGACAGATCATTATGAATGATGTACAAAAGATTGCTCTGTGGTAAGATAACTCTGAAGAGAGGTAAGTCACAGTCATAGCTGCCAGACCTTAAAGAAACCAATATACAAGTACTTGCAATGAACTCCTAATACGGAAATTACTGGTTTTACTACCCTCTTTAATACTTCAATACAGTTTTACTACTCCATTTGATCTTTAAGGGGAGAAACAGCAATCTAAGTAACAATGGATGAATTTTTTTCTCCCTAGCCTACAAACCAGGACTCACATGGGACTGGATCCAAATTACCCAAATAATTTCAATAGACTATTCTTTGGTAAATACTTGTGGGCTCCTCATACTTATGTACAACAGATAATGTCACCCATCTGTCATAATAAGTTACATAAAGAGACAAGAGATACCACAGAAAGGAACAGCTATCGGCGAGCCCTTTGCAAAGTTGCTTCATGTTACTGGCATTTCTCACCCTAACCTAAAGGCATTTATACAGTTTTAAAGCCAAGAAGATATGCTACATGATTTGCAAATGTATTACTTTTTTAGGACAAGATTTAAAAAGGCAAATATTTATTAAATTAAAATTACATACCTGAAAACCCAGAGGAGGTGGAGGAGGACCAGAATGAAATACCTGAGAACCGTCTGCACTGCCACATCACAGAAACGTCATAGAACCACCCTGACCCCTCCCCTCAACTACAGAAAAATAACCTACCCCTGGACATCAGCAAGTGAAACCATGCATGTGAAACACATTAGTGAGTAAAAAGGAACATATACATATACACATATGTAAACCTGAAAACCAATTCCATTTCAAAGAAAAGTTCTAAAGTAATACCAGAGTTGTTCTAAACTAAGCTCTGATCCTCTGAAAACCTAAAAAGTGCAGCTCATACTATTTTGGGCACATGGAATGTCACTGTATAACTCAAGACAAATTGTGGTGAACTTCTCATTAAGGAGAAAATGGATTTTTCAAAGACCTTTATAGCTGACTCAGTAAAGCAGTATACCACTTCCCAGAGAAATCTGAAAATTATAATAAATATTTTTAAAAAGTAATACAAATGCAGACTGGTGCAGCCATTATGGAAAAACAGTATGGAGTTTCCTCAAAAAACTAAATATGGAACTGTCATTTGACCCAGTGATCTCACTTCTAGGAATATATGCTAAGAATCCCGAAACACCAATCAGAAAGAATGTATGCAATCCTATGTTCATAGCAGCACAACTTACAATAGCTAAGATCTGGAAACAGCCCAAGCGGCCATCAATAAATGAGAGGATAAAAAAGCCGTGGTACATTTCACAATGGAATACTATACGGCAGTCAAAAAGAAGGATCTCTTACCCTTTGGGACAGCATAGAGGGACCTGGACAGTATTATGCTAAGTGAAATAAGCCAGTCAGAGAAAGACAAGTATCACATGATCTCATTCATATGTGGAATCTAATGAACAAAATAAACTTGAACAAAATAGATCCAGAGATAGAGAAGCATGGAAGAGACTGTCAAATCTCAAGAGGGAAGGCCTGATTAGGTGGTTGAGTGGTAAGAGATTAACCAAAGAACTTGTATGCATATGTATAACCCGTGGACTCAGACAATAGGGTGGTGAAGCCCTGGGGCAGGGGGCAGGGGTATGGACAAGAAAGGGTCAATGGTGGAAAATGGGGACATATGTAATACTTTCAACAATACAGATTTTTAATTTTTAAAAAAGTAATATATAAGTCAACAAATAAAAATATTTTAAAACATCAAATCAAAGGTTGAAGGTAATTTGAAGAAAATGAATTACTTTTAACCTTAATTCATTTATATGATAAAAAGCAAATAACTATTTGAAAATTATATCTATAACTTCCTAAGTATCTTCTATTGATAACCTCATTTTTGAAATATTACATATATAATTTTACACCTAAATTATTGTACTTATTGTGTAACTCAGCCCATTGTGAGTTTTGCTGTTCCTACAATGTACTAGTATATCCCCCATTTTTTTCTATTGAAAATAATGAGATGATACACTAATAAACATTTACTAAAAGAAAAAATTAAAGGAAATTGTATTAGCTTTCTCTTGACCTATGACAAATTACCACAGTGACTTAACACAATAAATTTTATTCATTCACAGTCATATAGGCAGAAGGCCAGCATGGGTTTCACTGAGGTCAATCCAAGGAGTTGGCAAGGAGCTGACTCCTTTCTGAAGTCTCTAGGGGGGAATCCTTTTCCTACTCATTCAGGTTATTGGGAAAACTGAATTCCTTGCTATTGTAGGACCCAGGTTTCCGTTTTCTTGCTGGCTGTAAACTGAGTACCATTCCCAGTTTCTAGATGAAATCACATTCCTTGGCTCATGGATCCCTTCCTTTATCTTTAACATCAGCAGTGGGCAATCAGATCCTTCTCCAGTTGAATATTTTTACCCATCTTCTTTCACATTTAATTATTTTTTTATTAGATTGGGCCCACCCAGATAATCCACAATAATCTCAAGGTCATTAACCTCAATCCTATCTGTAAAACCTCTTTACCATGAAAATTAACTTATTCCCAGGTTCTGGGGATTAGGATGCAGGCATCTTTCTGGGGTTGGGGGAGTCATTATTTTGTCTACCTCAGAAATATACCTATTATCCCAGGACTAGATAGTTTCTATGTTACTTAAACTTCCCTAGGGCATTAAAAAGATGGAGATTGTCTAAATTTAAGTAAGCCTAATAACAAAACCAGTCAAGAATAATTCCTAAAAAAGAAATCTACAAACTGATCTATATCATTACTACAAATGCAAGTGACTTCACTATTATGTTAGGGAATCAAATATATCAGTGCATAGAACAAGTTGAGCATGACTAAGTAGGGCTTGTTTCAGGATGCAATGAGTGTTCGACATTAAGAAATATACCCATATAATGTGTTATTTTTATGTAAATTACTATATTAATAGAGGAAAAACAATACAAAATCACTTCAAAAGATACTAAAAATACATTTTGTAAAACTTATCATGCATTATTTATTTAAACCTTTTAATAACCCAGGACTAGAACTTGGTAAAACTGGATCTGAATCCATGGGAAACCAATTAATAAACACCAGACTTGGTGAAACACTAAACATTTCTATTTAAAATTAGGGATAAAACATAGGTGGCTTGGAAGTAGTAATTTCTCTTACAGTAATACATCCTTTCTGAAAAATAGTTTATAAGTATGTGTGAATATAAGCAACTTCAATAGGAGAGATTAAATGAAATACATCCATGCTATAAATAGATTCTATATTCTCTCTTATAACCTGATCTGGTAAAACATTCATATTATAAAGGTAAAGTTTCAATGGACATAATTTTTTATTGTAAAAATATGTATATGTATTATTTATGTATTTGAATATGAAAAGAAAAAGTTTAAAAAGGATCTCATTGAATGAATAGCAGCTATTATCTCAGAGGTGGGAATGGGATTTGGCTAACAGACTTTAAAATTAATCACATATGTTCTATATATTTTGCCTATTTAAAAGAATTAAATAATATAAATGTGTAATAAGAAATATAAACAATGAATAGAATAAATATAAATAATAAAACATAATTAAAATGTTCAATAAAAATTTGGTCCATGAAGTTTTTTCATTTAAAAAAATTCTCAGAAAAATAATCTAAGATTTTTTTCTTTACATTTACATCATTAAAGAAACTACTGTTAAACATTGGTTGGCCATAATAAAAAGGTGGCTATCAATGGATTAAAGAAAAAAAGCTAAAACAAGAGAATGCAAAGATCAATTCTGGAAGAATCTTAACATGACTCATCATTGTGACCTCAGATAATAATGCATTGGCTCAGTTTTCATGACTTGGTAGATTATTCCTATAGATAATTTTTTACATGTTGCTAAGGATAAACTTAGACAGGGCGTCTATATCTCCGAGGGAAGGACAATGCTGTGTTTCTAACTCTTTTGACAAAAGAGCTAGAATTTTGGCATTGGATAAGATTAGCCTAACTAGGGAGCATTTCCCCACTTCTCCACAGTAACAGAAATTAACTTTTCTAAAATAAAAATGCTAATACAGCATATCTAGAATTAAAAATTGTTTTATTATTAAATACTATAATAATTTATAGCACTCAAATTTTTAAACTTCTAGGAAAATTAATCACCTAAATATTTCATGTAAAATTGAAAATAGAATAAATTTAAATGATCAAATTCCTATCTTTGTGAGGATTTACCTCTTTCATAAACAAGTTTAGTCTTATTCAATTGCATCTACTAGTAGTATACTAGTATGTATCTTTGTCTTACAAGATAGATTTGTTTCTGTGATTGTGACAAAAATAATAAAGTATTTTAAATATTCAAGGGAACTGAATCCCTTTGGAAATATAATTTCACATTATCATTCATGACAATACTGAAGCTTATTTAGGCAGAGGAAGCTATTAAAACACATACAGCTTAAAAGGATAAGGTCATAATTCCATTTTCCCTTTAATTTTTCACTAAAATTGTTTTCCTCAGTTGGGTACCATCTTTCTACTTTCATATTCCTCTGTTTTGAGCAACCTGTTCCATAGCCTCTATATCACTAGCTGTCAAACTTTACATCAGATTCACATAAAGCATTGATTAAAAAAAAAACATTTCGCCCCACCAGCATGGCTCAGTGGTTGAGGGTTGACCTACGAACCAGGAGGTTATGGTTCGATTCCCAGTCAGGGCACCTTCCCAGGTTGTAGGCTCGATCCCCTGTCTGGAGCATGCAGGTGGCAGCCGATCAATGATTCTCTCTCATCACTTGGGTTTCTATCTCTCTCTCCCTCTCCCTTCCTCTCTGAAATCAATAAAGAAATATATTTTTTTAAAATACCGTTTCTTGGGCCCTGGCCAGGTCACTCATTTGGTTAGAGCATCTTTCCCGTATGCCAAGACTGGGGTTCCATCCCTGGTCAGGGCATATACAAGAACCAACTAATGAATGCGTAAGTGGAACTACAAATCATTGTCTCTCTCTCTCTCTCTCTCTCTCTCTCTCTCTCTCTCTCTCTCTCTCTCTCTCTTTCTTAAAATAAACAAACAAATAAATAATTCTTTAAATACTATTTCTTGGGCTTCAGCTCCTGGTTCTGATTTATTAGGATGGTGTCGGGCCCAGAAAACTGAATTTTAAATGGTACCTCTGATGATTCCAATTAAGGGAATTGGTGGATCACAGTTGGAAAAAGTGTTCTTCATAAAATAAAATAAAAAAACACTCTCTTAAAAACTATCTGTATTTGGGATGATTAACTAAGAAAGTCATCAAGGAGTTTTTAATTTTGATTTATTATCTGCCAATTAAATTTTCATACCATCCATTTTATGTCTCTCTGCTTAAAAACTATTATATATCTTATTTTCCCACCAATCTTTGACTCCTGGATCAATATTTTTAATTTCTTGCCTTTCATGATTAACTTCATTTTTCTTTAATGTCTTATAATAATCTTAACCTGCCACAAGATTTTTATGTATCTTGAGTGAATTTTCTCTTTCCCTCACTGAAGAGCAAGTGTTCCATCTGAAACCACCAGGTGCAATGTTGTACATTCTATAACTGCTCAGCAAATATTAGCACCTGACTATGCATCTCAGTAAGATTCTGCAACAATTCTAAGGCTCTCTAGTGGAGGTTTCCCATTTTGTATGATTAACATTGAATTTTTAAAAGATATTTTCAGAAATTCTTTGTTTTGCCTAATCCATCAATTAGGTGCCTTTTTTTTTTTTTTATGTAGACAGCAGAAGAAAATTTTATCACACAAAAAAATTATTCATAGTTTTTAGAACCAAGAAATCATCACAGGACTCCTTGGCCCTGCTTTAATTTTAATATTAGTTTATCAAATTATTCTTCATACTTTATTAACAAGAAAGAGATTTTCATTGAAAAAGCCTAGTCCCTAAGTGTTAATAAAATGAAAAGAAATTTACATTCTAATATCCTGTGTTGATATTTTTCATCAGATTAAATTAATGGTGAACCATTAGAGTAGCACATGACTTCTGGAATATATTTATAAATACTAGTCTCTTTAGTTAACAACACACCTTGGTTTTTTACACAACAACAAAGCATTTATCCATTCCAAAAGCATTTCAAAGCCACAATCTTTTAAAGAACTGAAATTAAAACAGAGTATAAACAGATAACTATGACTTAACTAGGCATGTCTATTGGAACACTCTTGTTCAGTATTCAAAATTACAAAAAAAAAGTATATTACAAATCATTTCAGTACCTACAACTACTGGCAATCGATTAACTAATTAGGTGCTTACCTCATTACCAAAAATAAAAATGAACATTAATATAAACAAAAAGAATATTTTCAAGTGTTCTTTCTCAGCTATCCCCCCTCGGTTTTAACATCCCTTAAACACATCCAGAACATAAATCATTTTCTGATGTTAATTATCAGAGGCATCATACATTGGACTAGTGTTCGAAGTGGTAACCACACTCAAGCACTTTGAATATATTTATTAAAACATAAAACACAATAAAAAGATCTTTAGAATGAAATGATCTAGTTACCAAAGTGTGCACTATGGATTACATAAAAAATACAGATGTTTCCAGTCATTGAAAGTAGAGTGAATGTAAAACATTATCATTTCATCTGCTCAAATGGCAGACTATATGGGTCATGAAACCAGTATTAAAATAAATATGCCTTGTCTTGAGCAACACTGTTTTGTTAATTCTGTATTTTCCATGTTTTGAAAATGGAGAATGCATTTGAACTATTCAAGAATATCATATGAGTACCTCTTAGATATCAAAGGTTTTTAATACAAAAATGCCTCTGGTCCTCATATGACTAAAGGACATATTTACTCAGAGGATATGTTACCCATTTGGAGACTAAATCACACATTATTTCTTATGTTCAATTGCACTTATTCCTCTTGTCATTTCAGGGTTCAATAAAGCCTCTTCAATTACAAAGAAATGGACAAAGAAGAGGAGGACTCAAGTAAGTATATTTTAATATTTATCAGTGATCTTACAATGACCAGGTTATAAAAGATTTCTTCAAAACAACACCAACGAAAATGATCAATACGATAGGCACAGATTTTCTAAACTTAAAATCCGCAATGTTACTTTATGAAGTTGGTTGATAGTGGTCTGGTTTTACTATGCCAATTAAGTCATTTATAATTGGAAAGAATCAAACAGATCTATGATTATACCTGGTGGGACTTTATTAGTAAATTTATACAGATAATTAGCCAATATTTGCTTTGTAAGGTTAAAGAAAAGATATTATATTTTCAGTCATTACAATGCCAAATGCCATATTTTGGGAGACCGAAAAAAATGTAGATGTTAGTTATAAATTTAGTCACTCCTGTAGATACTCAGACATTTACATTTTTTAAATTTAGATAAAACATACTTCAACATTCATTCAAAGAGTTATTCTCAATTAAGTTTTAAAACCTAAACTTGGAATTAGGAGGAAATTATCACAATAATAAAGACTACTGAATTTTCTAAACTGTTCAATGTGGGTCTCCTTCACCCTAAAAGTGCCATTTGAAATTTTTAGCAGATACCAGGCTGAGGTGGTTCCACTCAACACATACCAAGGATGTGCCACTCCTGGTGCCTGCAAGAGGAGTGGAGGGGAAAGTGTTACAAATTAGACAAAAGACTTTTAAAAGCTTGCCCTACAATTGCAAATCAAATCAGAACAAGGACAGAACTAGTGAGGTTTTTCCCCTCTTACCTTCTCAATCTAAATAAGAAATACAGTCAAGTGGGCAATTAAAGACACCTCCACTTTTCTAGTATAATAAAGTAGATTATTCCACACAGGAAACCACCATAGCAGTTCAACATGAACTTTTCCCAGGAATTTCATGCTTGTTTTTGGTATTTATGCATAACAATGACACCTCAAGTAATCACACCACAGAAAAGGTGATTAAACAAAAGGCCTACTTGTCTCTTAAGTAAATGATGACTTGGCAGGGATCAGCAGTTAACATTACACCATTAACACAAGCATAACATGTGGTTTAGCAAGAATTTAAAAGGCATGAGGAAAGGAAACAACAAACGCCTCCAGAGCCAATGTCCGCAAATACAGTACAATGACCTCCACGTCTTTATTCCTGGAAAAATGATAAAGCAAACATTTCCCTCCTGCCCCCACAAAAAAGATGTAAGACATCCTTAACTGAGAAATATGTGCTCATCTCCATAGATTCAGAAAATGTGGCATTTTCTCTCCTCTTCAGTCATGGAGCTCCAGGGATCTTGGCTCAAACAGTGGAACCCTAGTCCTGCCTACACGTCATCATGAACCATAGGCTCCCTGTGCTCTAACAAGCAAAAGGCTCAGAGTGCCTGAGGAAAACGTTACCCTAAACAGGAGATGTTATCAGGACTGAGGGTCAGGACAAGAATAGCCATGACACAGAGGCAATGGAAACACTGCTACTACAGTAATCTGGTCAACAACAACTGGTCAACGCAGAAGACTGACCAACGTGATAATTGGGCTTAAAAGGTGATTTGACCAAAAGTTAGTATTTCCAGTTATCATTTTATAACTGCTGCTAAATTCAGTGCGCTGCTGCCCTGGACAGCCCTGTCCCTCCACCCACCCTAGGTAAAATCAGAGTAAATTTGTGAGAAGTTAGGAAAACCTAGATCCAACAATTGAGGAGTCTTCAAAATAATCTGTTTTATTCTTTATCCCCTGGCATGAAAATGTAACCTGACAAACTAAACATCTTTTAAAGAGAAAGACAGTGTAAATCACTCAAAATCCAGGCCTTATTTTTTTCAGAATCTATTTCAAAAGCATGCTCACAGGGGGAAATAAAAGCCAGACAAGCAAAAATAGAACATAACAAACATCAGAAACCCAACCTGGGGGAAGACATAGGCAAAGTAACTGAAGTGTGATTATACCATGTTTGCCATGCAGATTCTTTCTTATGCATACACTAGCAGCCTGGTGCACAAAATTCATGCATGGGGGTTGGAGGGAGTCCCTCAGCCCAGCCTGCACCCTCTCGCAATCCGGGACCACTGGCTCCTAACCATTCGCCTGCCCGCCGGCCTGATCACCCCTAACCTTTCTGCCTGCCTGCCTGCCTGCCTGCCTGATCGCCTCTAACTGCTCTCCTCTGCCAGCCTGATCCCCCTAACTGCTCTCCCCTGCTGGCCTGATCGCCCCTAACTACCTCTGCCTTGGCCCCACCACCATGGCTTTGTCTGGAAGGACGTCTGGAAGATGTCCAGTCTAATTAGCATATTACCCTTTTATAAGTATAGATATTCATATTGTATTATATTTTTAAACTGTGGTTTATACACATTATACATTATGCACCAGACATTTCAATCTTTCCAACTTTGTAATAAAGACATGTGGGCTCAAAGTAAAAAAACAGAATGCAAAAATGTAGAAAAAATGCAAAGTGGATAAAAATAAGTTTTTAGAAACAAATGAGAGTTTAACAAAATTGAATATACAGAAAATATTGGTGACTGAGGAGCCCTGCTTTTAACCAAATTGTTGTTGAGACCTATTTATCTATTTTAAGTCCAAATGTTTTTGATTAATACATGAACTATCAAGAGTTTGAGATATGTAGCAGTGTGTAATCACATGCCTTTTTACATAGGTTCATTACATAAATAATTGTTAAGGATTAGAGTAGATGAAAAGCCCCAGTGTACTGGTTTCCTTTGGCTGCTATAAAAAATTACCACAAACTTAGCTTAAAACAACAGGACTTTATTCTCACATAGTTCTAGAGGCCAGAAGTCTGAATGTCCTCTATAGGGGATTGAGCTGCAACCCTGGCCAATTAAGTCATTTATAATTGGAAAGAATCAAACAGATCTATGATTATACCTGGTGGGACTTTATTAGTAAATTTATACAGATAATTAGCCAATATTTGCTTTGTAAGGTTAAAGAAAAGATATTATATTTTCAGTCATTACAATGCCTGAACCAATGTCTGAAGTCAAGGTCTAGACAGGGTTGTACTACCACAGAGGCTCTAGGGGAGAATCCATTCCTCACCACTTCCATCTTTTGGTAACTGCCAACATTTCTTGATTTGTGGCCTCATCATCCCAATCTCAACTACTATGATCTCTTTGCCTCCTCTGAGAAACTTCAGTTTGCTCTTTTTGTCTTTCAACTGATTGGATCAGGCCCACCCAGGTAATCCAGGATAATTTCCCCTTCCCAGATCTTTAATTATATTTGCAAAGACCCTTTATTCAAAGAAGACAACATTTATAGATTTCCAAATTATAACAGGATCCGATATCTTTCTGGGGAAGCAAAGCATTTTGCAATCTATTACACTTAGTATTCACAGTAATTCTTTCAAATTTTCCTTGAATCTGACTCACTATTTCTTACTGGAATGATAGTAGTCCCCATTTTTACATGTCTATTTTAACCACCCAAAGCTTAGTTCTCCTGTTTAAATGCCCTCATTGTTATCTAGATATCTTTCATTTAAAAACATACTAGGATCACCTCTCCTAGCCAAAATTGATTCTGCTTGCTCTATTTCCAGTTTGTTGCTTGGTCTTGTGCCTCCATCTATGTGATAAGATTCTGAGAGTCATCCTTTTACATCTTACCCACATGCAATTGATCCTTGAACACTATTGGTACCATTTAGTTCATTTCAATAATCCCAAGCTCCCCATCCCAACTCTGAATGTTCTGTAGTTGACACTGGAGGTGACAGAGCTCAGCTCGTAGGCTCTGTCCTCGATCTCGGCTCACCTTCTATGCTTTCTCTATTCTGTTGTCAGTGTGATCTTTCTAAAACTTCCTAAATCTGATCACCTTACTCCTCTACCTAAAACCTCTGTATGGCCCCCACCACTGTCAGATTTAAATTCAAATAGCACATGCATATAAGGCCCATCTTGATTTGTAGTCTACCTAACCCCTACAACCTCATCTTGTATTTTTATCCCACCCCCTCCATGTATCCTTAGCAGTTTTCCCAAAGTATCATGATATCTTTTACTTCTATGTTTTGGAACATGCTACAGATACCTGCCTTGCCAGACCAAAGAACCAGCCAACTCCCATCTATATTCGAGAATTCTGCCAAGAAAGCATCTTGTTTAAGAATGAATCTCTAGCCCAGCAGTGTGGCTCAGTGGTTGAGTGTCGACCTATGAACCAGGAGATCACGGTTTGATTCGCTGTCACATGCCAGGGTTGCAGCTCAATCCCCTATAGAGGACATTCAGAAGGCAGCCTATCAATGATTCTCTCTCATCATTAATGTTTTAATCTCTCCCTTTCACTCTGAAATCGATAAAAATGTATATTTCTAAAAATGCATCCCTATACTCTTTAAATAAATGAATTGTATAGTATATGAACTATATCTCCATAATGCTGTTATTTAGAAAATAATGCATTTCTTTCAGTAGCATCCCCAACTTCATTTAGTGTTATACATGTCTTTTACAAATTTGCAAGACCCCTGTTCCCACCTCCATAACATTTATACTATATTGTGACCTAGTGGCTCATCTGACTGCTTAAGGGCAGGGCTGTCACATTAATATTCCCATTCTCCTCCACCGGTATGATGTCTGGCACAAAGCAGACACTCAGCAAATGCTTATTGGATGAATGACTGAAACGCTATAATCCTTTGATGGTTGAAACCAATTATAATAAATCCAGCAGAAGTTAAGTGGGTATAATATGCTACTTAGAAAGCAAGTTACTTTTAGGACTGAATTACTATTAGGACCGACAATACTAGCCTTTAAAATGCAAAGCATAGGCATGTGAATGTAATTGTACTTTAAAATGGTATAATCATTTTCCAGTAAAATACAGCCTTTGTCCTCAAGTTGAATTCAAGGAGTTAGTTCATATTTACCAATCTGCTTACATGGATGAATCATCATCCCACTGCTATAAGCTGTGTTTAATCAGCTTTAAAGCATTTTTTCTAAGAGCTCCTGTCCTTTCAACTTAAGCTCCATTAATTTTCTTGGCTTCCACATTACAGAACAAATAATAGTGTGAACATGTCCTTTTTAGTGGGGTTAAATCTTTCATTATAAATACTTAAGACCAGCACCCACATGCAACAGAAGAGTCTTAAATTTCTTGGTGTCACCAAAATATATAAACTTTCATTTTTCCTCATTTTCAAAGCTTCTCCACAAAGGGTAAAGATCAATCATCACAGGATGATATTTCTAACCATATTTTCATTCATTGTCAAAATAACAGAATAGTTTGTAATGTTAATTGTTTTTAACTGGAAGAGAATAAAGACCAGAAGAATTGTATCCAAGTAATATGAGCAAATTTTAGAGGCTAATCTATTCATTGTTTTTCTAACAGAGTAGGTCTCCTGGCATAGGAGGCCTGACTGTTGCCCCACCATTTACCAGGAAAGAGAGAGAAGTGGGAGAAAAGGGATAAGGAATCCTTTCTTGCCTCTCCTAATCCGGTGGGAAATGAATAAGAGTCTCACTTGGTCACTCCCAGTTTTCTATCTGGTTGGTTAAGGAGGAGAGATTACATCTAAATAACTTCCACTAGCCCACTGCCATCATTCCCTGACCCAATTCCTTGCTTATCAATTTTTTAGAACTTTATAATTTAGGTTTTGTTATCCTTTTACTGTCTATCTCCACGATGAGGTTGTGAGTTTCCATGGGGCAGTCCTGTGTTTCTCTCCTCATTAAACCCAATGCCGTACACATTCCAGGAATGCACTAAATGTTGGGTTGAAATCTGAAGGATCATGCTGCCTGGTATAAAAAATGTATGCTAGGGCAAAAGCTCCAAGTGGGGCAAGTCTTGAACAAAGCAGGACCAGGCAGGGCAGGAGAAAATATAAATTGGTGCCTGCTCCTGGCTGACAGTAAGGAACAGCAAGCAGCCTTAGAAGTGGAAAACATCCCCTCAAGAGCTCCTCATTTTCTACTAGTTTTCTTCTTAGTTTGGTTTTATTAACAGGAACACAGCAGTGCTAATTTCAAAGTAAATATATTCTGTTCGCATGGCATTTTGGTTTACATAGACTCGCTGACCATCTGCGCTGTCACGCTGCTTCTTTGGAAAATGAATCACTAAGGCTTATAAATAACTGACACAAACATTTAGAACACTATTGATGATAATGATAATCTGTCTCTGATATCCACTGTCTCTTCTCTCTTCCCTTTCACCTTCTCACTCACCTGTCTTCCCTTCCCCAACTCCCTTTTTATCTTCACTCACACAAGCATGACATACACACACACACACACACACCCCTTATATTTTTTTCTGAAAACAAAAATATAAATATAGCTAGTCTCATATCCAGTTATCAGTCCTAGAGTTATACTTTAATAATAATGATGGGTCAGACATACTAAACTCACACTATCCCTACTGAATCCTATCCATTTCATTAAAAGCCTAGTTGAGGCCTTATTTGCCTATGACTGGTCTGTCAAAATAGCCAGGTTATTACTATCCTGATTCCTTTTGTTCATTCTGCATATACCAGTATCTCATAACTGCCTCTAAAGCATTACTTTTTATCATGTTATTCTTTTTTTCTTACACCATTTTCAAGGGAAGTGAATAAAGTTTGCTTCCCAGGATCTCCATACTATGATCCTAATCACCTTCCTAACTTTACTTCCCACCACCCAATAAGGACCCTTCACAGGACCTCTTTAAGATCATTTCATTATTGCATAGGGACACCCTTAACCAACCTACCTGTGTGTCTTCACTCGTATTAGTTTTCCCTCTTGTCTTCCTTTCTTTCCCAGTCACCCGTTTGTGACTAAATCTAGCCCTAAATCTAATTTTCAATCACTTCATGAATCAAGATTCCCTTCCTTTACTCCTTCAGCATCTTGAATGAACCCATGCATTTGTGCAGTGGTTTCACAAATTTTTTCACATTTCCTATGTAAGCCTCACAAGAAATCTATAAATCAGGCCATATGAGAAAGCATACTTTTTGAGGAGGAGAAAGGTTTGCAGTGATGTGAAGTGATTTATCCAAACTCACAAAGCTGGAAGGTGGCAGAGACTATCTTCAAGCCCTGGCCTTCATATGCCATGTTAAATCCATATTTGGAATTTACTATAATCTGCCTCAGGTTGGTAATTATTTGCATCCCATTTTTTGCTATTCTCCACAGTAGATTATAAGCTCCTGCTATGTAGAGAAACTTGCCCAGTGCATCAAAATACACAATATGAGAATTCAAGGAATATTTGATTGAATGATTCTAAGAGTAGTTCAATCCCTCACCCCATTGAAGAAGCTTCAGTGATCCCTCTTTCAATCTGATGTCCAATATTAGATTCTGAACCCTTGACTGAACCCTGTGATAAACTACAATAGATAGCCTATTATTTCATTTCTTGAATCAACTCCTCCCAAAACTAAGTGCAAATTCCCTGAAGATCAGTAATTTTGACAAATAAAAGGAAATCAGCTGATATTTAAATGTTGGCCAAGTTGGCCTGGAGCTGTAGGAATAAAAAGTGGAAAAAACTGTATTTCTAAAACTCATCTGAAATTGAGTCATATGGCACACTTGCTACACGTACATGTATCTAGGATTCAGGATCAGTACTTTTTCAATCCTATGTTTCTTAACCTTGATTTTTATTGAATATACGATCCCAGAGAGCATACTACAAGACAATGAGCAAGTGGCAAAGTGACATTGACTAACGGCTCACCAACAAACCATGCTGTTGTGCTAAACACTCTGTGTGGGCACAACTGCTTGTGATTCATACTGCACATAAATTTCCTGCTGGCAAAATTCTCCCTAGTGTGTGAAAGAGGATTAAATATTTCCCTGTTTAAAAGTGTTCCACAAAGAGCTTTGACAGCTTCCAAATCTGGAAGTCACTAAAGAAGGATAGGGCACCTGGGAGGAGAATTTAAATAGTTGATAGACTTCATGGCAGGGAAAGAGCCTCATCCCTTAGAACTGAGTTGAAAAGGTACTCACAGGCTCTCCCCGTGGTCCATCCTGCCCTGGAGCACCTGGAGGGCCTGCTTCTCCCTGTTAGCAGTAAGAGGAAATAAAGAATTCCATTTTCATCATGCTTACAAAATAACTGTATGTATATTACATATTAAAGCATATTAGACACAAACAAAAAAAGAAAAATTACTTCTAGATGATTGATATTAACTTTTCCTGGAATCAAATAACTCATTCTGCGATTCATAAAGTGACTATATAAATAGCAAATCTATATATGACAGTGGGTGGTTAAGTTATAAAATAATTATGTACTGTGTACTCATGAGGCTAGGATAGTATTCTTATCTTCCAAGTAAATGTGATCAAAGTTTACATCAATCCTTTTAATAATTATTTTTATTTTCACTTTAAAATTGATTATCCTATTGGATTTAATTTCACCTTGGCTCCCAAGAGTTGCATTCTTTATAATCTACAGCAGCGATTCTCAAATTTTAGCTTCATCAGAACCACCTGGAGGGTTTGTTAGTCTGCAGATCCGAGAGTTTCTGATTCTATAGGTCTGTAGTGGATCCCAATAACTTACATTTCTAACAGGTTTCCAGGAGGTGTTGTTACTGCTGGTCTTGGGACCACACTTTGAGAACCACTGCCCTAGCCTAGATCTCAAGACAGAGACTTACACACACTTTCTGCTCTTACAAGTCACTCTATCTGTGATCTACAATGACATTACACAGCTTTACACTTGGCACTGAATTTACAATGGCCCGGTTGTTGAACAGGTGTCTTGTTTATGTAGGTGTTATTTTCCTGACTTGCACATTCTTTAAAGGCAGAAAACACATGAGATTTCCTTAATTACCCACAATATTTAGAATAGTGTTGAACAGAATGTAAGGCTATATATGAGACTGTATGTCCCCTTCTTTACAAATACTGAGGCATCTCAAGGAAGAGGGAATGGCCTATTTATTCTTAAATGCTCAATTTCAAACAGATAAATAAAATGGAAAAAACTTTTGTGGAGAGAGCTATAGCATTTGTAGTTGGAAGAGTATGCATGTTAGTTATGATGAGAGTCAATAATCTTTACCTAGGAGTGTTCTCTTCATTCTCTTAATGATGTTTCATTGGGAGATGAAATGATGATTTCTGACTGGCCATTTTCCTTAACATAATCAAATGCAGTACACAACTAACCTGTAAAATTCAGTTTTGTAACCAGAAGTTAGCCTGATCACTTCATTACTTTCATGACCTGGAGAACTGGATACATGCACACCAATTTGTTTGGCTGGTGGAAAATGGCATAGAGCATGCCTTTACCTCTAAGTTATCATTTCCCTATCTTATTAACTTCTTTCTTGATAAAAATAAATAAATAAATAAATGAGAAAATGTCACATTAAACATTATTCCTCAACCCAATTTCTACAGCTAATGTCAAAGATGATTTATTCCACAACAAACCAGCTATTTTTAAGAAGGCAATTTAACCAAGAACAGACATATGAAACATGCATTACATGGGTATCACCTTTCATGCCGTGGTCCTTTCCCACACAAAAATAAAAGGATGGAGAGTAATTTAGTTTGTGACCATGGCAAGCTTCAAAATCAGGTGAAAGATGTGTGACCATTATGATATAATTTAATTTTGAGGGATATCCTTACTTTGCTATTAAACTTTATTTTGACTTTGATCTTGCTGCATGGTTTATTCTTCATATGTAAACAAATCTCTAGTGTGCCAGAGGTTATTCTGAAGCTATAAGGCTGGGAAGCATCTCCTGGCTGACCAAACAAACAGACATGAAGTTCAGACAGCATAATGTATGGACAGGATCACACAAACTAGCCCTGGAATTCTAGTTCTGCCATGTAACTGGCTGCACTTTCCAGACAATTCTTTAAGCTCTCTTAATCTGATCTTAATAATGTCTAAATGACATTAACATTCCCAATTTCATAGGTCTTTTCTTTAAATAAAAAATTAGAGTCTTGCCCTGGTTGGTGTTGCTCAATTGTTTGGGCATTGTCCTGGGCACCGAGAGGTCATTGGCTCGATTCCCAGTCAGGGCACATGCCTGGTTGCAGGCTTGATTCCCAGTGGGGGGCGTGTAGGAGGTGGCTCTCTCATAGATGTTTCTCTCTCTCTTCCCGCCCTCTCTCTAAAAATCAATAAAAACATATGGTAAAAAAAATAAGAATTTTTGTGAAAGTGGCTTGCATAGATCTAAGCACAGAAGGAAAGGTCCATAAAAGTTAGCTACTCCACTGAGACCAAAATGGTTGGGGTTTTCACAGTCCATTACTTTTATGATTCATTTTAGGATTTAAATGTTTTATATTTGTACTCCTGTGGTTTGGCAATATAATTTAGGCAAAATGAGTATTTTAAAAATAAGGTTGGCATTTTAATCTAGCTTAAAATGCATAAAAAATGGTAAAATCAATAATTTAATCATTCCCTATATTTGGAAAATATTTGGCTATAATTTTTTAAAACAATTTGGTAAAAGAAATTTTCATTAGTTATTAAATTATGGCTATAAAACAATGTACAAATTATCTCATTTCTCCATTCTTTAGTTTCCTCAACTGTAAAAGGGTAAAATTTTTTCACTTACAATTCATAATGATTTCTGATATTAATGAGTAAATGCATATAAAGTGCTGGGGAAAGAGCCAGTCATGTAGTAAGTATCCAATAAACTATGTCCTTTATTATAATCTGTCCTTTTCTGTGTTTGCGTCTTTTCAAATCAATATTAAATGCCATGTTTCAGTATTTCAATTGCTCCCTAATTAAATTCTTACCCCTTTACCTCACTGTTCATATGCTTCACTTGCTTATGCAAACCCCAGGCCTGACCGAAATCAAACTGAAAGCCTCTTCAGACCCATGATTGGGCTTCTAATTATAGACATGGGAGGGAAGAAATAGTACAATAGTCACACAGATTGTAACTTCCAGCTTCAACTAGACTTCAATGCAGCTTCTATATTTATTTCCTTGATCTCCTCTCTGCCATAGTTTCCACACAAATATATAAAAAGTTATCCAATCAACAAAAATTGCCTTTCTGTCCCATCTTTCAATAGGTGATAACTCCCACTTTTTTTTTAAGAAAACAAGTCAAACATCTTGCCACCAAACCAATACACTTACCTGCCTTTGCATTTTTTACAGTGAAATCATTGTCCCTAATACATCTAAGATAATCTTCCAACTCTGTTCAATATCCCATTCACTTCCCATTCTGAATAAGATGGAGTTCTAACCTAGATCTAACTACTTGCTGGCCTTCTACTCTTGGATGTGCCACAAGACTCTTAAATGAACACATTATACTTCAAACCTCTCCACCCCCTCAACAGAAGATACAGTAAACACTTTCCAGTAAACAATTCCATTGTTTAATGTAATTTGTAACTTCACTATACATAAAAAAGGAGATACTCTAAGAAGCCTAGCAAGCCACTCAAACTTTTACATCCTGCCTACTATTGCAAGTCTAAATATATATGACATTTCAAATTGCAAAGAATTGGCAGACAATACCCAAACAAAACTACTGAAAGAGAAAATATAAAATGAAAATCAAAACTTTTCAGTAAGTTTCCCTCACATAAAAATAAACACAAAGCAGAAGAAAATTGTAAAAAAGTGCTGCAGCCTAGATTAACATTATACAAGCATTTTCAGATGTTAAAAAAAGGAATATACAAAATAAGAATTAAATTAATTCAAGAAATAAATTGAAAAGACAAAATCATCTTGGATATATATGATTACTAGAAACCAAAGGGAAATAGATTTAATTTTAAATTTGAAAAGGCACTGAGGAGAGTCCCAGCTGGGTAGCTCAGTTGGTTGGAGCATCGTTCCATACACCAAAAAGGTTGTGGTTTTGATTCCAGGTCAGGGCACATACCCAGGTTGAAGGTTGATCCCAGATCAGGGCATGTACAGGAGGCAACTGATTGATGTTTCTCTCGCTCTCCTCCCACTTCCTCTCTCTCTAAAATCAATAGAAACATAACTTCAGGTGAGAATTTTTTTTAAAAAAGGCATCAAGGGGAAACTAAACATAGCCCATAAAAATAAAAATTTTAAAAAGATAAAAATGATGAGAAACTGAGAAAGACAGAAGACAGCCAAAGAAGTCTCAACACACCTATAAACCAAAGCAATGTAAAAAAAAAAAAAAAAAAATGTTCTATTTAAAACTAAAATGCAAGAGAACATTCCAGAATGAAAAGAAACACTGAATCTACTTATTAAAAGTATTTTGGAATACCTGAAATTCTTAATTCTGATACATAAATTATGCTATTGGACTTTGAACATTAAGTTAAAAATTACAAAATAAAAAACTCTCTGAGCTTCCATACAAAAACACAAAGCCACTTACAAAGGGAAGACATTTAGGCTGGCATCAGTAATCTACATGACAGTAGTGGAGCAACATTTCCAAGAAATCCAAGGAAAAAAGGTGAGATAAGGGTTTTATAATAGCTAGCCAAGTTGTCATTCAAGTAATAAGAATATAGAAGAATATGTTACAATATAAGAATTTAGATAATACTGTATTTGCAAGCCCTATATAAGGAATACAGTCATAGAGGAGAATTTTCATCAGACTTAAGTTATGACGATGAAATAATGGTCAAGGAACTGGTGATGAACACTAAATATATTTAACTGCTGATCTAAAAGAAAGGTGAGCAAAGACTAGAAAATAGTTTCTAAGTATTATATGATGTGAGAAAGTAGAAGTGATATAATTAAACAAATAAGGAGAATGGAAAGGGGAAAGTAGAGTAAGTTCATTAATTGTAACATAGATAACATGGTTATCATTTAAAGTTAACAAAACAAAGATTAGATGGCTAAGTAAGGTAAAGGGGGACTAAGGGAATTCTGAAGTGTTTATATACTACAAAGGCATTAGTATAAAGACCATTCGTAGTTAATACTGCTATATGATATATCTGAAAGTTATTAAGACAATAAATCCTAAAAGTTCTCATCACAAGAAAAAAATTTTTTCTTTATCTTTTTTATATCTATATGATAGATATTAACTAGCCTTACTGTGGTGATCATTCACAATCCTATCTAATAAAAGAGTAATATGCAAATTGACTGCACCTCTGCTACACCCACAAGCCATGCCCATCAGCCAATCAGGAGCAAGTAGGCAAATTAACCCAACCAAGATGGTTGTGGCCACGGAGAGAACATGAGGCTTGGGTTTCCTCAGCGATGGAGGAAGCCAAGCTTTCCACCTGCCATCGCCTGCCTTGGCCTCCACTTAAGGCTACAAAGTTTCAATTATAGAAGATAAATAAATCCCAACAAAAATGGCTGTGGCCACGGAGCAAGCTCAAGGCTACAAAGTTTTAATTATAGAAGATAAATAAATCCCAGATACCAGGGCCTCTGCTTGGGTCGCTGGGGGGTGTGGCTGGCCTGCAAACCACCACAGGCCCCTCGCCCAGGCCGCCCCATGCCCCAAGGGAACCCCCACCCTGATCTGGGACACCCTTCAGGGCAAACCAGCCAGCCCCCACCCATGCACAAGGCCTCTATCCTATCTAATCCTATATAATAAAAGAATAATATGCAAATTGACCATCACTCCAACATACAAGATGGCTGCCCCCATGTGGTCAAAGATCCTGCCCCCATGTGGACACAAGATGGCCACCACAAGATGGCCAGCAGGGGAGGGCAGTTGGGAGGGACCAGGCCTGCAAGGGAGGGCAGTTGGGGGTGATCAAGCCTGCAGGGGAGGGCAGTTAGGGGTGACCAGGATGGCAGAAGAGGGAATTTGGTGGCGACCGGGCCTGCAGGGAAGGGCAGTTGGGGGGACCCAGGCCTGCAGGGGAGGGCAGTTAGGGGCAAACAGGCTGGCAGGGGAGCAGTTAGGTATAAATCAGGCTGGCACGGGAGTGGTTAGGGGGTGATCAGGCTGGCAGGCAGAAGTGGTTAGGGGCAATCAGGAAGGCAGGCTGGTGAGCAGTTGGGAGTCAGCAGTCCTGGATTATGAGAGGGATGTCCAACTGCCCTAAAGCAGAGCAGTAGTTGCCTAGTGCCAAAGGGTAGGGTTAGTAATTAACTGCAAAGGAGAATAAGAGAACTCTTTGGGGTTACAAAAATTCTAAAACTTGAATTTGGTGGTAGTTATACAAAATGAGTAAATTTTATTTCTACATAAATTTTACTTCAATAAAGCTATAAAAATGACACTATTTACAATAGCATCAACAATATTATACACTTGAGAAAACTAAAAAAATACATGCTACACCTTTATAAAGGAAACTATTAAAAATTTTAGAAACATTTAAATAGGAACTAGATAAATTAGAAATATACCATAGATAAAATAAACACAAACACATACATGGCTATTTTCCCTTTTCTAACCATGTGATCAAATTTAGTATTACCAATAACAGGACAGATATTATGTGCCTCCTACTGGAATGTAATAGAAAGCATAAATTATCACATATTGTATTGTCAAAACGTTTATCCTGAATGCAATCATAAATATAACATTCAGACAATTTCTTTAATATTGATATAATAATGAAAATGGGTCACCTTTAGATTAAAAGAGTAAAAAGTCATGTCATCTGTGATAGGTAATTTTATGTGTCAACAAAATAAGGTTATGTATTAATATTATGTGACTAGGCAATAGTGCCCAGATATTTGGTCAAATACCAGTCTAGATAGTTCTCTGAAGGAGTTTTTAAAGATAGGATTAATGTTTAATCAGTAAACTCTGAGTAAAACAGATAACCCTTCATAATGTGGGTGGGACTTATCCAATGGGCTGAAGGACTTCAGTATAGGCAAATCCAGAGAGACAGAAAGTAGGTTAGAGGTTGTATAGGCCTGGAAATGGAGGAATAACAGCTTGGGTAGAAATAGGGAGTGACTGCTAATGGGTATAGGATTTCTTTTTGAGGTGATGAAAATGTTTCAAAATTAGACTCTAGTGATGATTGCATAACTGAAAATATACTAAAAAACATTCAATTGTTCTGAAACCTGAAACTATTAGGAGACAGAGCTAAGAACTTAAGCCTCTAACCAACCAACCAAACCCATCAAAATGGCTTTTCAAAGATATCAACCTTTTAATATCCTAAAATTTTATTTCTAACAATAAGAATTCACTAGAGTCAAAAGTAATGTAGTATCATTTTTAAATTACAGTAAAATAACTTTTAGCTCATTAAGTTTACACCAGTGTCATATGAGAAGTCAAATATTGGTACATTTTTCTAATGTACATTCATAAATTACGTAAGTTGTTTTGTTCTTTATGTAAATACCTTATAACCAGGACTACCCATTAATCCATCCTTTCCATGTCGTCCTGGTTCTCCCTGAAAAATACATTTATTTTAATATATTTTGCAACAATTTTTAAGGAAATATACTATCAAATAATTTTTATTCAAAGCAAAATATGCAAGAACTTTTTCTTTCACACTCACAGCACGTCCAGGAAGGCCAGGAAAACCAGCATTTCCCTTTTCACCTTTTGCACCCTGCATTAAAAAGAGAACACTTAAAAAACAATCCTAACAATACTCTCTTAAACTTCCAACTCAAACTTAAGTAGGAAAGTAAGTTCACCTCATTATGGAATGACAGAATTCATGGAACTACCGTTTGTGCTGGCTTTGCAGCTTATTGGTGGAGTATTATTTTATCAGGCCAGTGGACAAAACATAAGACATTGAAAATATTGATGGATGCAGAATTATTACAAGCATCGAAACACAGAAGCCACATCTTGGAAAAATTAAAAAGGCGATGAGTATTTTATTTTTTTATTTTTAAATATATTTTTATTGATTTCAGAGAGGAAGGGAGAGGGAGAGAGAGATAGAAACATCAATAATGAGAGAGAATCATTGATTGGCTGCCTCCTGCAGGACCCACACTGGGGAATGAGCCTGCAACCGGGGAATGTGCCCTGACCGGGAACCAAACCATGACTTCCTGGTTCATAGGTCAACGCTCAACCACTGAGCCACACCGGTAGGGCAGCAATGAGTATTTTAAATATACAAAGAATATAATCTTCCTTCAATGTAAAGAAATAGGAAGGCCCATAAATCAATTGTCAATGGACATGCAGCTACCACTCCCAAGGAATCTCTCCCTGTAATTATTTTAAAAGTTCAAAATGATGAGTAAGACAATGTATTCTCATAGAATATCATGCAAAATAATCACCAGTTATTATTTCATTTACTCATTGTTTTTAATAAATCCCCTGAGAAATATGAATAAAACTAATTGCTATAATGGTGGGCTGGGACCAAATTCAAGTTTTCTATTTCCATTATGTTGAAAGTTCAAAATGGATACTTTGTTTTGTGATCCATACTTCCCTTTTTGCCATAAAATCCAGGTGATCCTTTATCTCCTTTGGGGCCCATTTCACCCTAGAAGACAAAATACAAATATTGAATTTTAGAGATATATGAATATTTTCCTCAGAGATTAAAGAAAAAGCAATACCAATCATAAACAAAAGAATTTAATATGCCAACATCAAAATAAAATAGAAATAAAATATTTTAAACTTTGCTTACAAATGTTGTAGTCTCCAGGCTTTATAAAGAAAAACAAGGAGAAATAAGGACAGTTCATACTATAACAGGGCCTACAGTGTAGGACTTACAGTTAACAAAATTTCTATATAGTAAAGCTCATAAATTTTAAACACTTCAATATTTATGACTGGAAATTTTAAAGAATGTTGGAAAATCCTTATGTGAACTATATTAATCTTAACTTAATCATTTATTTTAACATGATAAATAAATGCTTTATATATGAGCATTTATTTATAACGCATTTGTGATATAAAGCTTGAAATCTGAAACAATATATGGCATTGCTGAATTTAAAAAGACCAGATTCCTTCACCTTTGATCCTGGCATTCCATGAAGCCCAGGAAAACCAGGAAGTCCACGGTCACCCTGAAAATAAAACTGAAATTAATGAAAGAAAATACATTTCAGCCTAAAAAATAACAGCATATATTTTTCAACATTATTCTTTTCAAAATCCATTGAAAATAAAACTGTGAATAGTTAAATGTATATCTACATTAAAGCCCTCTATCTTTGAAAGATTAATGTTCATTTATCCTGTAATCCAATCCCCACCTTGATTTCTCCCACTTGCATGCAATCTTCCTTATGTTCCCTTCTTAATTTCAAATGCATAAAAGAAGCTGCAAAACTGTTACAGTAGGAGCATTTGAGATCTTGTTCTCTGGCATGTGTCATCAGTTTGGCTCAAATAAACTATTATAAAAATTTGCTACAGGATTGGATGTTTCTTAAATTAACAAATCTATTCACCTTTTACCATCCTATATAATAAAAGGCTAATATTCAAATTGTCCCCTTGACTGGGAGTTCGATCAGAGGGCAGGGCTGGCCACCCAACTGCCTGCAGCCCCTCCCCCTGGCGGGCCTCATCCTCGATCGGTCCCCCCACCTCGATTGGGGTGGGCCAGCCAGACCCCACCCATGCATGAATTCATGCAGCAGGCCTCTATAAAATATATTTGTATCTGGGCACATAGCTGCCCAACTAAAGACTATAATTCCTAATCTCCTTTACAGTTAGTCACAGCCATGTGACTAAATTCTTGCTAATAGAATGTGTATAGCACTATGATATGCAACTTCCACATCATTGATTAAAAGGAAACTATTGCTATGACTTTTCTTTCATTCTTCCCATCAGATTAGAATGCATATATGATAGTGACTAGTGATATAGTGACTAGTGATATTCATTCAGGGGCTCATGTTTTTCCCTCTTTTTGTTCTAATCTCTCTTAGCATGTTTTCTTGACTATGTAGAAGAAAACATGCTAAGAGAGATTAGAACAAAAAGAGGGAAAAACATGAGCCCCTGAATGAATTCTTAGACAATGAAATACATAAAAAATATTTTTCTCATTTATGCCACTGCATTTTGAAATTTGGAGAGGGATCTATTTTTTTCAGTATAAACAGGAATAGAATTTTTTTAAAAATCTATTTTATTATTATTTATTTATTTATTTTAGAGAGAGAAAGAGAGTTTACCCTTGACTAATTTTTCACTAGAGATTAAAAACAATCTGGAGTATGTGTGTGTGCGTATATGTGTTTGTGTGTCAGAGGGAGAAAAGACCCACTAAAAGCCCATACATTCTAGAGTTTGTCAACATAAGAAATATTTTTTATGAGTTTATTTAAGCCAAGCTGACAACACACCAGGACTCAAGATCTCAAATGCTCCAGAAAAAATGATAGTTTTGCAGTTGCTTTTGTACATTTGGAATTAGGAGGTAAAGTAAGGAAAATTGTATAAAGTTGGGAAAAAGCAAGGTACAAGTTAGTTAATAATACCATGTGTTCCCATAAGGGTGGTCATGACACCCAGGGGTCTAAAAAGGAGAGTTACTCTGGCATTTCAAAGGTATGTTAACCAGATGCACAAGAACAGTGGTCGGCAAACTGCGGCTCGTGAGCCACATGCAGCTTGCAAGCCGCGGTTTGCAGCTCTGTTGACTAATGTGTTTGCTGACCACTGCATAAGAACAATGGACAGGACTTGCTTAAGGCAAAGATAAACCTTTTAACAGGGTTGGGGCTTGATTTCCACCATGATCTACACAGTTAGGAATCTGAGATCAGATCACCCTATGAGGTTATTTTGGTCAGACTTATTACCAGACTAGAGGCCCAGTGCATGAAATTCGTGCACTTAGAGGGGGAGGTCCCTCAGCCCGGCCTGCACCCTCTCAGAGTCCAGGACCCCTCAGGGGATGTCCACCAGCTGGCTTAGGCCAGGAGATTGGGCCTAAGGCAGCTGTCAGACATCCCTCTTGCAGTCCGGGACCCCTCGCTCCTTACTGCCTGCCTACAGCAGAGGCGGGAGAGGCTCCTGCCACCACTGCTGTGCTCACCAGCCATGAGCCTGGCTTCTGGCTGAGCGGTGCGCTCTCTGTGGGAGCGCACTGACCACCAGGGGGCAGCTCCTGCATTGAGCATCTGCCCCCTGGTGGTCAGTGCGCGTCATAGCAACCGGTTGTTCCACTGGTCAGTTAATTTGCATATTAGGGTTTTATTATATACGTTTCCCTTTTTCATCCACAACCTTGTATCCCCAAAACTCAGCAACTTAGCCAAACAGGATAAAAGAAAGACAAAAGAATTTAAGGAGCCACCAAGGGACACAAGAAAACTGGATGATTTTCTTTCTCTATCATGTAGACTCCTAATACAAGAACCAAAACTACCTTTTGAATATATTTTTTCATTTTGCTTGGAACAGGGGGGAATGGTAAAAGTTGTTAGAGAAAAAGCAGACCAGTAACACTTTTAACAATAAAGATTTTTTTTAAGTCTCTAGAGAGAGAAAAGAGATTGAAGAGAACAACTGAAGGTAACTCTTCAGAGGGCTGATATGAGATAACCAGGTTAGATTAAGATCCACTTGATAAAATGGAATTTAGCTGGGCATTAAATACTTGATAAAACTACAGAAGGGGCAAACCAGGATTTCCTATTAAGACTAAACAAAGTCCCAGCTAAGCCTTCTATTCTCTGCTTAGGAGTTATAGGAGACATAATGTTCAAACTTTAATTTCCTGGAAATGTCAAACAACGCTCAGATGAAGTGAGGAGTCCAGGAGCATATTCATCAGCATTGGGACAAAAAAATATAAAATATGTACCTTCATGTACATAAGCAAGATTTTTAGTAAAATAAAAAGGCATGGCAGCCACATTAACATCCAGCATTTAAGGGGGCTGGGGAGAGAAAAGGGAGCAGAGAAACTTAATGGACAAAATGGTTGGGAATATTGAGATAGTATCTACAAAATATAAAACACGAGAAAGTGTGATCCAAACACATTATACTCAGCCAAGTTCTGGTCAAGGTTTAAAGGTAATTAGTAGCAAACGTGGTAAAGTTAAGCCAAAATTTATCCACAATGGGCATGTAATGTGAAAGACATAAATGCTCTTGTGTTGGCCACTGAGTCACTGGGTCATCTGTTACTGCAGTACAGCTTAGCCTAAATTAACTAATATAAAAAATTGGTATCGTAGAAAGAGGAGGCTGCCAAAACATCAATATTAAAAAATATATATGGCACTATTTATGGAGTTATGTAGTGAGCAGTGAAAAACAGTTATTGGAAGTTGGAAAAATATTCATGTAATGCTATGGTGAATATTTTATTTAAAATTTTCTTATAATAACTTGAAAAGGCAAATAATGCATCAAATGAACTTGTAGCTAGAGTAAAGAACTGAGAAAAAAATGTTAGTATCATGAATTGACTGATATTGGCTTAATTTAACAAGGTACTATAAGAAATGAAAAAAAATTGGCCAGTTTGCAAGTAGTAAGTAAAATAGACCACATCCAAAAGTACTGAGATTAAAAGATGCAACTTTTTCATTTCTAACAGATAAAGAAGTTCAATTAAAACGCAACCTCTGTGAAAGACCAAATCAAGTGTATGAGTATAAGTAACATTCTTAAATTTTCTATATTAATTAAGGTGGATCCACCAATAAGTCCTTTCAAGCAGGACATAATGCCTAGAAAAAGAAAAAAAAAAAAAAGAAGCTAAGGATGGTCCTAGCAGGTTTGGCTCAGCGGATTGGAGAGTAGGCCTGCAGACTGAAGGGTCCTAGGTTCGATTCCAGTCAAGGGCATATGCCCGCGTTGCAGGCTTGATCCCCAGTGTGGGGTGTGCAGAAGGCAGCCAGTCAATGATTCTCTCTCATTGGTGTTTCTGTCTCTCTCTCATATTAAAGAAGCGAAGGATGTAGGGAATGTCTGATAAATTCAAGTCTATTACTAATTATTAATAATTAATGTAGAGAGGACCACAACTAATATAGGATTGTATGTTTGTGTTGTTGTTTTTTTGTTTTTGTTTTTTAATCCTTACTGGAGGATACTTTTCCATTGGTTTTTAGAGAGAGTAGAAGGGAGGGGGGGAGAGAGTGAAACATCAATGTGAGAGGGACATATCAATTGGTTGCCTCCCCCATGCGTAAGAATTAAGCCTGCAACTGAGGCATATACCATTGACCAGAATCAAACCCAGGACCCTTCAGTCCTCAGGATGGCATTCTATCTACTGAGCCAAACCAGCTAGGGCAAAATAGGATTGTAGATGCTGGTACTGGCTGGAATAAAAAATCAAAGGTACAAAATTAAAAATATATGTATGCCGTTTAGATAGAGTTATACTACCTAAAGAGCCACAAACATGGACTAAAAGTGACTGTGACTATTTGAAAGTTAAAAAGTAAAGTTGCATAGTCTCACCACTATTTTTAATGTTTTTATAGCCAGTTTTCACTAGCCAATGAATTTTGACAAAATATAGAAAGAAGGTAAAAACTAGAAGGGAAAAAAAAAAACAAATTATCTTTATTGATGATTATACATTTATTATGTCTAATACCCTACAAAAATATAAAGAAAAAATAGTTAATTGTTTAAAAATTAATAAAAGCAATCTTTTATATATAACAATAATCAATATGAAAATATATTTAAGTAAAAATCCCATTTTTAGTAGGAAATAAAAGAAGTAAAAGTTCCTAGATATAAAACTTAGGTAATGTTGAGGACCAATACAAAAAAAACATTAATATTATTCCATTGAGATTCAAGATTAAATAAAAAGATAAATCATAATTTTGAACAGGAAAACTCAGTATTGAGATTACATCAATGTTTATAAAGTTTATTCATAAATTCAAAGGAATCCTAATTAAAATATGAATAAGAAATTCTAAAAAATTAAAGAAAAGATACTGAACTTTATCTGGAAAAATAAGCCTGCAAGAATAGCCAGGAAAATTTTAATTGTAGAAGGACTGGCCCTGCCAATATTAAATCACATTATAAAGTAACAATAATTAAAAACAACTTGGCACTAGAGAAGATATAGACAGATGAGTGAAACACAATGGAAAGCCTCAAACACCAGACCCCAATTAAAATGGAAATTCAGTGATAATGGTTTTTCAAATAAATAGAGTTAAAAAGTGATATTCCATATACATTGTTGAGACAGCTGGCTAACCATTTAGGAAAATAGAGGGGGTAAATATGAATGCTCATTAACTTTGCTGCAAATATAAAAAATTTAAAGGTAAAATATAAAATAATAAGATTCTAAATTAAAATCATGGGTAATTATGTTAAAAAATGTAAGAATGTAAAACC
The DNA here is from genome assembly GCF_963455305.1 of Plecotus auritus. Lineage (NCBI taxonomy): Eukaryota > Metazoa > Chordata > Mammalia > Chiroptera > Vespertilionidae > Plecotus > Plecotus auritus. The sequence continues at coordinate 79,334,674 of NC_137775.1, read as the reverse complement.
TTCCTATACAGAAACAAACAAGATAAATAAAAAGAAAAATAACTATACTAGTATATATGAAAACATTTAAATTTTCTGTTGGGCTAAAAATTTTAAAAACAAGTCAAAACACATAATATAAACCAGCAAAAATATTTCACACAATTTGTGAAATGCATATAAAATCTATTTCTGAAAAGATGACCAGCCCAGTAGGTGGGGGGAAGAGATATGAATAAAAAGTGAGTTACAGAGAAATAACAAAATGTCCAAAAATCACATGACACAGTACTTTACCCACTAATAAATAAATGCAAATTAAATCAGTGGCATTTTCCATTGATAGTGGTGAAATTAGAAACTTTAAGGAAACTCAGTGCTGATAAGAGTGAGACAAAAGATATTTTCACATTCTTGTTAGAAGAATACAAACTTTCTGGATACTAAATAGGCAATTGTGGCAAAGTTTAATTATGAATTTAACCTTATGATCCTATAATCAATTCATGTCTGGGAAATTTCCCTATGAATATAATCAGAAACACTTACTGAGAAATATACATAAAAGATGTTTATTACTGTCTTGTTGAAAACACACACACACACACACACACACACACATATGGGATAATTAATAAAGAACCACAGAGTCCCTACGTTAGCGATTTCTTAAATTGGATAAAACCGGTTCCTATAGTGTGTAGCTGTGATTAAATTTCTGTATACAGTTTCTTTTATTAAGTCTTTTTGAAATTTCATCTTTCCTCTAAACTGGGAAAATTTATTCAACTCCCTTCTTTGACACTTAACACTGACTGTCTTAAAACACAGTTACGTTGTATGTGTTCTGTGCTTTATAATCCCAACCTTGTTAATGATTCACTCCTATTTTTTCTTAGTAGATATGACCACCTTTTATCAATATCCAGATTCTCTCTACTCCCAAGTACAGGAAAAAAATCACACTTGCCTGACTATTGAAATTGGTGTGATTTACAAAATTTTTGCTATGGTTAATCAAAGATGAATGGGAGAGGTTTAAGAGCCACTGTATGATTCTCCATGTACCTGCTACTATACTTATAATCCAAATGGTGAAACTTCTATTACCCTGAGCCTCCATATGAGGACAATGGGGGAACCCTCACTGCTGCTAATTAATATGTAGTTTGATGAATAATGAACTTTTTTTTTGTTTTAAGCCACGGGCATTTGGGATTTATTTGTTATTGCAGCATAACCTACTCTATCCTAGCTGATACCTTGCTTGTGATTAATGGTAATTTGCTGAATATACAAAATATTTTCATTTTCTAAAGTATGGTAAACAGTCAAGTCCTCCAAGAAAATTTTAATAAAACAAGTGTTCTGAGGATTCACACTCTTATTTCCATCCAAGTTTACAAGAGATTAGAATCAAAGAGAATTCAAGATTTACAGTAAGATGGTTTCATTTCCATAGCTTTCATGACATGAAGAGGCTGTCCATCTCATACATTAATCTACAGCTATAGTTTCTAAAGTCAGGTCCAGATTATTTATTTCCGTAGTAAAAGAATATGAAAAGTAATATTTTTAAACCTCTTATTCTTTTAAGGTTTCTCAGTGTGTTTATTTATTTTTAAAGGACATAATGCTTTGTACAGTAGCATAGGCATATTACTCATACATATACCTAGGGCTACATACCCAAAAGTCTTTTACTGCAAAGAGCGTGCTATTTAAAGTCCGGTGATCTGTGGCCTAGAGTGAACTATCCCTCATCCCTTAAGAGAAATGTAGACAATGAAACTGTCTCATGGCACAATCTGCACATTGTCCAGCCCCCTCCTACTATCTACTTAGCTACTGCCAGGCATTCAGGGATTCTTCTCACAGTGCAGGCAACAGCGTGAAAGTGGAGAGAACCACACTGCTACAAACTGTTCTGGCCAAAGCAGGAAAAATGGTGAAAAGAAAGCCACCTTGAAATCAAGACATTTTATTTCAGCTCCTTGATCCTTGAATAATTTCAGACAAATGATTTAAGTTTTTCACTTCTCAGTTTTCTAGACTGTAAAATAGGAAAGACTTAACTTCACAGTTAATGTAAAAATAGGCATAGCATGACTTATTTTACTAACTGCATCTGACTTTTGTTGAGGATTTCATGTGGTAAAAAAATATGACTAAAACTGATGCAAAATATGTCTAAAAATAAAACAGAAAAATGTACATACAACAGTAAAAGCCTCTAAAAGCACCTAATACATCAAAAGCTTTACATATTTTGGTTGTTTTTTTTCTCCTCTCAGTTAAGAAGAAATGCTGTCTTACTCAGGCTCATGCAAAAATGACTTTCTGGGAACTGTTCAAATCTACTCAAATGTTCCTCTAACACAAGGATGGGCATTTCCCTGGGGTTTGGTGATCACCATTGGACTACTCAGGCCTAGAAAAAAAGTAGATTCCTGAGCTCCTACTACAGGGTCACTGCCATAGTTTATCAATGACCATAGAACAGAGTATGCCCAAAGTGAAGATGAGAAGTCAAGTTTAGAACCAAGAAAATATGAATAACGCTGTAAAAATTCAATAAAAGTTGTAAGTTTCCCAATGATGCCAATAGAGGAAAGTTAAACAGGACAGAACGAGGCATAGCAGCCAATAAAAGAGGCAGGACATGGAATTACTGGTTCTTCATAATAAACTGAGATGATGAATCCATTTTAGATCCTTAAAATCAAAGGTTTGAAAGATCAGAAAAGTACCCAAAGAAGTACTGAAAACCTGAGCACACCTAGTTCAACACCATCTGTACAGGAGGGACTCCCACCCTGACTTCAGAGACTATTTAGGGAGGCACAGCTAGCACTGCTTTGGAAGAGCCTCTGATGAAAGAATGTAGGAAAGAAGAAAATGTGGTAACACCTCTTCAATAAAGAGTAAAGAAAGTTTTTCAGAAAGTCCGGGCTGTAATAACAATTCCATGGATTCTCCATATCCAGATAAAGCATAATATTGTTTTAGAAAGCAGAGTATGTATATGTGTGTATATGTCTTTATTTAATAATATTTTGATTATTTAGCATATTAATTATAACATTAATTATATCAACACATTAATCATTACTATACTTATCACCAATAGTACATTTATATATTTGCTACATAAGTTTATATTCCTACTAGAGGCCCAGTGCACGAAATTCGTGCATGGGTCGTGGGTGTGTCAGCCCGGCCTGCACCCTCTCCAATTCCTCATCCCTTAAGAGAAATGGATCCCTCTCAGAGTCCAGAACAACTGGCTCCTAACTGCTTACCTGCCTGCCTGCCTGATGCCCCTAACTGCCTATCTGCTCTCCCCTCCTTGCCTGATCACCCTAACTGCCTTTCTGCACTCTCCTCCTTGCCTGATTACCCTAACTGCCTATCTGCACTCCCCTCCTTGCCTGATCACCCTAACTGCCTATCTGCTCTCCCTTCCTCTCTGCGCCCTTCAGACCCCTGGCCCAGGCATGCTGAGAGCTCTCCACTGCGGCCCCGCCCCCATCCTGATTGGTTGTTACATGACAGTGTCTCAGACAATTTGCATATTCCTCTATTATTAGTATAGACAAGTTTATATTTCATCACCCCAACATTTAGAGAATGGAAAATGGAAAAGATGATAAGAAATAAATTGTGAAAAAGTAACCAGTAAGGCAAGAGAAAGCATAGGAACATGTGATATTCCAGAAGTTAAGAGAAGAAATCATTCCAAGAAGAAGAAAATATTTAATTCATTCAAAGAAGAAGGAAATATTCAATATCTTGTTGTATGTCTCAAATACTGCCGATAAGCAGAGATTATTGGAAAACACTGACTAATGGATTTTAAAGATGGTAGACATTAATGATCTAAATATGCAGCAGATGATTGGAATAGAAATCCTACTGGTGTTTTAAGCAGGAAAGGAAGTGAGAAAGTGCAAGTGAGTAAAGGCATGCTTACATTGGAATGTGAATGAGAAATGTGGTAGTAAATGAAGGAGGCTATGTGATTGGTTTGAGATGGTCATTTGGGGCTATTGGGATAATTTAAGTAGAAAAGATAAAAATTAACCACACAGAAGAAGGACTAGTTAATAACACAAAGTAATAGAGAAGGATGGGATCCCGAGCATAAGAGGAAGGTTGGTATTATATATGGATGGTTCATTCATATTAACAAGAGAGAGGCAAAATATAGGTACCTATATAGGTAAGAGGATAGAATCAGAGGAAAGGAGTTTAGAAAATTTCTGTCTGCTTCAGATGGGGCACTTTAACATTTAGATAAAAGATAAAAAATAAATCAAAGGTATTTCCAAAACATTTACCTTATGTAATCAGCATGATAGTGGCTCCAATAAGCAAATTATCATTATCACATCACAAATTCATAGCATTTAATACTGACCAAGCACATGCTTGGTCTCATTTTATCTTCAAACAAGGCTATAAAATAATATCATGGCCCCCACTTTCTATATTTTGAAAACCAGATTTAGAGAGATTAAGATGTATGACTGGTGGTTAGTAGCCTAAATTCAGAGCTCAGCCTGTAACCTGTAACTGCTTTAAATCTCCCTCCCCTCTCCCCACAACACACACAAACACACAAACACACACACACACACACACACACACACACACACACACACACACACACACACACCACTGTTTGCGCTGTGATGCTTTCAGAAAACTACGCAGGTAGATTATGGGTAGATTACTCTCTCTTTTGGAGAAAGAAAAAAACAAAGTGGCAACTTTGCTAAACCAGTTCTGTTTCTCCCTCCTATGTCACTAATGGCTTTGCTTTAATATTTTAAACTTTTTTGTTTTGCTTCAGAAAATTGCAAGAAGTAAAACTACTAACATACTAAGTTCAATATATCATCCTGTAACAACCTTTTTATCTCGATCCTTTGTTACTATTCTCTCAATGTATATATTGGAGTTCTTCATCACGATAGCACCACTTAATCTTTTGACTTTGGAAGCCCAGATAATGCACATAAGGGACTTATTTAAGTGGGAAAAGTCTCACTCATCACAAGATTCTTTGGTAGTGATGCTGAAGACAATGGGAAAATGAGGTCTTGAAGGAACCATTTAAATGTTAAGTGCTCTAACAAAGAAATTAAACAAAATGTATAATTTGTTCCATAATGATACCTTAGATATAATTAGTATATTGTATATCCTAAACCTAGAAAAACCAAGTCTGTATAGGTTTAAAAAAGAAATTATTAATACTTTCTGTGTCTCCAGAACTGAATTTGCCATAAAAAGTTTCATACACTTTTCAAAAAGCCATAAATAGAGAGCAGTTAACCAATACAACCCAAAATAAATTTAAAAAATATATATATATTTTGCCACACAATTTAAATATGCTAGGTTTTCTTAAGGATGAGGAAGTGTTTTGACGTACTTAGGTTCCAGAGAATAGCTTTAAAGCGTGTTATAAAATGAGTTACCAATTGAAGACCATTTGGTGGATTAAGTGTTCCTTTTGATTTGTAAACTCAGAGGAAAAAATATCCCGCAAAATCTGTGTACATTCAATTTGTCTGATATGTGAGGAACATGTTAAAGCAAATGAGAAATACATGTAATTTTAATTACTGTAATTGAGAATTTCTGTTATGGGTGTTTTCAGAAGAAATCCACAAATGGAAATTGTTCTGGGAAATTTTCCTAATGGAGAACAGTATTGTGTGGAACAATCTCCCCAAAGCCACTGTGTAATGCCTGGAAGAAATATCTTGCCCTGCCACTAGTCAAGGCCACCTCAGAGGTATGATTTTAACAGTCCCATTTCTGAAAGTCAAGGAAATGTATTATGAAGAGAAAAAAAACACACACACAAGGAAAAGTCTTTAACTTACTAAATTACTTTAACTTGAGATAAAGAATTCTCTGAAGCCACAGGGAATGTGAGGCAGAATTTAAATGGTAGCATGAAGTGATTTTAGGCCCCAATGACCGTGTCAAATCAGATTTATGCCCAAACAATGAATTTTAGAAAACAATCAATTCTTCAATTCTGAGTGAAATCATTACTGGATTGAAAACAGAGATCTTTGCATAAACATACATCTTAGTTATCTAACTCAATAAAAAGTACAGCTTTGTAAAATCCACATCCATCTATTTTAAAGACAGCACAATAACCCTAAACTATAGAGCAGTTAGTTTGAGATGTGATTAATTGAATTACTGTTATTCCTTTTTTTAATTTTTACTTTTTTCCTTTATTTTTTTAAAAAAGGCACATCTATTCCCAAGGAAACTCACTCCAATTCTGAATATAAAGCCTCCTTTCTATATTTTGTCTCTAAAACCCAGGTAAAAGGAAAAATAAATAAATTTATTCATTCATCCATTCACAGATGCATTCATTCATACATGCATACATTTATGCATCTCCCAATGCCCAAGTCAGGCTATTTGTAAGAATGTCAAAGAAACAGCAATGATCCTGTACTGAAGTTCTTCTCAGAACAGGTATCCTCCTGACCTTTCCAGAGGAATTCCCCATTCACCTGGAGAAGCACCAGCTGTCTCTCAGGATATAGAAAGACCTGGGAAATATAAGACATCTCCTATTCCTGTGAGCCTGGCCTGCCCCCTGTCATCTCTTAAGATGCCCCTCCGTAATTTAAAATGGGCAGAGAGCCCTAGCTGGTTTGGCTCAGTGGATAGAGCATCAACCTGTGGACTGAAGGGTCCCGGGTTCGATTCCAGTCAAGGGCACATGCCTGGGTTGTGGGCTCAATCCCCAGTGAGGGAGGAGGGTGCAGGAGGCAGCTGATAAATAATTCTCTCTCATAATTGATGTTGTTATCTCTCTTCCCCTTCCCTTCCTCTCTGAAATCAATAAAAATATATTTAAAAAAAGTAAAAAACAAAAGGGGCAGAGATTGCTAAGTGGCTAAAAATATTCAGAGGCCCAAGGCCACTCAGTAGACAAGAGGATTTCATACTGCTTCTCAGGAATTATATCAATTACTGCTACTGCTCTACCTCCTGTAACTCTCCCCTTAATATAAAGCTGCCCTGATCTATTCTATCTTCTCTGTTTCTTTTGTAGTCACTAACCCTCCTATTTCCCCTGGTGACCACTCTAACCCAGGTCTGCCCATGACACGCCAGCCCACCCCATGCCACATCTCAACTGAACCAAGCTGCTTGATGAATAAAGCAGAACAACAAAACAATAACCATTTATTTAAGAAGAAACCTGTACCAGGAACCATACTAAGTATTCTTTATACATTATCTCACTTAAGTCTTCACAAAAGCCTATAAAGAAATCTCCATTGCATCAATGAAGAAAGTAAGAGTCAAAAACATTATTAAGTAACGTGCCCAAGATCAAACAGCTTGAAAGTGGCAGATCCATCAGGAGATCTGCCAAAGATCCATCCAATAAGAACAACCATAAAAACATAAAATAGATATAGTTTGCATCAGGGTTTCCCACATGTGGATGCTGTACACATTATTTTAAAAAGATACTAATTTTGCAAAGATCATAATTAGAAAATTAATGCAGGTTTTTACCAGGAGCAAACAAAGAACTTAGAAATAAAATTGTGTTTTAGGAATTAAGCTAACAAATTAACATGGGGATATGAGCAAATACAAATAGGCATCTTGGATGTGGACCAGCTACCAGAGCCAGTAGGCCTTGACTGGATCCATGGGGAGGTACTAACTTATTGAATATATTTAAAGAACACGTACTTCAAGGAAAGTTAGCAGTTCAAATGTTGTCTGTACCCACTGAAGCTTGAGAAGTTCTGTAAAGCTAAGCCAATAGGCCAGCTGCCAGACAGGTATCTATTATGGAGATGGACATGTGGATATTGAACTATCTGTGGCTAACAGGGAACACATTACATTCATATAATTTTCTCCCTTCTAAGAGAGTAGCTCGCTCCCACCCCCGCAGAGCTTAACCATAGGAGAGAATATGGAACCAGGATAATGCCAATAACTGTTCCATTTGACAGTGATCATCAAGTAAAAACCACTTTCATCTAGTAATAAAAGCTTTAAATTTTTTTAAATATAGTTTATTGATTTCAGAGAGGGAGAGAAACATCAGTAATGAGAGAGAATCATTGATCAGCTGCCTCCTGCATGGCCCCTACTGGGGATCGAGCCTGCAACCTGGGCATGTGGCCTGATTGAGAATCGAACTGTGACCTCCTGGTTCATAGGTCAATGCTCAACCACTGAGCAAAACCGGCCGGGCAGTAATAAAAGCTTCATTAGCCAATGGCCACTGACAAATTTCTGAAGCCACAAATCTTGGAATTCATCAAGGGGAACACTATTGAATGGGAGTCACCATAGGTAACAACATCCTTATCTTCTTTGAGTGACTAAAACAACTGGACACATTTGTGTGTGGATGTGTTTACCTTTTCACCATCTCTCCCTGGTTCTCCTTTGTAACCTGGTAGTCCTCGTGCTCCCTAAATTAACCACAAAATAAAGTTCTGTTAGTTATAGGTTTACGGCTCACTAGAAATAGTATTTCTAAAATATGCATAAACAGGCCACATACTTGTATTCCTGGGGATCCTGGAACACCTGGTGATCCTGAGATTCCCTGATATCCCTAAAGAAAAGTGAAGAATAAATAATTAACATTCCAGCACATTCCCAAAGAGAAGCCCTCCATTTCAGAATTCACGCCTGTCTCAAGTTTCTCACACCTAAGACTTCACTTAGTTAAGAAATCAAAATAATAAAGTGTCAATTGCTTAATAAGAAATTCATATCCTTCAGCTTTTAGGAAAAAAGGTCTTAAATATCTCAAGATTAATAAAAATACTCAGAAATGCTTCATTTAAAAGGAAGGCTTTGGGATCAGAATATAAAGCCAATGTTCACAGCCTCTAAACAAATATACTGCACATTAGAAACACATTCAACACATTCAGGAGAAAACACCTAAAATTGGAGGATTAAACAAATGTAATACATTTTTAAACTTCCTGAATTAATGGCCATCTGAGCTAATCTCTAGAATAAATTAAACTTTGGTGAATGTTATCCTTCAGAATAAGTCTATAACAGCCTTTGGAATGCTCATTTTAGAAAGCTGTTATGTTAACCCCAAGAATATGGCTGTGACATGTTGTCCCCCACCTCCCAAGGCTGAGCTGTCTGCTGAGGCCATGGTCCACTTTCATCTCTACTTCTTCTTACACATCCCTCCAGAAACTGGACCCTTTGTAAAACAGCATATCTTTTTCAGACAGGGGGAACTCCTCATTCTTCACTTAGTACATGGGGATTAAACTCCCAAACAAACTTACAGGCCCTGAACATTTATGTAGGTTCTCAGGGTCAATGTCACATTGACCTGGACCACCTGGCACCTGCAAACACATTTACCTCTCTTATTCAGATTCCAGTTGTCTCCCACTCTATTCATATTCCATCTTTCTCAGATCTTACTGTTTGGACACAGCTTTCTTTTGTCAATAGTATTAACACAGATCTCATTCATGTTTAAATCACATTTTCATTCTTAAACCCAAAAGATTTATTTTCATGTAGCTCCTCATAGATATCTGCTCTGGTCTTTGTAGTCATCCAATTACTTGTCAATACCTTTTCAGCTGCAATTTTAGAGACATCATAACTACCTGCTTTTCCAGTCCCATTTCCAAATATTTCTTTTACTACTCTTTGCTAGCTCTAACAACAACAACAATAGTGGTTGTCTCCAAAAGATCAGTCACAGATTATAGTTTTTCTCTTTTTATACACTTGCATTTCTTATTTTGTAAAATGCTCTCAGTTACTCCCTGAATGATGATGACTCCATCATTTTTATCACTAACCATCATCCTTTCCGTCATACCCCATTCAGTTTTCACAGAATATATCATTATGCTTTAGTCAGGATTTTTCTCAACTCCCTTTGCCTGATCCTTAAACATTTTACTTCACCAGTGAGTGAGAATCATAAGCAACCTTCCATACTCCATACAAAACAATCAGTGATTCTCAAACCCGCCATAGGATCTCTGTTTGGGCACTGTCTCTGTGTCCCCTTGAGAAGAGGAACCAGATCTAATTCATTGCTGTACTTCGAGCATGAAATAGAGCGTTTGGCACATTTTCTGTTTATCAAACATTGGAAGAAGTCACCTTCAAGTCATCCACACGGCACACAAGAGCGAAATATTTCTTCGCCTGAGGAACCATGTTATGTTTGTGCTCTTTCCAATAGCAAATTGAAACTTTAGTAATGCCATGTGGTTCATGTTCTCAGGATCAGTTGAAAGAAAGAAGATGTCAACCTACACAGAGTTTGCTCAGATGTATATCTGTACCACTCTGGTTATCACTGAATCTCCTTCCCTCGCCACTTTGGAATCAGAGAGGCCAGGAATTGAATTTCAATTCTATCACTGTTGGCACACACCAAAATAGAACTAGGTTACTTATGAATGCCACCACCGAGACTGTCCTTCAGATTCTCCAGAATCTTGCATGCACTCTCTGGACAGTCGACATAACTTGCAATGGGCTGTTGTAATTGGGAGAAATAATAATAGCAATTATTTACATATGACTTGTCATGTTCCAAACTAATAAATTCACTTAATCTTCACAACCACCCTTTAATGCAGCCTTATCTCCATTTTAAAATGAGGACACCAAAGCACAGCAGATTAAGTGAGTGCCCAGAGGAAAGACATATTCATAAAATTCTCTAAAAGAAAGTTACTATGGAGATTAGCTATTTATCAAAATGGCTGGTCATCTGCAAAGTTCACATTTACTGAATTATTTTCTCTTTCACATTTTTTCAAAAGTTAAGCCAAATGTCATATCTGCTTTATTACTTTTTTCAGAAAGTTAATCTTTTGGAGAAGATCAAAAACTGCCATGCTATCTCTTCTCTTCAAAGAAGTTAATGCATTTTTATAGAGAGAACACATGACATTTTAGTGGATTAAAGTAACATGAAGATGACCCAGAATGTGTTTCCAGCTCACCTCTGACTCATGATGTGACCTCAGACAGAGAAATCAAATCCTCAGATCCAGGGACAACACAATGAAGTGGAAAGACAATGAATTTTGAAATTGGAAAAGACCTTGGGTTGAATTTTTGCTCTTCCCTTTCTATGGGATTTTGGCAAAGTCACTTTGCCCAGTTAAACCTGTTTTTTTTTTAAACCAGAAATCAAGATACTAATGCCCACTTTACTTCAGAAAAGAAACATGGTGTTATGGGTGAAAATGTCTGGCAGATGTTAGGATCTCAATAAATATTTCTTTTCTTAGAATCAATGACTATTATATAATCCTATGAGAACACTTATGGAGAATATTATTCTATAGCCTTAATAGCTATCATTAATGCATGGGGAATGGCAGGTCCAGTTATCATCATGATTTAACCATTTTGCAACATTCATACGTATCTAATCCTGAACATGTGAACAAGGCCTCAGTGTATTTTACAATGGCTGTTGGTTTTGATTTTGGAAGAACTGCAATAAAGGAATAGTAACTGCTTCCCAAATAAAAGAACCAAGCTACTGTTGTTCATTTTTTCTTAACTTACAATGATACAAGGTCTTAAAAACTTAAGTTGTATAAAGAAATTCAAAGATTATTTTAGAAACTACAGGAAGCATGATTGGTAATAAAATAAAAAACAAAACCACATCCAAGGTGGGGAAATCCCAGGGCAAAACACCAGAAAAAATTAGATTAAATTCAGAAAAAAACGTTTGGACTAAAAACCAGGAAAATAAAGGTTAACAGGGAGGAATATCATAACAGAGAACAATTTCCAAGATGAGCAAGAAATAAAACGTTGACTCATAGCAGGGCACACTAAAACAAACAAACAAAAAATGCCCTGAAAGAGGAAAAACTATAAGCTTTCCATATAGTTTACTGAGTTTTTATTTTCCCAAATATACAAGTTTCTGTGTTGTACACTGTAACTTTCACACAACCTTTGACTGCTTAATACTTGTCAACATTAATTTTACCATTTTGCAATTATTAGTAGATCCAAATATCCACACTACCCCATCTGCAAGATTTCTGACAGTATTTAAGTTTTTCCCATGTTCAGAAAAAGTTTCTCTGCAGATGAGTCATTTTACAGGAAAAAAATATTCTCACTGCCAAATTGTAGGGTTGAAGTATACAAAGTCAATTTACTTTTCTTCCATGATTCATAGTTGCCATGCTCCAGGAAAGATATATAGTTTTGAAATGGAAATTGGTAATAAAATCATCAAATGTGCTAGGGTCAAAATGCCTAGTGAGCCCAATTCTAATCATACTAAAAAATATTCTGCCAAAATAAATATATAGTTTTTTAAGTAGTGAGATGGTTTCCTTTAAATACTCTAAACTTAAAAATGAGAATAAAATTCTAAGAAATTATTTGGAATATCACTCTTATTTTTAAAATGTATGAATGTAATTTAAAGTTTATTCTATTTCATAATTTTCTTCAAAGTTTTCCAAAATTCCAACAGATACTCTTAGATACACAGCCAGGGTAACCAGGTAACCAAAATCAAGTGTCTACTTTTAATGTCCACTGTGGAATCTTCTAATCATTGGTAGACTTTATAGCTCTATACAACTAAATTCAAAGAATATTCATGAATCTCTGTCTTTCCATATATAAATTATATATATATATATATATATATATATATATATATATATATATATATTACAGAAACTAGTTTACTGTCTAACCCAACTATTCATCAAATAGTTGAACTATTTAACTCGTATTACTTGGCTAACAGATCACATGAATGTATATAAAATTACACCTGAGCTAAGTTCTAAGAAAGAACTGTGATGTTATGGGAGATAAAGAGTAGACAGTCAAGCCCTAGCTGATTTGGCTCAGTGGATAGAGCATTGGCCCCCAGAATGAAGGGTCCTGGGTTCGATTCCAGTCAAGGGCATGTACCGCAGTTGCAGACTAGATCCCTGCATGCGGGAGGCAACCAATTGATGTGTCTCTCTCACATCAATGTTTCTCTTTCTCTGTTTCTCCCCCTCCTTTACACTGTCTTGTAGAATCAATGGAAAAATATCCTTGGTGAGGATTAACAACAACAACTAAAAAGTAGACAGTCAAGGGAAGCTTTCTGAAGACCTGAGCTCAAAGGAACACTAAGGAAAGCACAAAACATAAGAGGAAGCCCTTCAATGTGCTAGGTGGCATGATAGGATGAGCCATATCCCTGGAGATGAAAGAAGAGATGTATGTATGCATACTGCACACAGACTGGAATGATAGAATGGAGGTTATGTACACAGCTTGTGGGTCTTATGAAGGACTTTGACCTTAATCCAAGCCACTAAATCAGGTGTCACACAATTAGACTTGAGCTTTAAAGAGATCACTTTCTGCACTGTGGAGGACATATTGAAGGGAGCAAGAAAAAGTATGAAGAACATATGGGAGGCTCCTGAAGGGAAGAGATAATGGCAGGGAGAATCTGAATCCATTCAAGGTGTAGTCTAACCTGATGATGGGTTACAGAAGGTGAGGAATTTGGAAATGTGGAATGATGCCCAGGATTCAGGCTTGTGCAGTGGATGGCTGATTAATATCACTGATTGACAGAAGGACTCTGGGGAAAAATATAGTTTAATTGATTGCAAAATAGGAAGTAACAATTTTAAAAAATATTTTTATGGGCTAAGGCAAATGATTTATATTTGATAATTTGAAATTCTATGCTTCTGTGAGGGAAGAACAGAATTGCTACTTTAAATTAAAGCAAACTACATTTACTATAAGTGAAATTTAATCTAAATCTAATCCTCCTTCCCTTAGATAAAGGTGGATGGGTGATAAATACAAAGCAACATCAGCCACTTTTAATTAATAGTTAGCTTTGAGCTAAGCTCATGAAAGAATAACATTGTCTACCTTTGGCAAATAATCTCTGCAGATATAATTCAGTTCTTAGATTCACAGAATTTAATTAAATTTAGGTAAATTAACTTGTTCCCCAAGGAAGTTTTAAAGTTATACCAAGCTTATTTCAAAAGAAGAATACACTACTTTTTAATATAAGAGATGCCATTTTCCATAATTCTTACTTCTCAACCTAAATTTCTAGTAATTATGCTTTATATTCAAAAGGAGGTGACTAATAACTAACCCCATTTCCTCTCTTGCTGCTCTGCAATAATTTTCCCACAGTAATTACCATCATCTGATATTATTTACTTATTTTTAAGTTGTTATTGTGAATGGATTATCTGTTTCTCTCCAGTGGGCTGTGAGCTTCAATAAAGCAGGAGTTTTGTCTATTTTGTTTGCTGCTACATTTCCTTAGCCTAGAAGAGTGCCAGGAACAGTGACATACCCAACAAATATTATGTATATGACCGGATGAATGAAAGAATAAAAAAAATAAGCAAACAGACATAGAAATAATGGTGGGCAAAAGTAGGTTTATAGTGGTAATACAAATAATACAATAATTAATAAATAATAATGCAAGAATAAATTTTGTGTTTCATGTACTCATAACTATAAACCTACTTTTGCTCACTCCTGTATTTATTGATTCTAGCTGGTCACTAATACTGAGGGCTCTAAAAATAATCATAGAAACAACCCTGCATTCATAGAGATTACAATCAAAAGAAGACACACTATACACATGAATTTATCTTTAAAATCATAAATACTAGATGTGGAATCAAGCAATTCCTTGAATAATTTAATTAAATACACAAATAACATTAGTACATATATGATGTCTACGTATACATCATTATTGTCTATACTATCTATAACATATAAAATATAAGTAATCTATTTAAGAAGCATATGCGATAAATTTGGAAAGATCCACATATGAGATTTATATAAGGGGAGTGCTGGAGAACAATGACTGAGCTAGTCAACTAAGCATTGTCTAGGAAAGTTTTATGAAAGAAGTAAATAACATTACAGAAAAGGAAGATAAACTGCCCAAGTGTAGAATAGTTCATTCTAGGCAAATGGCCCATCTTTTCGTTTATGAGTGTAACTCTCATGAGGGTGTGTGTGTGTGTGCTTTATAGGAGTGGGAGACACTGAGACAATAAACACTTTTGCTAAGGAACCCAAATTGAGGTGAAGTGAGAGTCCAGATAGTAACTGCTCTTTCTAGGGGGATGTTTTTTATACACTTTATAATTAAGCTTCCTCTTGTGATTCCCCTTTCCAAGCCAAATAATAGCCATGTCTTTGGCTTTTGTCCTAATGTATTCCAGTTTCCAGGTCTTTAATCTCCATGGCTCTCAGCCTTAAACTTCCCACAGCTCTTAAACTATGGAGTCCACAATTGGCACATTTTCAGTTAAGGGCCTGGAAAGAGAAAAGCATAAAAATCTTGTCTCGTGGGTCCTGTTGTTCTACTAGTAATTATTCACCCCCTGTCAAGCATACTCTGCAAGCCTCAGTACTAGTCTCCCCTGTCCCCTTTCCTCTGATTCTCTACCATCATTCTTGAGTATTTTAAAACAGTATCTCTTGTTTGGATTACACCTGAAGTTCAGTAAATCCTCCCCCACAGCTGTTTTCTGAGTTCTGTTATCTCCCAGTTACTCTCTTCTGAATGAAATCCAGACCCTACACATCCCTAAAGTGTAGTATCCTAAGCCAAATCCAAAAGCAGGACTGTCATCTTTCTTAATATAGACATTATATGTTTACTAATGATGCCAAAAGTTACATCATCCTTTTAGGCACCCCCATCACATATGTTGATCCCTTTTCACCAAGGTTAAATTTAAATAACATCTCCCAGACAAATAAGAGCCATATGTTTACTCCAGTTGAATTTCACTGTGCTAAAATAGTCATTCTCCAAGTTTGTCAAAATTTTTTGGACCTTCATATCATCCCAAACACCAAAGCAAATTCCAAAAATAAAATCAAGAATTTAAAATTCTTAAAAACCATAAAAAAGGAAAATGAATATTAAGTATCTTGAGCTCCCCAAAACAAAAACACTGGAAGAAACTACAAGAGAAAAATATTTGTGGGAAAATATTGCATTTTTTCAAAGTAAAAACAATTATAAACCAAGGAAATATTTACGATAGATAGATAAAAGGATGAATTCTCTTTATGCATAACAAGTTCTTCTTAATTGATATATAAAATACTATAAAAATTGGTTTGAAAAAATGAAAACCACTTCACAAAATGGGAACTCACCAAATGTCAGACTTCAATATTCAACACTACTGAAAATTTCTACTTGACCATCTAACATAAAAAATTAATATGTCCAAACCAAACTCCTGATTTCTCTTGCCCAGTTTTCTCTATCCCATCCTTCTACATCTCACTGGAGTTTCCTTTGCCTTTTCTCCCAAAATTTACATCCAATACATCAGCAAATCCTGTCAGCTCTAAATTCAAAATATCCCCAGACTGTGAGTAGTAGTTCTCTTCACCTCACTACTTCCATCTGGCCCCCAACATCTCCCTCCTGGGTTTTTTCCAGAGCCTTCTGACTGATCTCATTGCTTTTTCCCTTATCACCCTAAAATTTATTCTCAACTCAAAAGTCAGAGTAATTCCTTTTTGAAGTAAGTTTTATCACATCGATCCTTGACTCAGGACCCTACAATGGCTCTTGAGTTCACCCCAACTGAAAGCCAAAGTCATCACAATGGCCCAAAGAACTGAACTCCATGTCTTCTCCTTTCTCCCTCCTATTTATACAGCTTCATCCCCTACTAGCCCCGTCCCTACCCCTATTTTTTTATTCATGGTTTGATAAAGTCATGTAACTCTGAAATTCCCCGTCTGTGCTGACTACCACTTCTGTAAGGTTTAACCTTCCATAGTAGGTTGGCCATCTTTGGAATCTATAGACCACTCAGGGGCACACTGAGGAAGGCGGGGATAAGGGGGGGAGGAGGGAGGAGCGCTGTATCTCTAAGTATGACCTACTCTTAAGTCTATTGGTCCTGAGTAACTTCTTAAGGCCAGTGATAAGAACAATCATCTCCAGAATTCTGTAGCTTTGTCAGGCTTACCTTTCTTAGCAAATATGGTGGCCTTCATGGAATCTTAGAAAATCAGTATGGAGAGAACCTGGACCTCCTCTGCGTTATGTTCCCATTTTCCAGATTAAGAAACAGGGGGCCCTCAGAAGCAAAGCAATGTTTAAAAGCAAAGCAGAGGGCAAAACAGCCGCAGATCTCTCTGCCTACCAGCTAAGGCTTTGATTTCAGTAAAGTACTTTACTTCATAAAGAGTAATTAATAATGACGGAAAACAGAAGTGAGCACTGTAAAAATATCAACTTTTACAAAATCTTAAAATAGTCCTATTATATGTTTCCACATATGGCCTCCTTTTAAAAAAAATCAGTGTTGTGTCTTTTTTTTTTTTTAATCCTCACCCGAGGATATTTTTCCACTGATCTTTTAGAGAGAGTGGAAGAGAGAGGGAAATACAGAGAGAAACATCGATGTGAGAGAAACACATGGATTGGTTGCCTCCTACATAGCCCTGACCAGGGCCAAGACTGGGGAGGAGCCTGCAACCAAGGTATGGCCCTTGACCGGAATCGAACTCGGGACCGTTTGGTACGTAGGTCGCCGCTCTACCCACTGAGCTAAACTGGCTAGGGCCAATGTTGTGTCTTTAATAGTTGTTCTACTCCGATTACCTAGCAAGTCAGATAAATATTTCCTTGCCTCTCTTTTTATAATGATAAAAAGAGTAAAATATGTTCAGATACTGTGCCGATAGAAGTTATTTAACTGATGGAGAAATGAGAAACGAGTGGAAGGATTTGAAAATAGCTCTTTAATTTTTGTTGAAGGCATTTTCCTTATGAAAATTAGTATTTCTCCAGAGTGGAATAATTTACTATTTAAAGCTTTGGTTGACTTGGCCTGGTTATAATGAGAAAAAGAGTCAAATTGCTTATTGAGGGGGGTTGCACAGAACTAAATCCAAACAAAGCAGAATTCCCTTCGAATTGTTCCATCCAAGTTTCCTTGGTCCAGATGGCTTCAATCGCCAGCCAGAGGCTCCACCCACACCTTCCCACTCCCGCTGTGCGCTGGCCCTGGACACACGCTAATGACCCTCAGCTGTTCTGGCTCCCAGGCTCACTTTCTCTTCCTGCCTGGCCACCCAATCTCCTATCTCCTGCAGAGAGAAAGAAACTGGGGGACAGTGGGGTATTTAAGAAAAAAAGTCATGCCTCTGGGTAAACAGAATTTGGGTTAGTGTATCAGTTTTCTCTTGCTGCTATACCAAATTACCCCAAACATAGTGGCTTAAAACAATACAGACTTACAGTTCTGCAGATCAGAAGTCCAAAAATGGTTCTTAGGAAGCTAAACTCATAGTGTCAGGGGATACATTCCTTCCAGAGATTCTAGGGGAGAACCTGTTCCTTTCCTTTTCCAATTTCTAGAGCTGCCTCACTTTGATCTCTGCGTCCATCAATGCATTTCCTTCTCTGACCTTGATACTCCTGCCTCCCACTTATAAGGAACCTTGTGATTACACTGGGCCACTCAGATAAACCAGGATAATGCCTGCATCTTTAGATGCTTAATTTAATCATGCATGCAAAGTCCCATATTAGCAGGTCTTTAAGATCAGAATGTTACCGTTATTCTGTATACCACAGTTGGTTAGTTCTTTCTTTAGCATCAGATATCATCTAACAGCATGTAACGTCTAATATTTCCTAACATCTAATACCAAATACTACATAGCTACATCTATATCTATAATAATAAAAGGGTAATAAGTTAATTAGGCCAGATGTCATTCCGGACGTCCTTCTGAACGAAGCTGGGGCCAGAGGGAAGCCCAGGACCCGGGTGCCAGAGGGAAGCTGGTGCCGGCAGCCGGGGGAAGGAAGCCCTACTCTTGCACGAATTTTGTGCCGGACCTCTAGTCTATACATAAAATCACATACACATACACGAAAACATGTACATGTATTGAAGGTAATGAGACAATATGTCTATGATAGCTTAAATAAGACTTAGAGCAATATCCATGATTATTGTATCAGGCTAATTGCAACAAATTTCCAGCGCTTTCCTTCATGGCAAGATATTGATAAAGAAAAAAAAAAATGAAGCAAACTAGAACCGATAGCCTGTGAAAGGCCTGCTCAGCACTCATCTCCAAATACTGCCCAGGACTTTTCACCACTAGAAAAACAAAAGCCTAAATAAGTTAGCGGTGTTGGGTTGTTGTGAGGTGCCAGCAGATGACACCTCAGCCTGGGAAGTGTATCTGCTTTGGAGTTGGCACAGCATGCAGCTTCCAGGAACAGAAAGTGCACGTCCCAGGGAAGGGGTCTACAGCCAAAGGAAGGCTCATATTTATAAAACTCATCTCATCCATTGTGATTAGGTCAGAACCCACACAGGACCTCAGGCAGTATCTTTGGTGGGATTAGGAGTTGCAGGGAGGGAATGCAACAGATTCACGTGACTCTCAGTTAAAGTGAGAAAGGGATGGATTATAAGAGACACTGCAAGGCTAATACTGGAGATGAGAGGAGTTAAGGATAAAGGTAAAAGGGACATGTTGGGTTTGGAATCTACTCATTTCATTCTATTCAAAATAGAAGCAGTCTGATACATGTCACCCTATTTTCTCTACTACACCACCTCGCTATTTCTGTACTTATTGGCTTGGTTCTCTAGCCCAGTGGTCGGCAAACTGCGGCTTGCGAGCCACATGCAGCTCTTTGGCCCCTTGAGTGTGGCTCTTCCACAAAATACCACGGCCTGAGCGAGTCTATTTTGAAGAAGTGGCGTTAGAAGAAGTTTAAGTTTAAAAAATTTGGATCTCAAAAGAAATTTCAATCGTTGTACTGTTGATATTTGGCTCTATTGACTAATGAGTTTGCCGACCACTGCTCTAGCCCATATGAAGGTTTAACTACTCATATTTTTATCCAGGATGAACTGGAACCAGTGCTTTCCAACCTACCAAAGGATTTTCTTTCTGCAGAGATCTCAAATATCCGAAATCATCATTTTTTTTCCCTTCTACCTCATTTTTTTCATCATAAAAAATGCTATAATATCTCCCATCTTTTTAAAAACCTTACTTTGGCCCTAGCTGGTTTGCTTAGTGGTTAGAGCATCAGCCCACAGACCACAGGGTTTTTGGTTCAAGTTCCAGTCAAGGGTACGTACCTTGGTTGGTTGCAGGCTGGAACCCCAGCTGGGGTTGGGCCCTGTGTGGGAGGCAATCAATCAGTGTGTCTCTCTCACCTCTCTCTCTCTCTCTCTCTCTCTCCTCCCCCCCACCCTCTTCCTCCCTCCCTTTTACTCTTTCTAAAAATCAATGAAAAATATCCTTGAGTGAGGATTAAAAAGAAAACCACACAAACCTCCCTTTTATCCCACACACTCCCCCTGCTATTACTCCATTTCTATTCCTTGTTATAGCCCTCAGAAGAAGCATCTATAGTCACTGTCACCATTTTATCTCCTATTCTCTCTTGAACCCATTTCAATCTAGCTTTTGTACTACACCTCCTCCCTGAAACTCCATTTATCAAGGTCCTTAATTACCTCCA
This sequence comes from Plecotus auritus, assembly GCF_963455305.1. Classification (NCBI taxonomy): domain Eukaryota; kingdom Metazoa; phylum Chordata; class Mammalia; order Chiroptera; family Vespertilionidae; genus Plecotus; species Plecotus auritus. The sequence continues at coordinate 79,314,069 of NC_137775.1, read as the reverse complement.
CACAGCAAATCCATCTGGGCATAGATCACATTTTTCTCAATCTCTTAACAACAATGACACAACTGATCACCCCCTTCTTGAAACTTGGCTCCTGGAATGTCACTCTCCTGGTATTCCTCCTATTTCACTGGTCATTCTTTCCCAATTCCCTTGGCTGTATCCTCTCTTTTTTTCTCTGTAAGAGAGCCCTAAGCTCAGACCACTGCCACCTTCTCTTCTCCAGTTATTTGTACTTATTCCCTAAATAATCTCATCCACTCTGGTGGCTTTAGATACATCCACATGCTAAAGTTTCCCAACTGTGTATTTTCATTCTCAAACATATCCATGAAGTCAAGATTCCTATATCTAATATTCTAGGAGACACCTTCAGCATGTCCAAAAATGCAATTTCTATTTCCTCTGCAAAACTTAACATCTCCCAAGTATTGCTCAGCTCAGTAAATGGCACCACAATGCACCCAGTTGCTCAAACTCCAATCCTCTATGTCTTCCTTGACTCTTTTTCTCATGCTTCACATATAGTTTAACAGAAATACTAATCAGTTTTACATTAAAAAACAATCTAGAATCTGACCACCTCTCTTCCCCACTACCACATCACCCTAGTCCGAGCCACTCTGACGTCTCAGAATACTGAAATAACCTCCTATCTGGTCTCCTGCTTCCACTCTTGCCCCCATATTAACAGGGTGTGGCAAAAGTAGGTTATAATTGTTCATATGGAAAATAATTCAATAATGAATAAATAATAATACAAGAATAAACTGTTTCATATACTCACAACTGTGGGTTAGTTGAGCCTCACTGCCCCATTACCCAGCTCCTCAGCCCCAAGCACCCAGCTCCTCAGCCCCAAGCACCCAGCTCCTCAGCCCCATTACCCAGCTCCTCAGCCCCAATCACCCAGCTCCTCAACCCCAAGCAACCAGCTCCTCAGCCCCAAGCACCCAGCTCCTCAGCCCCAATAACCCAGCTCCTCAGCCCCAGTCATCCAGCTCCTCGGCCCCAATCACCCAGCTCCTCAGCCCCAAGCACCCAGCTCCTCAGCCCCAAGCACCCAGCTCCTCAGCCCCAGTCACCCAGCTTTTCAGCCCCAAGCACCCAGCTCCTCAGCCCCAGTCACCCAGCTCCTCGGCCCCATTACCCAGCTCCTCAGCCCCAATCACCCAGCTCCTCAGCCCCAAGCACCCAGCTCCTCAGCCCCAATCACCCAGCTCCTCGGCCCCAGTCACCCAGCTCCTCAGCCCCAAGCACCCAGCTCCTCAGCCCCAAGCACCCAGCTCCTCAGCCCCAAGCACCCAGCTCCTCAGCCCCAATAACCCAGCTCCTCAGCCCCAGTCACCCAGCTCCTCAGCCCCAAGCACCCAGCTCCTCAGCCCCAGTCACCCAGCTCCTCAGCCCCAAGCACCCAGCTCCTCAGTCCCAAGCACCCAGTTCCTCAGCTCCCTGCAGCTCCAGTTGGCTACCATTTTGTTACCTCTTTAGAATCCCTTCTTTGACCATCTCTTTCTAGAGACACTCACCTGCATAATCAACCCCTTTCCCATGCAACACTGGTGTCAATGGCCCCAGAACATCACTGCTCTTCAAAAATTGGCTGTATTTTTTTGTATTAAATTTCTCAGCACCTCCCAGGGACATGACAAGCTTCTCTTTCATCCCAATGATGTTTAACATTAAGCCTAGAGTGCTTTAACTGCTCAAACATTATTGGCTCATAATACAAATTTCCCCATCCTTCATGACAACAGTTAATGTCTCATGATAAAGAAACTTGCCGAAACCGGTTTGGCTCAGTGGATAGAGCGTCGGCGTGCGGACTGAAGGGTTCCGGGTTCGATTCCGGTCAAAGGCATGTACCTTGGTTGCGGGCACATCCCCAGTGGGAGGTGTGCAGGAGGCAGCTGATCGATGTTTCTCTCTCATCGATGTTTCTAGCTCTCTATCCCTCTCCCTTCCTCTCTGTAAAAATATCAATAAAATATATTTTAAAAAGAAAAAGAAATTCTTAGGAGATACTTTTTTGGTGGCAACTATTTAACATCCAAAAGCTAATCCCTGATGTTTATTTACTGGTATAAACATTCTGATAGTAACTTACCTGTAAATATTTGCCAAAAATGCTTTAAAGTGGATCTGCTTTATGTTTCTTTAACTCATAAATGCCCCTTAAGTTATCTTGAACCTTAGAAGGTATTATTTTTTGGCAAATTATAAGTGTACAGAAGTGCATTCATCCTTAGGGAAATAAGATAACCTTAAAAAGAGTTTTAATGAATAAAATAAACTGATGAACTGTGGAGAGTGGCCACAGTGTATGGGCAGGTTCAAGCCTCGGACTAATTAGAGGGCACAGGCCTCTCATTGCCAAGTGCAAGTCCCAGCTTTGAGGGCAGGGCCCTCCCAGCACAATTATAGCCAACAGCTATAGTTGTAAGCTTGAACCTATGGTCTGAACACATGGCCCCACGTGCCTGAGTGATGTGGGTTTGATAGAGTTCAGGTGCATGTAATTGAGTAGGATGGGGAATGTTGTAAACATCTTGACCACACCCTTACTTTACCTCCTGGAATCTGGCTATAAAATAAAGACACGGCTTATAGTCCGTGGCGCTGTCTCTCTCCATCAGAGAGGGCAGCATACCACCAGACCCAGCTTTCATTCTCTTGTCTGTCTTTTCTCAATTCTTCACTGCCCCCACTCAGGTTCACCCTTGGCCATGCTGGTGCAGCACAATGAACAAAACAGATCCAGAGACATAGAAGCATGGAACAGATTGTTGAATCTCAGGGGGAAGGTGGAGGAGGGTGGGAGGGTGGGAACAGATCAACCAAAGAACTTGTATACATATATGCATAACCCATGGACACAGACAATAGGTGGTGAAGGCCTGGGGCAGGGGGCAGGGAAGGCTAGAAGGGGTCATTGGGGGGAGAAAGAGGACATAAGTAATAGTTTTAACAATGAAGATTTAAAGAAAAGAGTTTTAATTTGTGTGAGAAAATTTCAATCTAAAACGAAACTGGAGGATATAAAATGGAAAATCTCATGCATGTTCCCTCAGAAAAATAAAACTTAAAGGAATGAGAAACTGATTTCCCATAAATGCCTGATTTACAGAAAACTGAGAATGTTAGAACTTTCTTAAATGATAAAAACTTGATCAGGGGTTGCCTCATATCAACCTTGGAAAATTTTGCTTATGGTTCCCAGAGGCATGAACAAAAACTGGCTGGATAGAGCTTTGCTTGTATGAAGACTGGTTTTTGCCTGCTTCGGGAATTTTTAACACTAATCTCCACTAGTTCGTGATTTTAACTGAACTCTCCCCTCTTTACATTCCTTCTCCACAGATATCAAACCCTCAAGAGACTCACCTATAGTTTGGTACAGTTTTGTGTGTCCTGAACTACAATTCCTCTACTATTCCCAAATACACATGTCTTTTTGACAAGTCTGAGCTTGACACAATTTATCTCTATTTAGGTCAACCCTTGGGAATTTCCATAGATGTGAAGGGAAAATATAAAAGGATTTCTGAAAATAACTAAATATTGATACTAAGAATTCACTGCAGAACTTTTTAAATGTTGCAGAGATGTATGCAATTTTGAAGTATAATACCTAAAGAATTACTAGAATGCTAATTCTATTGACCAAGCCAGCCTGGATGCTCCCCTCAGCTTGACTAAACTTTAGACTGGCTTCTTCTTGACCCTAGGCCTGGACCTCCCTTTCCTGAGAAGATTTACTTTAGAAAATTTGTAATTGTAAATTATTTATCTGCCCCTTTGAGTTGTAAATCTTTTTAAAAACCTTCTCACTAACTTTACAACTAGCAAGGAAGATCTTTCTCAGGGACCATCCCTTTGCAATGTAGTCTTTAAAAAAGATAAGTGTCTGCATCTATCAGTCTCTGTGGGAGGGCAGTACCCTAACTTCCATGGGTGCCACTTAGCAAACACAGATGGCAAATGGCTTACTTACTGAGGAAAATGTCTGCCAAGCTCAGGATAACTCAAGTTGCTCCATCCCACTGATCAACCTCTCCCTCCCCCTCTCTCCCACCAAAGTCCTCCAGTACTTTTCCACTAGCTCACTCCAGCACTCAAAAATCCACCCTCCTTTTGTTTCAGCTAAGTGGAGTTCAATCTCTCTCCCCTATTCCAATAGTCTTAAATAGAGTCTCCCTTGCCTATTTAACTTTGCCAGGTGAAATTTTATCTTTGACACTATAATCCCAGGACTGGAGATGACTAAGCTTTCAGTACTCACAGGCTTACCATCTTGACCAGGCTGTCCAGGGTAGCCAGGGTTCCCAGGCTGTCCAGGGTCACCCTAGAGAGGAAAAAAAAAACTTCTCAATACAAAACAACCAACTATGTTGGTGCAGTCAGAGCCCATCAAGGTTCAGAGCCAATTCCACTAAAGGCAGCTATCTGTATGTTAAAAACAAACAAACAGAATTCCTAAAATGGGTGTTAGAAAAAGTGATACCATATTCTAAATGCCTAGCTTAACAAATAAAGGCTTTTTAGTATGTAAAACTTATGGTGATTTATTTGTGTGCAACTACCAGGTATAACAGGTAAAGTACATTTCACTGATGTAAAATGTTAATATTTATAACAGGGTACACTTAATAGAATTCTAAAAAAATGATTAAGTATCATAGCAAATACAGTTTCAATGAGAGTAATATTTCACTAATTGTCTACAGACTTAATTCTATTCTACATGTTATACTACAGATATCACTGACCTATGATACAGTAAGTCAATTCATAATTATTTATTAAGAAAAAACAGTACAAAGCTATGTGATCTTACACATGGGACTCACGATTAAAGCTGCACAACAGTCATTTCTTTCAATCCAGTCAATGTGTCTCTTTGCCTATATTTAAAATGTCATTGAACATGCTAAAATCCTAAAACTTGAATACTTTTATGAGAGTGAGTGAGGCCCAAGCCAAACAACCCCTTAGTCTTTTAGCACATGTAATACCTAAGAAATGAAGAAATGACCTTTGTTCTCACAAACCAGAGATCTTCAAATAACATTATTCTGTACAACATGGCAATGAGCCCAGGCACATTCTATGGAACTCTAGGCTGTTGTGCAATGGCCAGTACTGACCATTCAGAGGGTCACCACCCTTAAAACAAAACAAGGAAAGCAACATTTTTTTTTTTTTTTTTTGCGGTGAGAGTGTTTTATAATTTAACTCTAAGAAATACTTCACAAATCTATATATATAAAAGCCTAAGCGACTGAACAACCGAATGACTGAACAACCAGTTGGCTGGTTGCTATGATGTGCACTGACCACCAGGGGGCAGATGCTCAATGCAGGAGCTGCCCCCTGGTGGCCAGTGCGCTCCCACAGCCAACCTCCCGAGGCAGGCAAACCTCCCGCAGCCCCTCACCCTGGTCTGCCAGCCCCTGCCACCCCCCATCGGCCCTGATCATAGGTTGGGCCGAGGGACACCACCAGTGCATGAATTTGTGCACCAGGCCTCTAGTAATATCATATTCATTTATTACTGAGTTCATGAGGTCTACATTGGGACATCTTGCCAAAAAAACATGAAGTCTTGGCCATCAGAACCAATAAATTCCTGCACAGAGACAACTGATTTTCAACTTAATAATTCTTCACAATTTTCAGCAAGAAATCATTCACACAGAACCCCAGTGATTATATATTAACTAAGGGTACTTCCACAGAACCAGCTTTGCTGGTTGGAAATACCACTTCAGGCTACTGGCTAGGGAGATTTGTTCCTGAAACTAAACAGGAAAAATGGAAAGAACTGTGTGAACTCGATTAAGGGGCCAATGAAGAAGGGATGGGCTCTTCACTTAGGAGTCGCCCAAGAGGCTCAGCATAAGGAAAGGTTGAAAAAAGGAAAATGTCATTTTTTAAAAGAGAGAATCGCTGTAAATCTAGAGAGAAAAATAATCCTGAAACATTTAATGTCTTGCTAAGAAGGTATAATTTATAATTCGGATCCAAGGATTCTAGTGTTAGCTGGGCACTAAAGAGCAACATTCTGGCTCTCTAGGAGTGCTAGAATGTTTCTCTCCTTATTTTCAGGGGATCCCCATTAATCTCTAGCTTCCCTGCCATCCTTCTCACTGCCTTTCGATAAATTCCATCATTCTTTTCTCCCGGGAAGAAGATTTTCTTCCCTTTCTATGTAAGAGTCATTATGCCAAAATGTTCTATCACTGCACCTTCCTTGTAACTCCATTTTCTCCTGATGTCTTTTCCTATTGAAATGCTATAGCAGCCCCTGTATCACTGATCACTTATTCATAACTGGAGTTTTCTCAATTTTTTCTTGATTAGTCTTCTTCACTTATCATTTGGATTTATATTCCTTGAAACATGGTCCATATTTTCTACTTTTTTTTCAATGCTGTGTATCAAGTAGAGATTCAATAACTATTTGCTGATTGATTTATTCCAAATCAAATCTCCTGTTAATGACCTCTTTATAGGCAGAATATTAATTTTGCACAAAATCTAGGACATGGAAAGTCTCTGAGAAGGTTTAACCTCTCCTATGATGAGCCTGAAATAAAACTTTGGCACAAGAAGAAACAGAATTTGTTTCTATGCTACACAGAAGCACAAAACACACTTAATAATAACATTTTAAATGAATCAAAACCAAGTTTCCAAGGGGAAAAAAATCACCCACAAGATAAATCCAGTGTGACTTCATAAGGACCATAACACTGGTCACCAGCTCCACAAACGAAAAGTAATCTCTTTTGCAGGTTTTATTATTACTGATAGAGTTTAATGGTTATTTTGACCACTATCCTACTGGTTTATTTGCAAAAACTCAGGTAGGTTTGGTGTTGTTTCCATAAAATTGAAAGAATAAAGTAAAACCCTAACTAATTTTGGAGAGAAGGCCAACTAGAATAAAAACTCCATTTTATTACTGTAATAAAAGCTGACACCCAATCTTTATTGGTTGTTGACTATATGCTAGGGACTGCTTTTAAAGATTTACATACATTAAATGACTTCCCATAATAATACCACTTAGCAAGTAATCTTATTATCCCCATTTTATATGTAGGAAAACTGATGCCTGAGAAGGTTAGGAAACTTGCTCAAGGCCACAGAGCAGTAGTGGAGATGGAATTTGAAATCATTCAATTCTGCTCCAGAGTCCCTGTGTCTACACACTACTCTGCCTGCCTACATTAAAATTCAAAAACTAATCAGAACCAGACATGGGGACTGTTAGCAAATTGAACATGGAAAAAGATTTCCAAATGCATTAAATTAGACATTTGACTTATCGTACAATTGTGAGTAAATTCTAAATCACTTTCTCCTAATTTAGTTGAAACACTTGCATATTTTGAATTTTTAAAAATATGTATCCAGTTGAAAAGCAAAACTTACTTATGTTGAATTGAATTTGTGCCACAGGATTTTTGAGTTGTCGACAGGAGTGGAAATGTCATGGATTGAGCTAAACTATCTCTGAACGTGGCCTTTCAAACAATGTAATTATGAATAATTAAAATGAAAAATAGCTGTGCTTGCAAAAGCAAGTTAATATTTTAAGTTACTCATCTAAAACAAATGTCTTTGGAGCTGTTCACGTAGGACCAAATCCCATGTTATCAAGCCCTTTTATCAAAATCTTTGTGCCTTGATTCTAGTCTTGGTCTCCACAGGAGTATCTGACCTGAGACCTATTCCATTATCCAAAACCAGCTTCTTCCCTCCCTCAAAACTCAAACACCCGCTCTCTTTGGCGAGAAGGAATCTACTGAGCCTAGGGAAATTAACATAAAAATGTAAATGCCTAGTGGCCCCTGAAATTTTCCAAAGGCTTTTTGTATTCAGACAGAGGATACTTTGAAAGTCCAAATGAATCACTTTGATGTAGAATTATGAGGGTGAAACAAAGGACATCAGCAGGAATACAGCTGGAGAGAGAGTGGCATTTCAGAGAAAAGAACTTATTAAGAAATTGTTCCTTTCTGAAAAAGAAAAAAAAAGCTTTCTTTTCACTTCTAAACTAATACATCTAACATGTAAGTTTAGATCAAGTGTAAAGTGTCCCCCCACAAATGTTCCTATGTCTACTGAAAGTGATGGAAGAAGCTGCCATCTGCATGTTAAGGTCTTTCAAAAGGGAGTTGTTTGTCAACTGGAGATTGCTGGACTTTTCATATACAACAAAGGCATTCCAGATAAGTTAATAAGGAGGAGGGGTAAATCTTATTTTTTCAATGATTTCCTAATTCATTAAATTAAAAAATTAAAAAATATTACTATTAAACACTGGGTTAGATAGAATTACAAAGGAGAATTTAGTTGGTATTTGCCTTCATTGTGAAGTACTTGCATATAAAAATTACTCCAATAGATTCATTTATTAATTTACTCATTTCCTAGGTTTGACACTAAGGATACAAAATGAACAAGCTATGTTCAAGGCATTCACAGTCCAGTAACAGATATATTTTTCTTTGCTTATTGAAGAGTTTTAATGCCATGATAAGTCTAAGTGTATGGTATCATAGTTCATTTGACCTGTTTTTTTTTTTTTAATAGAATTGTCACATTTTTTGGAAAGTTCAAGAATTTATATCAGATGACATTATCCTAGAATAAGCACTTACCCACCTATCCATATGAGACTTTCTCTTCTGTTTTACTCACATGATTCAACTCTCACCTCCTAGAACTCTATTTCTGGCTAATAAAAAGACTAGATTTATTTTTCACAGGTAACTTTGATTGATAGACATCTGCAAAGCTTCCCAGAGAGCATCAAACAAAGACAGCCAAAAAGTCTCAATTTGATCTATAGTAAAATTGCTTCATCCCAATTAATTCCAGTTTTGTTGATCTAAATAAAACCCTATCTATTTTCCAAGGCACAAATTCTCTATAGGAAGTGCATGAAACTCAGATGGTTGCTAGGGATTCTGTTTTTCACATACAGGTCCTTGATGTGGCTAAGGAATCACTTCCAGGGGAAAGTGCCTTAAAAGGATGGAGGAGTGTGTGTGTGTTCCTCTCTTTCAGCCAGATTTTCGGAAGAAAATGGGAAGCAGATCAAGAAGGCACGCCAACCTGAAGATTGGTGGAAAACTGCAATTTCACTTAAAGTAATAGGTGGCAATGGGGTTACATTATGACTAAGAAAAGAGAATGAAAATGAGGAACACGTAAAACTTAGAAATACTGGATATCAGATAAGACAAAGGGTGCTCTAAAACTTTGCTATAGAAACATAGGTGAATAACAAACAGTGACACTACAAGATCCCTTATGAACCACTAATGAAGAATCAGAAAACATCAAAAGCATCTGATTCCTCCTCAAAAGTGGACAGCCCTTTAGAGACCCTGGTGGGACCAGAATCATTCAGAGTGAAGAAAGCACTCTGGGCTTTTAGAGAATAGGCAACATGGAACTCTGGTTTCCATATTGTATCTCTTGCAGATCAAATCATTTTTAGGTATAACATTTCAGTATTATAAATGTGTTTTAAAAAGAAGTCTGCTGGTAGGTCACAGCAAGCTATCTTATAAGTATATTCTCCTTGGAACATTTATAGGTATTTCTCATTAATGTCAAGACATCCTAAATAATGGAGTTAATTGAACTAAATAATTCTTTGATTAACTTTCTAAAAAGCAATCTAAAAATAGTTTACAATAGTAAATTAATTATAATATACTGAAGTCAAATTCCAAACCAAATAGATTCACTTTAAATGAAATATTGAATGTAAACTTTTATTTCTTAAATTTCATTTCTTTATGGATTTTAACAGCTAGGCTTGAAGTATTTCATGAGCTATTATATGAAAATGAATGGGAGAAATATGTATAAAAGAAAGGAAGAATTAAATTATCTTTGATCAGCAGTCCAGAAGCTAAAATTTTTTTAGTCATGGTGATTGAAATACTAAGAAAATTCCATCTAGCCCTAGTCGTTTGGCTCAGTGGATAGAGCACCGGCCATCAGAGGAAGGATCCGGGTTTGATTCCACTCAAGGCCTAGGTTGAGGGCTAGATCCCCAGTAAGGGGTGTGCAGGAGGCAGCCAATCAATGATTCCCTCTCATCATTGATGTTTCTAGCTCTCTCTCCCTTCCTCTCTAAAATCAATAAAAATATATTTTCAAAAAGAGAAAATTCCATCTAACTATAAATTATAATTCATATTTAAGAAAAAATTTTATGGTCATCTCAAGTAATAGGTGATCAATACACAAAACACTTTTCCCCTAGAGAGTCATACTTGCTTTCAAGTTAGACATTATTTTTATTAGGTGATTTTTAAAATAATATTAAAAATATTATAGTGAACAGACCACTTCTCAGTATCTTAGGCTGTGTCTCTGATGCTATAGTAAGTATCAACTTAACTTAAAAACTTAGTCATTCATATTTAATTAGATAGGAACATATCAAAGTATTTTGTTATGTAAAAAATAAACTGTTTATAAAATAGTATGTGCATCATGGCTCCAAACATACTTCCCCAATGTAATTATTACATGATTAAGTTAAATAAATACATATGCCTCCATTTTTAGAATTAGACATCCAACACAACGTTAAAATCAATTTTAAATTTTTTCTCCATTTTTCTATCTGAAAATCATTTTGACAAATTAAGATCTTAGACATTTAAGAATTGAGAGCATATCTTAAGGGTCCTTTCTTAATTTTTTAGCAAGTTGTAAGAATTGTTCTGGGATCTAGCAGCAGTGTTGGGGGAGCGGGACAGAGAGGGAGCAAACAGATAAACAAGCAAACTAACTAATATTGCTCCCTCACTCTACTGTGGGCTAGAGGTATCAGTTTTAGGTTCAAAGACAAATATGGACTAGAATATGCTTTTTAAAAGGTCACTAACACTCGGGTTTTAAACTGTTCTAAATCATTAGTGAAAATTTTACAACAGGGTCATTGGTGATTTGGAATTTTGTGGAAGCTCCAAATTTGGAAGCTCTTGTTTGAGTATTTTAATAAAAAAAATATATAGCATTTTTGGTATTACTCACTTTGGGGCCTTGTAGTCCTGGTTTTCCCGGAGGACAAACACAGGGAGCTGAAGTTGAACCTACATCACTGGGACCATTGAGACACTACGAAGACAAAAATTGAAATAAACATGGAAAGATACATACATATGTATATGTACGTATGTATGTGTATATTTTATTAAGCCTAACCTAATAAGAAATTCCCAATCACAAAATGGTATGAATACTAAATACACTCAAACTACATTTAAAAAGTAGGTGTAATGTATCTAAAATACTTACAGTTGATGGAAGGAAGCTAAACAGTCCCACAATGCAAATATTACCTTAAGGAAAACAATAGTATCCAGGCCTACCTCACCATTCTGAAAGAAAAACAATAACAAATGTGTTTGAAAATATGTTTTTAATTAAATTCTAAATTATCTTCTTAATTTTAAGATATTTCATGGTCCAGGTTAAAGATGACTGAAGTATGAAAACCAGCAAGAGCTAAAACATTTATTTGCAACTATCCTAAAAAATTACTTATTTCTACATGTTATTATTACATTTATAGTAGGATAAACAAAGAAAATTAACAACAATAAAGAGTAGGAGAAAATTAAAATGCCAAAGCTGCTTAATATAATGACCATGCAGAAACAAAAATACATCAATATGGAATTTACATGCTGTCTTGAACTTACTGGAAATCCTTTAAGAATGAGAGGAAAAAGCCAAAACATATCTAACCAGTCCTAAAGAGCATGAATTAAATTTCATGCACTCCAGGGGAGCTTCTCTCTAAACAGTCTATTTCTTACTGAATAAGTCACAATTTGAGACAGGTTAATAATCTTTCCAAACAATACCACATTGTATCAGAAAACGAGAAGGTGGGAATAAAGGTACAAAAAGCAAACAAGCTACACCAAGGCACAGCTAAGAGTAAGGAAGGAGACATAAACGCACACACACAAAAAAACCTGAATGTGAGAATTCAAAATCTGCCATTTATTATACAAAAGGGAAATGGTAATGGTTATTACAATGATGCAGAAATCAATAAATAAAGTATGTACAATGGACTGCCAAAATGCAATAACAATATGTTTAGTAAAGATGTATATTCTAAATTATAAGTATCTAAAAGGTATATTGCTTAAGCAATTACCTATCTAGAATACCCGTAATGAATCATTTATAAAAGGTTCCATCTTTGAGTTTATTGTAGAGCCATTAATTATGTTGCTCAATGTCCTCAAGACTTTAGAACATGTGGATTCATAAGTTATTCAGTTTAATAGGAAAAAAGGAGATTATGACAGCATGACTATATAAACTAAAAAAGCTCAAATAGGGCTCAAATATCACTGGGAATGCACATTGTCAAAAAGTTTTACAACATTCTACATTATTTGCGATAGCAGCAATACTGCATATCATTTTTTGCCTAGAGGAAAATAGATTGATTATATGCCCTTGTACATATAATCAGACTTTGTAACATTTTAGCTTATAATCTTTTCTTTCTTAACACATCAATGAAAATAGCCAAATAAATATATCCTAGAAATACAAGAAAATCTTAGGTAACAACAATAAAAATAAAACTATATGTTTTGAGAACTATACTATTGTTTGAGAAAATGTGCTGGTGATCAGGAAAATGAATCATTTCCTGCTCCAGAACTATAATGCGTAATATACTAATTATAAATTTAATTAAGAACAGAAATGTATTTCACACAAGATATTCAGACAAAATCCTATCTAATAAGGAGGGAATATGCTAATTGGCCATCACTCCTTCACAAAGATGGCTGCACCCACAGCTGAGGCCAAGTTCCCATAAGGAGCCTTAACGAGCAATCAGCAGAGACCTGAGGCTACGCCCTCCCCCGCCCCTGTGGGGCTTGACAGGGGACCTCAAGGTGCGCTTCCCGTCCTGGTGCTGGGCTAGGGGACCTCAGGCTGCTCCCCCCGCCCCAGCACCAGGCCGGGGGACCTCAGGCTGTGCCCCCCACCAGGTGGGGCTTGGGAGGGGACTTCAGGCCACACCCCCCACCTGGCGGGGCTTGACAGGGGACCTCAAGGTGCGCTTCCCGTCCTGGTGCTGGGCTAGGGGACCTCAGGCTGCTCCCCCCGCCCCAGTGCCAGGCTGGGGGACCTCAGGCCGTGCCCCCCCCACCAGGTGGGGCTTGACGGGGACCTCAGGCCTCACCCCCTGCCCCGGCACCAGGCAGGGGAACCTCAGGTCATGACCCCCGCCCCTGCACCAGACCAGGGGACCTGAGGCCATGTCCCCCACCCAGCGGGGCTTGATGGGGGACCTCAAGGTGCACTTCCCATCCTGGTACTGGACTGGGGGACCTCAGGCTGCTCTCCCCACCAGCACCGGGCCAGGGGACCTGGCTGTGCCCCCCTGCCTGGCAGGGCTTGACAGGGGACCTCAGACCATGCTCCCCACCCAGCAGGGCTTGATGGGGGTCCTCAAGGTGCACCCCCAGTGCTGGGTTGGGGGAATTCAGGCCACGACCCCCCGCCCAGCAGGGCTTGACGGGGGACCTGAGGCTGCACCCCCCTTACAGTGGGGCTTGATGGGGGACCTGAGGCTATGCCCCCCTCCTGGTGTCAGGCCAGGGGACCTGAGGCTGCGTGCCCCCCCCCCCCGGCAGGGTTTGACGGGGGACCTCAGGCCATGCCCCCCACCCAGCAGGGCTTGACAGGGGATCTCAGGCCATGTCCCCCACCCAGCAGGGCTTGACAGGGGATCTCAGGCCATGTCCCCCACCTGGTGGGGCTTGATGGAAGACCTCAAGGCACGCCCCCCCCCCAGGTCTGGGCTGGGGGACCTCAGGCCACACCCCCTGTCCTGGTGCCAAGCCAGGGGACCTGAGGCTACGTCCCCTGCCTGGCGGGGCTTGACAAGGGTGGGACTGGCTGGGTCTGGATCTAGCCCAATGGGGGGTGGGCACCGGCCGGGTCTGTGTCTCACGTGATTTTGAGGCGCATGTGGGTGGGCGGGGACTTGACTCTGGGTCCCAAAGCGCGCCCCAGACTCTGACAGGAGGAAGGTTTTCATATACATTTTACTAATTTTCTTTCATCTCTGACACTTCTATTACAGAGAAAGGGCAAATAGCAATATTAAATTATTTCCTCTAATTAATCTCCTTTTAATGTGCACGAATATTGTGCACCGGGCCACTAGTATCCTATAATTTTCTAGAGCAAGTGTAGTCATGCTTCTCATGAATATTAGGACAGTCACAACCAGACATGATGTGGGAAAAACAGTTTCTGTGGTCTTTCATTCACACTTACACAGTGAAACATTAAAATTTTATTTCAATTATGAGCTTCAAAATAGGTTTTAATCAATATTACTTTATTTGACAATTGAAAAAAATTAACTCTATACATTAAGTTCAAACTCACATATTATCTTCTTTTTATTTATGGCTTTGAAAGTACTAAAGCAACACTTGGAAAAAATAATCCATCCTACTTACAAATCCGGGAATCTCGCATGCTGTCTCCCGGTTGTTCTGTTCTGGGTCACAGTAGATTCGCAACTTTTGGACATCAAACTAGGAACATAAACCCAATCAAGTTAAAGTTGAGGCCCAAGCTAATTGTTTTATAAGAACAACTCAGATACACAGAAACAGCCAATATAGTTAGCAATCATGGAAAGTTTAAATCACAGCATTCAGCTAAAACAATGAAAATAATAAAATTTGAATACCTAGCATATAGTATTAGAGATGTAATGCAAACTTCTCTAGCACCAAAAATAAATCTCTGATTTCTTTCAAGGAACCCAGTGGAGCTTTTTAGTACCCCTGATTAAAAGCTAGTCTAGAGAGAACTTTCTAGAACAGTTAAAAAGGGTGGCTCCAAAACCATCTTTAGTCTCAGAGATTTAGTTGCTGGCATGGAATGTTGTGTGATGAGTAGGCCCAGCACCTGTTACTATTTAAATACTTACTATAAATTGACATGTAACATTAATATATAGAGACCACATGTGCAATCACACATTTAAATGTGCAGCCTTCCCTTAATAAAAAGAGTGGGGAAGCCTGACTTTTCAAATAGAGGATTTTACAAGAAATGACTTTTACATGCACACTTCTCAACCCACACATAGATAGTCCATGTTAAAGAGATATTGAAAACGTTAGTTTTGTTCATGAAAAACCCTAACATGCATTAATTTAATTTTATCTTCACAGCTGTAAAGAAATGTTTATAACGCTACTTACAACTCTAATCACATTGCCTTTTCCAAATTCATTATTTAATCTATGCCTCTCCTGGGATAGTGCATATGAAATTAATGTTTCATGAGAATGAGAATTCTACCCTGAACCCAGGGAAACATTTTTCTAAGTATTCTTATAAAATAGATTAAGTCTAATTTTGCTTTTTCATACTTACACAGAAACACACAATTTCACTGTTGAACTGACCACATTTTTTAAGTATCTTAAAGAAATTCACAATTAAGTTAAATGTGATAAATACTATCAGAAAGGACAGCAAAAGCTCCATTTTATATAATGCAAAAAGCAAGTAATTATTTATCCACCTGAACAGTTTCTTCTTTCCCAGAGTATTTTCCAATTTGGGTTTGGCCACTGATGAAGATCCCTAAAACTGGATGTAAGGGTTTGTTTTCAATTTGTTGATCATCGATATATAGAGTTACATCCTGTTCTGTTACTAAGAGACGAATTTGATGCCAGCCTTCATCAAACAATGTCTATAGGAAAAAAGTATAGAAGATTCATAAATAAAATTCCTAACAATCTTTTATTTTCTTTATGCTCATTCCTTTGCTGTCAACCATAAATCCACACCACATAAATTAGCTATAGTATATAAAAAATTCTCCCTAACCCAAGCTGGGCCTCAAATGCCACTCATCAATTATTTTATTAATCCCCAGAGTTTCTATTCCATATCCCAAAAGTAGTTGCGTCAAACAACTCGCTCAAGGTCACAAATGAGGTCCTAATCTCTGAATCCAAATGATTTCTCTCATTCCTCATCCTTTTTACTTCATTGCAACTTTGGACTTCATAACGAATCCCTCCTCTTTGATATTCTCACTCAACTTTCATGATTCAAACTACCTTGATTATCTTCATTTCTTCTCCAATTGCTCATACTACTCTTTGAGGACCACTCTTCCGCAACCTGCCCTTTAATGAGGCATTCCCCACAGGTCTGTCCTTGACATCTTTCACTCTCCTCTTTGACTATCTCATCCATTCCTACAGGTCAATTATTACTTCTATGAACTAATTCCCATACTTACATCAACATATGGTACCTATAATTCCAATACTGTTAGAATAAATTTGCCAGGATGTCTCACAATCAGCCTGACAGAGTATGTTACAAAACAAACTTGAACTATCCCCCAAACTTTCTTCTTATCCCTATTTCCCTTATATCATAGTATCTTCAATTGCTAAACCAAAACAAGTTTCTTTACCTCCTTCTTTTCCCTCAGTGTCAATAACAGATAGATGCATAGTTCTACCAAATATGTCTCCTAAACATAATTGAAATCCACTTCATGTCCATTCTCACTGCCATGAGTTAGGCTCATGAGTAGCTTGCTTCATTTGAATAATTTTCAAACATATGTCTATCTCGAACCCTTCCCTCTCCAGGCTATCCTTCATACCTCCATTAATCTTTCTCACTAGAGTTTTGTCACAGAACATGCTCCATCTTATTTTCTTATTCCAAGAATCTAACACAATTCCAAGACAGACTTGAAAGTATTGCTTATAAAAGAAAAAAAGAAAAAGAGAGGAGAGAGTTTCTTCTACCATGACACATCTATGGTCAAGACCTTTTAATGGAATCCTGTCATCCACAGAATGAAGTCCATACCCCTTTGTGTGGCTTTCCAGGTCCCCACAAGTTGAGCGCATACCTTGCTAGTCCCTTCTTTCATGCATCTTATGCTCCAAACATAAGGATACAAATTTCCATTCTCTAAATAAAAATTCTGAATTGTACAACACATGACTATTCAATACTGAACCACTGACCTAATGTGTCCTTATCTCTCTCCATCAAAATCCTCTACAAACATGCTTCAAGGTCAGTCCAAAAACCATATCATTTATGAAGACTTTCTCATATTTTGTATTAGAACCCACTTTTCCCTCCACACTCTGCTAACTATGATATACTTCTATTAGATATCAGAAGCCTTAAATTTTTCATTATAAGCAAACTCCTTGAAGGAAAGAACCATGCCTTATTTATTTTTCATTTTTCACAGAACCTAGAACATTGCCTTTAGTGAAAATGGCAGACAACAATTTTTAAAAATTTAATCTATTTACCAAATGAAGAAATTATATAAATGCATAATTTTACATATGACTTTGTACATTTCCTAAATTATATATCATCAAACTTTCATAATTATAATAAATATCAAAACTTAATTGCTTTTATCATCACATCTGTATTCAGAACACATGACTTAGAAAATACTTTTATTTTTAGTTTATTGATTTTATTAAATATATCCCTTTATGGGGAATAAAATGTCCTTACACTTAATGTGAATTCTGCATCCATTTTCTGCCTGTATTTAATGTTCTAACAAATGTCTTTATTTCAATATCCTGTGAGACAAGGCCATGTAAAACAGACCAACATGAACCTTGTAAATAACCAAACCTAAATTCAATTTCTATTGTCACCACTTAACTAGCTCTGTTACTTTGAGTAGGAACTTATTATCTCTGAACCTTGGTTCCTTGTCTGTAAAATGGGAACAACAGGTTCTTCTTTGGGTGGGTATTATAATTCAATGTGCCTGGCACCTAGTAGCAGGCATTAAAAAATCTTAGGAAAAATGGCGGCGGAGCCTTGAAAGAACAGCTGAAGGTCACACGAGGAGTGTTTGTTGGCAAGTTAAGGGACAGCTAAACTCCAGGAGAAGGTGGGTGACTGCTAGACGGGGTTCCCCT
This sequence comes from Plecotus auritus, assembly GCF_963455305.1. Taxonomy (NCBI): domain Eukaryota; kingdom Metazoa; phylum Chordata; class Mammalia; order Chiroptera; family Vespertilionidae; genus Plecotus; species Plecotus auritus. Next base: position 79,296,022 of record NC_137775.1, on the reverse strand, counting down.
GACCGGGCAACCCCCACTGCAGCTGGGTCCCCTCCCAGAGCTGCAGGCTCAGACGCGGAGTCTGTACCATTTTGAAAGGGAAAGTGGAGCTTATCGGAAGCCTGAAAATCCACAACTGCGGCACCCACGGAACAGCTGTGAGCCCCAGAACACCGGTCCCCAGTTGGCGCAAACACGCGGATTCAGAGGAGCTCTACACTCCACCACGGAAAGGTCAGATTTCACCTGGGATAAGGTGAGGTCTCCGGTCCAGGCGGGAGAGAGGAACGCGCGTTTTGTGGGAGCTGGAGGACCAGGGAAGTCTGTGCCTAGAAAATTCCGTGGCTGTTGGGGCTGGTGTGATCCATGAATGTGGAAGGGGGTCCTCAGAGCTGCTAACAGAAGGGATCTCTAAAAAGCAACCCATTTTGATCTGACGTGCAGGGACAGCCCAAGAATTTCAAAGGTGTGCTGGCTGCTTAGACTTGTGCGCAGACCCATGGTTCGCACACTTGGGCTTTTTCCTCTTCAAATCCTTGCTTCTGATTACTAAGCCCAATACATAGGATCACCCAGTTGGGGACACCCTGGGAAACTGCAGGGGAAAGTGTTTTTCTGGAACCTGGGGATCAGAGCAGGGAGTGACCATTGGAGAGCCAGCTCTGAGCCCACTCCCACAAACCGGTATTGAGTGCCACAGGGAAAGAAGATGTAAATACAGGCTAGAGAGGCCATATATAGACCCAGAAGTCAATCCAGAAACACTGCCACCCAGGGGCTGAATCACAAATTGACTCTTGTGTAATCAAAAATAAAGGAATACGAGAAATTAAGACACACCACCTGCTTAAAAATCAGGACTGGCTTACAACACTGAGGAGCAGTGGAACGCAGGGAACTGCAATACTGTCCGGACTGAGAAACAGGCATGCCAAACAGAACAACAGAGGAAGTGAATGACCTTCACTACTGCACATTTTATTTTTTTTATTTTATTTTCATTTTTTGCATCTTTTACTCAAGAAACTAATTTTTTTCTTTTTTCCTCACTTGATTTTACCTTTTTAATTATTACATTTTTATTTTCAATCAGTATCATTACTACTACTATTTTACCTTTTTTTTTAAAGTATCATTTTATTTTCTCTTTATTTTACCTTGGGATTAGTGTTCTACATTCTAGTTTCATCTTTCCTTTAACATCCTTTTACTCTATCTCAACTCTACCTTTATGCCATCACACTCTTCCTAACCTTTCCCCTTTGGGTGTCCTGTTTATCTTACCCCTTTCCTGCTTTAGATTTTCCCTATTCTTTCTGTTTACCCCCTGATAAAATTTCACACTACTTATATACCTAATCTACAATCCTCTGCTCCAAGTCCATACACACCTCGCTCTTCACTGTCTTAACTATCCAAAAATTGTCTTTCTCTCTGTCCTTTTGTTGTTGTTTGCTTGAATGTTGATTATATCGAATTTTTATGCTTTTTTGTGAGATTGTTTTGCTTATTCTATTTTTTGTTTGTTTTTTGTTTGCTTTGTTTTTGTTTGTTTTTTTGCTTCTGTTTTCCCTTGCCTCGCTTGATATTAGTTGGTGTTGTAGTTTGTATTAATCCCCAGGTACTTGTTGCTGGCATTTACTGGGATTAGTGGTTGTTCTATTGGAGTTTTCTCCCCATATATAGTTTGTTCCCCTTTCTCTCTTAGTCTCTTCCTTATCTCTTACATTTTTTTTCCTTTTCCCAATTTCATTTTGACACTCCTTTTTTTCCTTTCTTTTTTTCTTTTTCCTCTTCTTCTTTCTCTCCTATCCCCCAATTTGCCTTTCTCTGGTGGTCACCTTTATGGGAGGTTATTAATATCGTGAATATATTTCTGTTCAGTGCCTTGTGTGTTGTACCTGGTTGTGTTGTATTTTGTGCCTTTAAATCAACGTAGGAGAGAGAGAACTACATAACCAGACACCCAGAGAAGAGAGACCATGGGGAGACAAAGACACAGCCCACATATGAAAGAAAAGCAGGCATCACCAGAAAAGGAAGTAAACGAAATGGAGGCAAGCAACCTGCCAGAGAAAGAATTCAGAGAAATGGTCATAAGGTGGCTGAAAAGAATGGAAGACAAATTTGACAATATGAGCAAGAACCAAGAGGAAATGAAGAAGAACCAAGAAGAAATGAAAAATGACATCGTTGCTGTAAAGAACTCAATAGAAAGCATCAAGAGTAGACTAGAAGAAGCAGAGGACTGCATCAGTGAGCTAGAAGACAAGGTAGGAAAAAATACCCAAGTAGAGCAACTTCTAGAAAAAAAAGTTAAAAAGCAGGAGGAGAGCCTAAGGGAACTTTGGGACAACATGAAACAAAACAACATCCGCATAACAGGGTTTCCAGAAGGAAAGGAAACTGAGCAAGGAATAGAAAACCTGTTTGAAGAAATAATGACAGAAAACTTCCCTGACATAGGGAAGAAAAAACCCACACAAATCCAAGAAGCTCACAGAGTCCCAAGCAAAATGAATCCCAAAAGACCGATGCCAAGGCACATTATAATTACATTGGCAAGCACCAATGACAAAATAAGAATCTTAAAGGTGGCAAGAGAGAGTCAGAAAGTTACATACAAAGGAACCCCCATCAGACTAGCAACTGATTTCTCAACAGAAACTCATCAGGCCAGAAGGGAATGGAATGAAATATACAAAGTCATGTAAAGGAAGGGTCTGAATCCAAGAATACTATACCCAGCAAGGCTATCAATCAAAATTGAAGGTGAAATCAGGAGCTTCACAGACAAAAAAGGACTAAGGGAATTTATTACCACCAAACCAGCAATGCAAGAAATGCTAAAGGGTTTGCTGTAAAAAAAAGAAATAGGAAGCGAAGAAGGAACACATGGGTAAAGAATAAAAATGGCAACAAATAAGTACCTATCAATAATAACTTTAAATGTAAATGGATTAAATGCCCCAAGCAAAAGACATAGGGTAACGGATTGGATAAGAAAACAAGACCCATATATCTGCTGTCTACAAGAAGCCCACCTCAGAAAAAAAGACGCACACAGACTGAGGGTGAAGGGATGGAAAAAGGTCTTCCAGGCGAATGGAAATGAAAAGAAAGCTGGGGTAGCAATACTTATATCTGACAAATTAGATCTCAAAGTGAAGGACATACCAAGAGATAAGGAAGGCCACTTCATAATTCTAAAGGGAGCAATCCAACAAAAAGAAATAACTCTGGTAAACATATATGCACCCAATACAGGAGCACCCAAATACATAAAAAATCTCCTGGAGGATATCAAGGGAGAGATTGACAGCAATACAATCATAATAGGAGACTTTAATATCACCATTGGACAAATCCTCTAAACAAAAAATCAGCAAAGAAACATCAATCCTAAATGACTCACTAGACCAGATGGAATTAATTGAAATCCTCAGAACATTTTACCCCAAAGCCACTGAATATACATTCTTCTCAAGTGCACATGGGTCATTTTCAAAGACAGACCATATGTTGGGACATAGGCAAAGTCTCTTCAAATTCAAGAAGATAGAAATCATATCAAGCATCTTCTCAGACCACAGTGGCATAAAACTGGAAATCAATTACAATAAAAACAATCCAAAGAAATCAAACACATGGAGACTAAACAGCATGCTATTAAACAATGACTGGGTTACCAGAGAGATCAAGGAAGAAAAAAAAACATCATGGCAACAAATGACAATGAAAACACAACAATCCAAAATCTATGGGACACAGCAAAAGCAGTCTTGAGAGGAAAGCTCATAGCTCTACAAGCATACTGCAAAAAACAAGAAACAATGGTAATAAATTACCTAACCCTACAACTCAAAGAGTTAGAAAAAGAGCAACAAGAAAAGCCCAGTGTAAGCAGAAGGAAGGAAATAATAAAGATCAGAGTGGAGATAAACGACATAGAGACCAAAGAAACAATACAAAAGATCAACAAAACCAAGAGCTGGTTCTTTGAAAGGATAAACAAGATTGATGAACCTCTAGCCAGGCTCACCAAGAAGCAAAGAGAGAGGACCCAAATAAACAAAATCAGAAATGAAAGAGGTGAAATATCAACAGACCCCGCCGAAATACAAAGGATTGTTAAAAAATACTACCAACAACTCTGTTCCAACAAACTGGACAACCTGGAGGAAATGGACATATTCCTAGAAAAATATAACCTTCCAAAACTCAATCAGGAAGAATCTAAACAGCTCAATATGCCAGTAACTATGGAAGAAATTGAAGCAGTCATCAAAAAGCTTCCGGTAAACAAGAGCCCGGGGCCAGACAGCTTCACAGGAGTTTTACCAAACATTCAAGGAAGAACTAAAACCTATACTCCTCAGACTATTCCAAAAAATTCAAGAGGAAGGAATACTTCCAAGCTCCTTCTATGAAGCCAGCATCACCCTAATACCAAAACCAGATAAAGACAACACAATGAAAGAGAATTACAGACCAATATCCCTCATGAACGTAGATGCCAAAATCCTCAACAAAATTTTAGCAAATCGAATCCAGCAGTACATCAGAAAGATCATACACCATGACCAAGTAGGATTTATCCCAGGAATGCAAGGATGTTACAATATCCGCAAATCAATTAACATGATACATCACATAAACAAATTGAGAGATAAAAATCACAGTCATATCAATTGATGCAGAAAAAGCATTTGACAAAATCCAACACCCTTTCTTGATAAAAACTCTCAACAAGGTGGGAATAGAAGGATCATACCTCAACATAATAAAAGCTATATATGATAAACCCACAGATAACATCATACCCAATGGGCAAAAACTAAAACCATTTCCCCTAAGAACAGGACCAAGACAGGGATGCCCACTCTCACCACTCCTATTTGACATAGTACTGGAAGTATTAGCCATTGCAATTAGACAAGAAGAAGAAATAAAAGGCATCCAAATTGGAAAAGAAGAAGTAAAGTTGTCCTTATTTGCAGATGACATGATATTGTACATAAAAAACCTGAAAGACTCCATAAAAAAACTAACAGACTTAATAAATGAATTCGGCAATGTAGCAGGATACAAAATTAATGCCAAGAAATCTATGTCATTTCTGTACACCAATAGTGAACGTACAGAAAGAGAGACTAAAAAAGCAATCCCATTTACCATCGCACCAAAAAAATTAAGATACCTAGGAATAAACTTAACCAAGGAGGTAAAAGACCCATAAGCGGAAAACTACAGGACACTGAAAAAAGAGATAGAGGAAGACGTAAACAGATGGAAGAACATACCATGTTCATGGATTGGGAGAATCAACATCATTAAAATGTCCATAGTACCCAAAGCAATTTATAGATTCAATGCACTCCCCATTAAAATACCAACGGCATATTTCACAGACCTAGAAAGAACTATCCAAAAATTAATCTGGAATAAAAAAAGACCCCATTTAGCCACAGCAATCCTGAGAAAGAAGAACAAAGTAGGTGGGATCTCAATACCAGATTTCAAGCTGTATTACAAAGCCACTGTTCTCAAAACAGCCTGGTACTGGCACAAGAACAGACATATAGACCAATGGAATAGAATAGAGAATCCAGATATTGACACACACCACTATACGCAATTAATATTTGACAAAGGAGTCATGAACATACAATGGAGTCAAGACAGTCTCTTCAATAAATGGTGTTGGGAAAATTGGACAGATACATGCAAAAAAATGAAACTAGACCACCAACTTACACCATACACAAAAATAAACTCAAAATGGATAATGGACTTAAACATAAGACGGGAAACCATAAAAATATTATAGGAATCCACAGGCAGCAAAATCTCAGACATATGCCGAAAGAACTTCTTCACTGATACTGCCCCAAGGCAATGGAAGCCAAAGAGAAAATAAAGAAATGGGACTACATCAAAATAAAAAGCTTTTGCACAGCAAATGAAACCATCAACAAAACAACAAGAAACCCCACTGTATGGGAGAACATATTTGCAAATGTTATCACTGATAAAGGTTTAATCTCCAACATCTACAGGCAGCTTATACCACTTAATAAAAGGAAGATAAACGATCCAATAAAAAAATGGGCAACGGACCTAAATAGAATCTTTTCAAAAGAAGACAGAAGGAAGGCCAAGAGACACATGAAAACATGCTCAAAGTCACTAATTATCCGAGAGATGCAAATCAAAACGACAATGAGGTATCATCTCACTCCTGTCAGAATGGCTATCATCAACAAATCAACAAACGACAAGTGTTGGCGAGGATACGGAGAAAAAGGAACCCTAGTGCACTGCTGGTGGGAATGCAGACTGGTGCAGCCACTGTGAAGAACAGTATGGAGTTTCCTCAAAAAACTGAAAATGGAACTCCCATTTGACCCAGTAATCCCACTCCTAGGAACATATCCTAAGAAACTAGAAACACCAATCAGAAAGGATATATGCACTTCTATGTTCATAGCAGCACAATTTACAATAGCTAAGATTTTGAAACAGCCTAGGTGCCCGTCAGCAGATGACTGGATCAGAAAACTATGGTACATCTACACAATGGAATACTATGCTGCCATAAAAAGAAGGAATTATTACCATTTGTAGGCACCTGGATGGAATTAGAGAACATTATGCTAAGTGAAATAAGCCAGTCAATGAAAGAAAAATACCACATGATCTCACTCATTTGTGGATAGTAAAAAACATTATAAACTGATGAACAAAAAGATACATACAGATGCAGTAAAGCATCAAACAGACTGTCAAATTACAGCGGGAAGGTTAGGGAGAGGTGGGGGAAATAAGAGATCAACCGAAGGACTTATATGCATGCATATAAGAGTAACCAATGGATGCAAAACATTGGGGGGTGAGGGCATGTATGGGAGTGGGGTGGGGGGGCAATGGTAAGATATGTACACATATAATACCTTAATAAAAAAATATATAAAAAAATATTAGTTCCCCCCACCCTAAATTCCACATGGATTAAGAAAGAATTTTCCTGCCCAGATGGCATGGCTCAGTGGATGAGCATCCACTTATGAACCAGGAGGTCACGGTTCAATTATTGGTCAGGGCACATATCCAGGTTGTGGGCTCAATCCACAGTGTGGGGTATGCAGGAGGCAGACAATCAATTATTCTCTCTCATCACTGATGTTTCTATCTTTCTCTCCCTTGCTCTCTGAAATCAATAAAAAATATTTTAAAAAAAAGAATGTCCTTCTTTTTTTTTTCAATAAAGCAACATTGAAATCTGAAGTTGATATCTTTCCAGTCATGTTAAAATTATAGCTCTCTTCCCCCAATACACATAAACCTAACAGTGTTTCCTCATGAATAGCATAATCATATTCAGGTATCATTACCTTAACTCGAGGGTCAACAAAGGTGACCACTTGTGAGCCATTAACCACGCTGGTCGTTGTAAATAGTAATGTTTTATCCACACCATTTAAGGTAACAGCTATTTGTGGCCTTCCATCAATGGTTAAAATTCTCCATAAATCCCACATTTTCTTGACCTTAAATCTCTGAGTGGAGACAAATACATATGACGGAGGAAGTCCTTCTGGAAAAACATTGCTGGAAAAAGAAGAACATGAATAAGCTTAAAGAATTCTCAACAAAGCTACAGACATATCAAAAAATATATATCAACACATAACATTTACCTTGTGAATTCTGATAAATCAACTTTTGATGTTACTTCATATCCTTTTATCTTTGTTGGTGAAAGCTGGATTCTTTTCTTAACCTTTTTCTTTACACCCAAGCCTAAAAGAATATCAAACCCCTTCTCATCTCGAGCTGCTACTGGAATTCGTGTTGGACAGACAGATTCTATAAATCAAAAGCAAAAGCAGTAAATGTTGATTAAGCATGGAATACTTTAATAAGAAAAGAAAATCAATAGAGGGATATTAGAGAATATAAGAAGTATAAAATATATATAGGTATGCATATAAAATATATATAGGTATGCAAATATATATTAATGGATGTAAGTGTATTTTTCTGAGGAAACATGAAAATTTTTTTGGCATTCAAGTGTGAGGTCTCAACTGACTTTTCTCCCATTAAAAGTTGATAAACATAAAACAGAAATGAAAGAGGAACATTTGTTAATGGATTGTTTTGAACATTATGCTGAAGTTTATAAGTTACTGTGTATTTTGAATATGGAGCAACCTAATACCTGGAGGGGTAGAAGGACACTGAAACAGGATTCATGATTCTCATCCAGGATTTACTATTAATTAGTCACATGACCTTGAATAACTCTGAAATTTCTTGGATCTAAATGAATCCTAAGATTCCTTTCTTGCATTCCTTGTGTTTGAGGGGTAAAAAAAAAAAAAAAAAAAGTGTTGTTCTTCATATCCTTTCCAGTTCTAGCAGTTTATAATTCTACAGTTTAAATATTACTGGTTCTGTCACTCTGGAAAAAACTTAATTGTGGGTCTTTTCTATTCATGAAAGTTCTAAAAATGGGCCTATTGTCTCTTCTATGATTAACTACATTATATTTTATAATAATCATTTATAAATAAGTAAAAACTATTTCTTTAACAAGAAGAATTACAGTTTGTATTATACAGTCATCTATATAAGTTATAAAATATGATATGCCTTTCACTTCTCTGGGAAACTAGTGTCTCAAATGATGTGGAAATTTTCATATGGTTGAAATGCTATTAAGCTGTTATACTGTAAAAATGTTGTAATATTTTCAGATTCTTCCAAGGCCCTCATATAATATACACATTGAGCATGACTGCTTATATTTTATAGCACAGCTAATAGAACAAAACAAGAATAAACTTCACTAAACATACCTTAAAGTAATCACTCTCTTATATAACATTAGGGAAAGAGAAAGGCATCATATTTATAACACCATAAAAAGTAATGAGATGAATTTCATTAGCCCAATATGTACAGTCATAACTTATACCACAGAATATTGGAAATAAAGGATTGATATAAATAAAATCAGATGGATGTTTCCCTGGGAAGAGAGGTATATTTTTCTCTCAGGTCTTAAGATGCAAATTTTGAAGGGACCCAATCACATCCTTCTTGCTCTGGTAAGCTTGGAGGTAACTCATGAGGAGATAGGTAAATCAGGCAAACAGAAGGTGTTGGTTAGATGTGTGATTCAGTGAGTTTCATGAGGCACTCCCTCCCAGCAATGCAAGGCTGATTTATTCCTACCCCACCTCAGGGGCAGGCTCTGCCCACTAAGATCACTTGTGGTCTACCAATTACTTTTATCAAACTCACTAATCCGAAAACTTTTTTTCTCATTCAGGGGTAAGGAGTGAAAGAAAGCACGAAGAGAGATCAAAAGAGATGGTCTAGCTAATCCCTCCATATGAAAACATGAGAAGTAGGATACTCTATTACACAGTTTAAATCATAAACCAATGCATAAAATTAAATTTTCCTGTCATAATGAGGCAATATTTAGGAGGCAGATATACAAAACAATCATTTCAAATGCATTTGATTTAGAACAGCAAAAGAAAAGAGTTCAGCTGAATAGAAAATGTGTTTAACATTACATCACAAGAATATTCAGATTTCAATTGCACCTTTGATTTGCTCTACAAATGAGAAGTTATAAGATGCTGGGCAAAGAGCTCAAACTTAATACAAGAACTTTAGATTTAGATCTTAGCCTCTCTCATAAACTCTCATGAACCTTGGATTCTAATCTGTGAAGTGAGAATATGTAATCACCTCCACAGGTGATGATTACATATTGTCTGAGGATCAAATGTGGTAATGTATGCAAAAGTGCTTTGTAACTCCTTAATTGCATGTAAGCACAGGGGATAAAGCACACATTGCATCCGTCATTTTCAATAATAAAATTCTTTGCACTGTAATCTAATTCCCCAAAATGTATAGAAAGCAGTGTGACAGTGTGTGAAATCAGGGATATAAATTAACAGCCACAATATAGCCATGTTCTCATGTTCACCTAGGCACATCTCTTCAGGGAAAATGTATTTAAATAATTTTTTGGAGGAATAACCTTCTTCCCAATTTGCTCACCTACAAGGAGAACCAGAAGTTACCCTTACAGCCCAGTCGGCGTGGCTCAGTGGTTGAATGTTGACCTATGAGCCAGAAAGTCATGGTTCGATTCCCAGTCAGGGCACATGCCCCGGTTGTGGGCTCGATCCCCAGTGTGGGGAGTGCAGGAGGCAGCCTATCAATGATTCTCTCTCATCACTGATATTTCTATATCCCTCTCCTTCTCCCTTCCTCTCTGAAATCAGTATGTAAGAGAGTGGTTACTTTAAGGTATGTTTAGTGAAGTTTATTCTTGTTTTGTTCTGTTAGCTGAGCTATAAAATATAAGCAGTCATGCTCAATGTGTATGTTTTATGAGGGCCTTGGAAGAATCTGAAAATATTACAACATTTTTACAGTATAACAGCTTAATAGCATTTCAACCATATAAAAATTTCCACATCATTTGAGACACTAGTTTCCCAGAGAAGTGAAAGGCATATCATATCAAATTCCCTTACACATGGGAACTGAAAAGAAAAATGCTATTTTGATTACCAACCAGTAATTTTTACATAAACTTAAGGGAAAAGAAAACAGGCAAATAATTAACATTCTCATTGTGTAGAAAAAAGAAATATATGTGTAAGTATGGCAACCACATTCAGAGAGGGGAATGGAAACTAAAAATAAAAACTGGAACTTGAAAGTTATAATTTTAAGTACCAGGAAAATCAAGTGCTAAGAGAAACTCAGTTGGGAACTTGCTATAACACCTACAATAGGTAGAATAATCTAGGTCCATGGTCGGCAAACTGTGGCTCGCGAGCCAACATGCGGCTCTTTGGCCCCTTGAGTGTGGCTCTTCCACAAAATACCACGGCCTGGGCGAGTCTATTTTGAGGAAGTAGTGTTAGAAGAAGTTTAAGTTTAAAAAATTTGGCTCTCAAAAGAAATTTCAATCATTGTACTGTTGATATTTGGCTCCGTTGACTAATGAGTTTGCCGACCACTGATCTAGGTAAACAAATAGTGCATTCAGGAGCAAGGGCAAAAAGGACACAGGGAAGACTTAAGGTCACAAATGGTTGACTACACAGTTATAATTTCAGTTTACGCCACAAATAAGTGCCTACACAAATAGGTGCCAAGAGAGAATGCCCTAGCTTGTGACATTTCCCTCGGGGGAGAGGTGAAGGGAGTAGAGTTTGCTTCCAATATTCCAGCTTCTCAGAAGGCTGCCCAAGAGACTGGTATCTGTCTCACCTCACTTGAAGCATAAAGGAATCAGAATCATCTGGATGCCTGTGGGCTACTGAGAACAAAGAAGAGTGAGGGGTGGACTGCTGTGGCTGCATGGCTCAGCATGAACAGAAGACACACTACTTGAGGCTTCTCTCGCACAGGAAGAGAAATGAGTGGAACACGACTCCAGTATTCCAGCTTTTCAAAGAGCTGTCTGACAAGATGATATTTGTCTTGCCTAAGAATACTGACAAGAAACCAGCATATGTGGCTGCCTGGTGGTCACTGAGAACAAGGAAAAGTGGGAAAGTTGTGGCTAAAGAACTAGAGAACTTGAAGTGTGGCAGACAGACACCAAAGGGAGTGAGAGATTATGAGCGCCTTTGGAAAAGAAACCAGCAAGCCTCCCTAATTAAGAAATTACTCACACAGGCCCAGAGAAATATCATCCCCCCAACCTCCTTAAAAAGGTTTCAGAGGCCCACAGAATCTCTAGCAGGACAGATTGGTGTCAGACTCCCCTGTACAAAGCCAGTTGATAAAGGTTGGGAGAGGTGACTCTTTTTTCAAATGTGTGGATCCCAAAACAAGACTACGAGATAGAGAAAGAAACAGGGAAACATGACCCAATCGAAAGAACAAAATAACTCTCCAGATACCAATCTTAAATGAAGGGAGGTCTATTACTGACAGAGAATTCACAATAGACATCATAAAAATGCTTTATAAATTTAAGAAAATAATGTATGAGCAAAATAAAAATATCATCAAAGAGGCAGAAAATATAAAGAGGAACCAGAAGAAATGTTGGAGCTGAAGAACACAATAACCAAATGGAAAAATTGCCTACAGGGGTTTGAAATCAGACTTATCAAAGAGAAAAAAGAACCAGCAATCTTGAAGACAGGTCAATTGAAATTATCCAGGCAGAGGAACAACATTTTTAAAGAATGAGAAAAATTTAGAAAACCCTAAAAGACTCTAGGGGACACCATCAGCTAGACAAGTATACATAGGATGGGAGTTACAGAAGAAGAGACAAAGCTTATTTTAAAAATAATAGCCAAAAATTTCTCAAGTCTGAGAAAAAAATGGACATCCAGAGACAAAGAGAGAATTTTGAAAGCATGAAGAGAAAGCAACTCCTTATGACAAGGATATCCCAATAAGACTATCAGTGGATTTCTCAGTAGAAACCTTGCAGGCCACAAGGGAATGGGATGATAAATTCAAAGTGCTGAAATGAAAAAAAAACAACTACCAACCAAAATAGTATAGCTAGCAAAAGTGTCCTTCAAAAAATGAATAAGAAATAAACACTTTCCCAGATTTAAAAAAGCTAATGAAGTTTATCACCACTAGACCTGTCTTACAAGAAATGCTGAGGAAGTCCTCCAAGTTGAACTGAAAGAACATTTAATAGCAATACAAAAGTACTGAAAAGTATTAAAATTTCTGGTAAAAGAAAACATATAGATTCAGAACACTGAAATGCTATAAAGGTGGTATGTAAGTAACTTTTAATTCTGATATAAAAGTTAAAAGATAAAAGTATAAACAATAACTATAATGGTAAAAATGTTAGTGGATACACATATAAGATGATGTAGTTTGTGACATCAATAACCAAGTGTGAGAGGGGCAGTGAGATGCAACAATGTAGAGTATTTGTATGTGATTGAAGTTAAGATATTATCAGCTTGAAATAGATTTTTATAACAGTATAATGTTTAATGTAACCCTCATGGGAACCACAAAGAAAAAAAACTATAGAAATGAAAGTGAAAAACAAATCAAACCATGTCACTACAAAAATAATCAATGAAACATAAAGGAAGATCACAAGAGAGAAAAGAACAGTAAAAAGGCTATAAGACAGCAAACAACAAAAGAGCAATATGAAATCTTTCCCTATCAGTAATTAGTTCAGATGTAAATAAATTAAACTCATGAATAAAAAGATGCGGACTGGCTAAATGGGTTTTTAAAAACACCAAAATTCAACTATATACTGTCTATAAGACATGTACTTTATAATTAAGGACACAGACAGGTAAAAAGTAAAAGGATGGGAAAAAATACTCCATGCAAATAGTAACCAAAGGAGAGCAAAGGTGTTGATACTTATATCAGATAAAACAGGCTTTGAGACAAAACAGTTGAAAGAGACTAAGAAGGACATTATATAATGATAAGAAGGTCAATTCACCAGCAAGAAGTAAAAGATATAATAACTCTAAAGATATATATACACCTGACAGAACTGAGGGGGGAAATATACAATGACATAATAATAGTGAGGGATTTAAATGCTTTACTTTCGATAATAAATAGAACATCCAGACAGAAGATCAAAAAGGAAACAAAGGATCTGAAAAACACTACAGATCAAATGAATCTAACAGACATATGCAGAACATCCCACCACACAACAGCAAGTACACATTCTCAAGCACAAACAAAACATTCTCCAAGAAAAAACACAAGTCTCAACATATTTAAAAAGATTGAAATGATACCATGTATATTTTCCAACCACAATAGAATGAAACTAGAAATTAATGTTAGGAGGAAAATTCAAAAATATGTGGAAACTAACAACACTTATTTGAATAATCACTGAGTCAAAAAAATTAAAAGAGAAATTAGAAAGTATCTTGAGTAAAACTAAAACATAGCAAAACTTATGGTATGCAGCAAAAGCAGTACTAAGAAGGAAATTTATAGCAATAAAAATCTACATTGAAAAATAAATATCTTAAGTAAACAACCCAACTTTTCACATCAAGGAACTAGAAAAAGAACAAAGCCCAAAATTAGCACAAGGAAGAAAACAATTAAGATTAGAGTGGAAATAAATAAAATAGAGAATAGTAAAACAACAGAAAAACTCAACAAAGAGTTGGTTATTTGAAAAGATCACTTGACAAAACTTTAGCTAGATTAAGGGGGAAAAAAGAAGATTCAAATAAAAAACTTAGGAATGAAAGAGGAGATATTACAACTGATACCACAAAAATGCAAAGGATCATAAGAAACTGCAATAATTACACTAACAAATTTGATAACCTAAAAGAAATAGATGAATTCCTAAAATATATAACTTAGCAAGACTGAATCATTAAAAAATCAAAAACTTTCACAAACCTGGAAATAGTAAGGAGACTGAATCAGTAATCAAAAACCTCCCAGCAAAGAAAAAACCGAGGACCAGATGTCTTCACTGGTGAATTCTAATAAATATTTAAAGAAGAATTATGCCAATCCTTCTCAAACACTTCCAAAAAACTGAAAAGGCGGGAATATTTCCAAACACTTTTTATGAGGCCATCATCACCCGGGTACCAAAATCAAAAAAAAAAGACACTACAAAAAAAGAAAACTACAGGCCAACATTCCTAATGAATATAGATACAAAAATCCTCCACATAATATTAGCAAATTGAATTCAACAGCATATCAAAAAGTATCCCACAAAGTGACCAAATAGAATTTATTCCTGGAATGCAAATATAATTCAACCTATGAAATCAATTAATATGATATACCACATTAACAGAATAAAGCATAAAAGTTAAATAATTGTCTTAATAGATGCAGAAAATGCACTTCTCAAAATCCAACATCCTTTCATGATAAAAAACACTCACCAAAATAAGCATAGAAATAATTTACCTCAACATAATAAAGGCCATATATGAAAAGCCACAGCTAACAAACATATTCAATGGTGAGAAACTGAAAGCTCTTTCTCTAAGATCAGAAACAAGATAAGAATGCTCACTCTTGCCACTTCTATTCAACATAGTATTGGAAGTGCTAGCTGGGTGACAAATACACACAACTCAATGATAAATACACACAACTCAATGAGAATTATAAGGAGCTGAATGAGAATGTCACCAACATGAAAAG
Organism: Plecotus auritus; assembly: GCF_963455305.1. NCBI lineage: Eukaryota > Metazoa > Chordata > Mammalia > Chiroptera > Vespertilionidae > Plecotus > Plecotus auritus. The sequence continues at coordinate 79,280,833 of NC_137775.1, read as the reverse complement.
GCACCAAGAGGAAATGAAGAACAACATAGGTGCAATAAAGAACACAATGGAAGGCTTAAACAGTAGACTAGTAGATGCTGAGGACTGCATCAGCAAATTAGAAGACAAGGTAGGAAAAAACACACAAATACAGCAGCAACTGGAAAGAAAATTTAAAAAGCCAGAGGAGAGCCTAAGGGACCTTTGGGACAACACAAAACAAAACAACATTTGTATAATAGGGCTGTAGGAACTCTGAATTCCCTCTTCTGGGATACCTGCCAGAAGGAGAGGAAGAGAAGCAAGGAATAGAAAACCTGCTTGAAGAAATTATGACAGAAAACTTCCCTGATATTGGCAAGAAAAAAAACTACGCAAGTCCAAGAAGCACATAGATTCCCAAACAAGATGAACCCCAAAAGACCAACACCAAGACACATCATAATTAAATTGGCAAACACCAACAACAAAGTAACAATTTTAAAGGCTGCCAGAGAAGAGAGACAGAAAGTTACCTACAAGAGATCTCCTATTAGAATATCAACTGATTTCTCAACAGAAACACACCAGGCCAGAAGGGAATGGAATGAAATATACAAAGTGATACAAAGCAAGGGACTGAATCCAAGAATACTATACCCAGCAAGGCTATCATTCAAAATTGAAGGTGGAATCAGGAGTTTCACAGACAAAAAAGGGCTAAGAGAGTTTATTACCACCAAGTCAGCAATGCAAGAAATGCTAAAGGGACTGTTGTAAAAAGAAAAAACAGAAAGGCAAGAAGAAACACAAACATTAAGAATAAAAATGACAACAAACAAGTAGTTATCAATAATAATATTAAACGTAAATAGATGAAATGCTCCAATCAAAAGACATAGGGTAGCTGAATGGTTAAGAAAACATAACCCATATATTTGCTGTCTGCAAGAGACCCACCTCAGAACAAAAGATTCACACAGACTAAGAGTGAAGGGATGGAAAAAATTTTTTCAGGCAAATGGAAATGAGAAAAAAGCTGGGGTTGTGAAACTCATATCTGACAAAATAGACCTCAAAGAAAGGCCATCACAAGAGATAAGGAAGGCCACTACATAATACTAAATAGAGCAATTCAATAAGAAGATATAACTCTGGTAAACATATATGCACCCAATACAGGAGCACCCAAATACATAAAACAACTTCTGGAAGATATCAAGGGAGAGATCGATAGCCATACAGTCATAGTAGGGGACTTTCATACACCACTGACACCACTGGATAAATCCTCTAAACAAAAAATTAGCAAAGGAACAGCAATCCTAAATGACTCACTAGATCAGATGGACTTAATTGACATCTTCAGAATATTTCACCCAAAGCTACAGAATATACATTTTTCTCCAGTGCACATGGAACATTTTTAAAGACAGACCACATATTAGGACACAGGCAAAGTCTCTTTAAATTCAAGAGGATAGAAATCACAACAAGCATTTTTCTCATCACAATGGCATAAAACTAGAAATCAACTACAATAAAAACAATGGGGGGAAAAAATCAAACATTTGGAGGCTAAATAGCATGCCATTAAACAATGATTGGGTTACCAAAGAGATCAAAGATGAAATAAAAAGCATCCTGGAAACAAGTGACAATGAAAACACAACAATCCAAAATCTATGGGACACAGTGAAAGCAGTCCTGAGAGGGAAGTTCATAGCTCTACAGGCCTACCTCAAAAAAAACAAGAAAAACTGGTAATAAATTATCTAACCTTGCAACTTAAAGAATTAGAAAGAGAGCAACAAGAAAAGCCCACAGTATCCAGAAGGAAGGAAATAATAAAGATCAGAGCAGAAATGAATGACACAGAGACCAAAAAAACAATGCAAAAAATCAATGAAACCAAGAGCTGATTCTTTGAAAGGATAAACAAGATTGATCAACCTCTAGCCAGGCTCACCAAGAAACAAAGAGAGGACCCAAATAAATAAAATCAGAAATGAAAGAGGTGAAGTAACAACTGACCCCACTGATATACAAAGGATTGTAAAAAAAAAAAAATACTATGAACAACTCTACTCCAACAAACTGGAGAACCTCGACAAAATGGACACATTCCTAGAAAAATACAAGCTTCCAAAACTCAATCAGGAAGATTCAAAAAACCTGAACAGGCCGATAACTACTGATGAAATTGAAACAGTAATCAAAAAGCTTCCAGCAAATAAAAGCCCTGGACCAGATGGCTTCACAGGGGAGTTTTACCGAACATTCAAAGAAGAACTAAAGCCAATCCTTCTCAGAGTATTCCAAAAAATTCAAGAGAAAGGCACACTTCCAAGCTCTTTCTATGAAGCCAGCATTACCCTAATCCCAAAACCAGATAAAGACACCACAAAGAAAGAGAACTACAGGCCAATATCCCTGGTGAACATAGGTGCTAAAATCCTCAACAAAATTCTAGCAAACGGATCCAGCATTACATTAGAAAGATCATACACCATGATCAAGTGAAATTTATTCCAGGGATGCAAGACTGGTATAATATCCACAAATCAATAAACGTGATACATCACATAAACAAATTGAGACAAAAATCACATAATCATATCAATTGGTGCAGAAAAGCCATTTGACAAAGTCCAACACCCTTTTCTCATAAAAACGCTCAGCGAAGTGGGACTAGAAGGATCATACCTCAACATAATAAAAGCCTTATATGACAAACCTACAGCCAACATCATACTCAATGGGCAAAAACTAAAACCATTTCCCCTAAGAACAGGAACAAGACAGGGATGCCCACTCTCACCACTCTTGTTCAACATAGTACTGGAAGTACTAGCCATAGTGATCAGACAAGAAGAAGAAATAAAAGGTATCCAAATTGGAAAAGAAGAAGTAAAACTGTCCTTATTCGCAGATGACATGATACTATATATAGAAAACCCTAAAGACTCCATCAAAAAATTATTAGACTTAATAAATGAATTCAGCAATGTAGCAGGATACAAAATTAATTTCAAGAAATCTATGGCTTTTATATACACCAATAGTGAACTTACAGAAAGAGAGATTTAAAAAAACAATCCCATTTACCATTGCACAAAAAAATTAAGATACCTAGGAATAAACTTAACTAAGGAGGTAAAAAACTTCTACTCAGAAAACTACAGGACATTGAAAAAAGAGATAGAGGAAGACATAAACAGATGGAAGAACATACTGTGTTCATGGATTGGTAGAATCAACATCTTTAAAATGTCCATACTACCCAAAGCAATCTATAGATTCAATGCACTCCCCATTAAAATACCAACAGCATATTTCACAGAAATAGAAAGAACTCTCCAAAAATTCATCTGGAATAAAAAAGACCCTGAATAGCTGCAGCGATTCTGAGAAAGAAGAACAAAATAAGAGGGATCTCAATACCAGATATCAAGATGTATTACAAAGCCACTGTTCTCAAAACTGCCTGGTACTGGCACAAGAACAGATATATAGACCAATGGAGAACCCAGAAATCGACCCAAACCACTATGCTCAATTAATATTTGACAAAGGGGACAAGAACATACAAAGAAGACAAGACAGTCTCTTCAATAAATAGTGCTGGGAAACTTGGTTAGACACATGCAAAAAAATGAAACTGGAACACCAACTTACACCATACACAAAAATAAACTAAAAATGGACAAAGGACTTAAACATAAGGCGGGAAACCATAAAAATATTAGAGGAATCCACAGGCAGCAAAATCTCAAATATATGCTGAAGCAATATCTTCACCAACACAGCTCCTAGGGCAATGGAAACAAAAGAGACAATAAACAGATGGGATTACATCAAAATAAAAAGCTTTTGTACAGCAAAAGAAACCATCAACAAAACAACAAGAAAGCCCACTGCATGGGAGAACATATTTGCCAACGATATCTCCGATAAGCGTTTATTTTTTTATTTTTTTGTGTTGGCTGTTGTAATTTTTTTTATTTGAGAACCTAAGGGAAAAGAGGTCAGTGCCCCTGACTAGTCAGGTACTGCATGTTTTAAAAATTCTTGCAACACACAGGTTGAAAATCGCTTATTTAAGCCATTGATTTGGGTGCCACTGGTACTGGAAAAATCTCTACAACAAAAAGTTATTCAGAGCTCAATTAAATTAAGTCAAAGATCTACTTTTTCTGGACAGCTCGGCCAATTCTTTCCTGATGTGCTGTATTGAAACCTCATCTCTTTTCAGCTCTGTCTGCTTCAGTGCTTCCTGGTAGATCTCTTTTGCTTGTGCATATCATTCTCTGTGCATCAGAACTGCAGCCAGGTCACTGAGCACCATGTGCAGCTCAGGATGTCCTACTTGTCTTGCCAGATCTGACGCCCTCTGCACGTAAGCACAGGCCTCATCCAAGAGGCCTTGTGCATCCAGGGTGGTAGCCAGGTCACTCATTAGCACAATGGTCTATACAAGGAAGACAAACAGGAAGCCTTTTCTGTGGGTGTCTTTCTCCTAGCATTTCTTCAGAAATATGCAAAGCTTTTTCATACATCCTTTGTGCCTGTGATGGATGCTTGGGGAACAGAAAGTAGTCAGCATAAGCATCTAAGCACATGCCGAGGAGTTGGGTGTTGGCTTTCTCTTCCACTGATAAAATGTCTTCTGCTAATTCCTTCTCTCTTTCAATTATTTCCTCTAGAGTTGAAATGCAGAGTTCATAGCCAGCAAGAGCAAATTCCTGTCAATTCTGAGCAGCATAGATACTGGCCAACTTTAGAGAGATTTCAATTATTGCTTTGTCTTCCTGTTGCATGCCCCTTCCAAGCAGGTAACTCATTGTTGCTTTAAAAAGTTTTTCTGCATTTTCAAGCTGACCCCGTAAAATGCTAAGTTGGCCATCAAATCATAAGTGTAAATGATGCCCTTCTTGTTATCACTCCGAATGGCAAGACCAAGTGCCTCATGCAAAATTAGCTCAGCCTCTTCTGGCTCATCTTTCATGATGCTCAACTTGGCTTGCTTCAGCAGCCACATGATCTCGGCCTCAGCCTCCTCCTCCTCCTCCGCATCCCGGCGGCCCCGCCTGCTCCCGGTTCCTCCGCCACGGCCTCGAGAACCACGGGAATACTGCGGGAAGTGACTCCACATCAGCCAGCGCCTAGCCCCGCGAGCCCAGACCCGCGACCTTCACCTGCCAGTAGCGGCAGCAGGCCCGGGCCCCCCCGCCCTGCGGAGTGACTAGGGAAGGCGGCACCCCCACCGCTGGCGCCCTTCCTCTCCGATAAGGGTTTAATCTCCAACATTTACAGTGAACTCATACAATTTAACAAAAGGAAGACAAACAACCCAATCAAAAAATGGGCAACGGACCTAAATAGACACTTTTTGAAAGAAGACATAAGGAAGGCCAAGAGACATATGAAAACATGCTCAAAGTCACTAACCATCGCAGAGATGCAAATCAAAACGACAATGAGGTACCATCTCACACCTGTCAGAATGGCTATCATCAACAAATCAACAAATGACAAGTGCTGAGGAGGATGTGAAGAAAAAGGAACCCTAGTGCACTGCTGATGGGAATGCAGATTGGTGCAGCCACTGTGGAGAACAGTATGGAGTTTCCTCAAAAAACTAAAAATGGAACTCCCATTTGACCCAGTGACCCCACTTCTAGGAATATACCCCAATAAACTAGAAACACCAATCAGAAAGAATATATGCACCCCTATGTTCATAGCAGCACAATTTACCATAGCTAAGATTTGGAATCAGCCTAAGTGCCCAACAGCAGATGAGTGGATTAAAAAACTTTGGCACATCTACACAATGGAATACTATGCTGCCATAAAAAGGAAGGAATTCCTACCATTTGCAACAACATGGATGGAGCTGGAGAGCATTATGCTAAGTGAAATAAGCCAGTTAGAGAAAGATAAATATTACATGATCTCACTCACTTGTGGATTATAATGAACAACATAAACGGATGAACAAAAACAGATCTAGAGACAGAGAAGCATTGATCAGATGCTCAAATCTCAGAGGGAAGGTAGGGGAGGGTGGGAGTAAGGGGAAGAGATCAACCAAAGGACTTATATGCATGCATATAAGCATAAGCAATGGACGTAAACAACAGGGGGGTGAGGGTGAGGGCAGGACTGGGGGGGTGGGGGGACAATGGGGAATAAGGACACATTTGTAATACCTTAATCAATAAAGAAAAAAAAATTAAATTAAAAAAGGAAAAAAAATAACTATACGAGTGTAAATAAACGAGCCTTGCCAAAATGTAAAAAAGTGCAATTATTGTTTCCAAATTATATTAAGGCTTACCTTCACAAAGTTTCTGCTTCATCACCTCCCTTATTTTGGATATCACAATATAGTCTTCGACATAAAACACATACGTTGATGAAGGCTTGTTGGCAATAGCTCTAAGTTCTGCATCTTCTGTTTCTGAGCCAACGCCAATGGCAAATAATGTTATTTTACTGTCTCTTGCTGCTTCTGCTGCTTCTTTGACTTCGTCTTGGGATTTACCATCCGTAAGTACTACTGCAATCTTAGTCAGAAATCGTGAGGACTTGGCAAAAAGGTAATCAAGTGCAAACTGGATGGCCTTCCCAGTCCTTGTGTTTCCTCCTAAGTAATGTATGGATTCCATTGCTGCCACCAAATTCTCTCCCGAATCATGTCTTCCAAGAGGAATCTCCAGTATGGGATAGTCACTATACTGGACCACTCCCACCTGAATAAACTTGGGTCCTATGTCAAAGCTTTTTGTGATGTTGACAAGCCATTTTTTCACTATTTCAAAGTTTTCTGGGCCAACACTGTAAGAACCATCTAAGATGAAAACTAAATCTGTTGGAGCAGTACGACAACCTAAGTGTAAAAAAAAAAAAAAAAAAAAAATCATCAGTGAGCATTTGTTATATAAAAAGCAAAAAGTGGAAAGTTTTAAAAGCATGATTTTTTAATTAACTGGATGGACTGAATTCTTTCCCAATTTATGAGTATGTCTATTCACTACAATGAATATTTTAAATATTTTACAAGTTACATGTCAATTATATCCCAATAAAGCTGATTTTTTTTTAAAGATCATAGTAACTATTTATAGCAGCTTTGTGAAGATTAAAATACACTGCTTAGCTCATGAAAAATCTTTGTGAATGAAGGCTATTGCTTTGGTTGATATTTTATTTTTAAAATTAATGATTCAGCTTTAAGGAATAAAATATGCATGTTGTATATGAACATGATATCTAGATATTTCTTTGTAGTACAAGTATTACCTGTCATAAAGCAGCATTTTATTCTATTTCCCCATTGAATAAATGAAAATAAATAAATGCCTGGTTTTCAGCTATACACCAACATTGTTTTAAGTTATCAATGAAATATGTTCTATTTAATACTACCTGAAATATTTAGCAATGTATACAAACCAATTAATAGGGAGAAAGAAATAAAAAAAAAAAACACTTTCTGCCAACTTCAGGACTCAGCAGCCACTAAAAGATCCGTATTCTTTAATATAGTTCATAAAAGTTAAATGAACCAAGATCACCAAAGCCATCACTCTTGCACTACATGCAAAATGAGTTTTTAAAGGTAGAATCTCTCATCTTCAGCAAATAATGTAGCCAAAACATTGGCTTGTGCCAAGTGACTCTATATTCAAAGTTATAAAGCTCTTTCTCCATAAAGATTCTTGTTTCCAGAAATCAGGAAAGAGTGTGATCAGCACATTTTATAGTTCTATCGGAGAAAAAGACTAACTCTGGTAGAAGTTATATCTTGATAAGTTCTAAGCACTTGTTGAAAAAAAAAAAAAAAAAAAACTTCACTCTCTTTTCCAAAGCACACAACATGCCTCTAACCCTGTCTCATTCATTTGGTATATGTATATTGAACACCTACTCTGTGTCTGATATCACGCAAGGTACTGCCTTCAAAGATACATAAGAGATCTCAAAAAAAGCTCACGGTCTAGTAAGACAGATAACTGGTTGGTTAGGGAAAGTACAAAGTGTTATGAAAACATTTAGGAAGGGGTAGTAACCTAACTGTGAAAAGTTCAGGAAGGTTGTATGGGAAAGCCGGCAGGCAACCTGAGATCTGAAAGGAGAGCTTTGGCCAGGTGAAGAGGAGGACATTCTAATCAAAGGGAACAGCAAGAGTGAAGGTCCAGAGATGAGAGGCAGACACAGCCAAAAGACAAGGTTTGTTTGGATAACTCCAATAGTTTGAAATGGCCAACAGAATTCGCAGGATGGAACTGCTATATTTGCCTTCTCCTTCTCTAACTTTTGAATTCAAAGCAGCAAAAATACTACTGCTCAGGGCCCATCTGATAAGGATCCCATGTCCCTGGATTTGATGAGTTGGAAGAATATGGGATGAGCCGAGGTAATATGATAACAAATTTTAAGTCTTGTGCTTTTACTCATATTAATGGTCTCTCTTAAGTTGTGATCAGAGGCCCAATTTAAAGTTATAACAAGGATGATTTATTTTCTGTATACTTTTCAAATAAGATGTAATTACAAAGAACGGTGTTGGCTAAAAATTGTTTAGTGACAATTAGTATTAGTATTTTTTATCTCTTTAGGAGTAAATTATCAGTCAATCTCTCTCTTCTTCTCTTCCACTTCCTCACTCCCTCCTTTCTTCTCTTTTCCTTATCTTTGCCTACTTACATATCATATCTGGGATGATGATGACAAGGTTCACATGAAGACTCCTTAATTTAACAGTTACCTCAATGTACCCATCAGAGTAACCAGCTAAATAAACACTGTGATCAGGTGAACATGTACAAGAGTCAAGACGTTACTAAAAATAAAAACATCTGCCAAAATATGGATTTGTCTCAAAAACACAAGTGTGATTATGATGTTACTCCTAAGGTAGTGGTGCAGTGCAGAAGGGCACAAGGGACACCATCCAACAACCTCTGCCATGGCGACCGCTGCCAGAGTTCAGGGCAGGGACAGCGAAGTGGAACTTGGTCCAGAGACAACTTTTCTAACCAAGGGAAATAGCTCTTCTGTTATTTTTGAACACTGGTCTCAGGTTATGCTTTTATTGAGGTTTTGAAGGACAGGAAGTTGTGTTTGCAGAGCTCTTCAATGTTGCCCTTCCTAAATACTATGAGATTCATTACTGTCTGGACCTGCCAGTGTTTGTGTGCCTCTTGATTCTGTGGTTATAAATGCTTACAGGGTTATTCTTGGCAATTCCTACCCCTTTGCAGAGCCATAAAGTATATATTTCATAACTGTAAGGTTAGCTAAGACCATGGGTACAAAAAGCAAATATCACCATTTATAAACACCAGACAAAATAGCACTCCAAGACACCTTCTCCTTAGGGAGATGAATCAGAAATGTCATAGAAAATGAATGGACTGAAGATCAAAAGCATAGTTTAACTAGTTACAGCTCTAGCAAGCTATGTGATACTAGGTAAGCCTCTTAAATTTTGTGAATCTCTTTTCCTGATCCAAAAAAAAAAAAAAAAAATAGAGAGAGAAAAGAATATCTACCAAAGTAGAGTACTTCAGTGGATTAAACTATAAAACTGTTATGCAAACATCTATCTATATATATAAAAGCCTAATATGCAAATTGTCCCCTCGGGAGTTCTACCAGGAGTTCGATCACTCGCTATGACATGACTGACCACCAGGGGCGGCGCGGAACGAAGGATCGCCTGGGCCAGTAGCTGGCAGCTGGCAGCCGGAAGCGAGGCCCCAGCCAGCAGCCTGAAGGCCCAGATCAGCCCTGATCGCCGGCCAGGCCTAGGGACCAGACCCATGCACCAATTTCATGCACCGGGCCTCTAGTTATTTTAATAAATTTTAAGCCAAGATGAGTGAAGTTGTCAAACCACCTGATTTAACTGTTCAAGAAACTGGAATTAATTTATAGTAGGGCCTTTATGTTTAGAAGTTTTAAGATACAAAAATAAGCAAACTCTTAAAAAGAAGTGTGGTATCTGCACTGGTGGCCTAGGTAGCAGAACTACATTAATAGAGCTCTCCTTCTCCAATGAAAGCTTTCCTATAGGCCATCAGAATAGTCACCATTTACTGAGATGTCACTGTGCTAATCCATTTACATGCATTATCTCACTTACATGAATTAACTCATTATCTCTATGATTTATCTTCATAGGATGGTCCTGATAACCATCCTAATACGTAGGTATTTTTTTATGTTCATATCAAGAAGCTCATGAATGGCTGAACTCAACACCAGAATGCTTATTCCAAAGTCTGATGGGTTACCAGAATAAACAATTACCATAGAATTTTCTCAGAATTACCTCTGTTAGAAGCTTTTCCTCTCAGTTAATGTGTAACATAGCAATTCATTCATTTTAGGAAATTACAACATCAAAGACACTAGGAATAAGATCCTTAAAACCATTGCTTGAACTCCTCTTACTTGATTTCTACAACTTATTGATAACAAAAAGGGGCAATGCTGGTTGTTCTTACTTGATCTTATTTCTCCATCTTCAGCTAATACAGAATTCTGAAGAAGCAGGACCAAAACTATCCAAAGAAATGTAATATGGTGAGCCATGTTTCTGTTTTTTTTCTAATATTTTGGTTTTCAGATTCCTAAGAAAAAAAGAAAAAAGAAAAGTTAAATATATTTTAAAAATAAAGACAAATACCTAGCCATTGTAAGTTTAATTTTAAAATTGTAATACCCAGTCAGAGCACAGTTAATTTTTACTGTCCTTAAAATTAATTTGTGTGTCTAAAATAGCCACAAAATGAATAGGAGCTGAGGAAGACCATGATAAATCTTTTAATTCATAATTATCTTAAAAAATTATAAACTTTTCTAAAACTTTGGGCTTTGCCCAAAATATTTACTAGAATTCTTTTAGCATATTCTGTAATGCCTTATCACATTCTTTTTATTATCTCAATGGTAGTAAACATTCTTCTTTAAATATGGATTTGAATTTTAAAAACATTCAAAGGATATGTGGTAAAATATTAATATGATAAAACTGAGTGATAAAGTTTAATTTTTTAAAAATGGGCTGTAATTATAAACCTTAAGATATATTTTATTTGATTTATAAACACTCAATTATATGACTTTAATATATCTTTTAAGTTAGTCCACAGACTTCACTTCTGATTAGAATGTGGAAAGTTGCAAGACTTTCACTCCCAACAATGAGAATATGCCAGATAAATTATAAAACTACAGTATTTTTAAACCCAGAAGAAAAGACAGGATTTAAAGAAACCTAAATTAACCAAATTCCAACAGTTATTAATCCTTTCTAAGGCGGAACAGATTCAGAGCTAGTTTTGTCCCTAGCAGAAAGGGAATCCTCCTGGAGAAGAGGAATTTGCCACTGCATGGAAGAAACCAGTCAAAGCTGGTGAGACAGATTAGCATCCTGGGGGCCCCAGCCACAGAACAAGTATGCCCCACCCAGCAATTCTTCCCCACGAGTTTTAAGTGAGTACGTGGAGGAAACAAGTAATACAAAGAAAGATGAGAGCAGTTCAAACAGCCTAGACTAGAGAGACCCTCCCCTGTTCAGATACCCAGGGTACATGTCAAATACAAATCCTTGGCCTGCTGAAGGCTGGGAGAGGCCCAGCAGAGCTTAGGGGAGTCCCTTCAGGCACCCTAGTCCTTCACTACAGTGAGAGGGAGAGAGATCTCGAATAGCAGGAAGCCAAGGAAGTCAGAAATAAAAAGCTGTAAACCATACTGAAAAGCTGAAAGAAATCTCCCAAGGGTCTTTTGATTTCTGATCAGGAGAAAAACACTCTGTATAAGCAGATCCAGAGATGATCTAAATATCAGATATGTCAAACAGGGGTTATAAATCAGCAATAATAAATTTGTTATAATATCTAATAAATAGGATAAACAACAATGTGCAAAAATATGGACAAAATTAGAACACTGAAAACTATAAAAAAGATACAAACTGTCCTTGCCGGAGAGGCTCAGTTGGTTTGGTGTTATCCCATGCACCAAAAGGTTGTGGTTCAATTCCTGGTCAGGGTGCTTGGGGAAGGCAATCAATTGATGTTTCTCACATCTCTCTCTCTCTCTCTCTCTTCCCCTCCCTCTCCCTTTCTCTCTCTAAAAAAAAAGAAAATCAATAAAAACATTATTATTTTTTAAAATATACAAACTGAGCCCTAGCTCGTTTGGCTCAGTGGATAGAGCGTTGGCCTGTGGACCAAGGGTTCCGAGTTCGATTCTGATCAAAGGCACATACCTTGGTTACAGGCTCCTCCCCAGTCCGGGCCCTGATTGGGGCTCATGCAGGAGGCAACCAATTGATGCATTTCTCTCACACCAGTGGTTGGCAAACCGCAGCTCACGAGCCACATGTGGCTCTTTGGCCCCTTAAGTGTGGCTCTTCCACAAAATACCATGGCCTGGGCGAGTCTATTTTGAAGAAGTGGCGTTAGAAGAAGTTTAAGTTTAAAAAATTTGGCTCTCAAAAGAAATTTCAATCGTTGTACTGTTGATATTTGGCTCTGTTGACTAATGAGTTTGCCGACCACTGTCTCACACCAATGTTTCTCTCTGTCTTTCCCTCTCTCTTCCACTCTCCCTAAAAGTCAATGGAAAAATATCCTTAGGTGAGGATTAAAAATATACAAACTGAAATGCTTACAATAAAAAAAAAATATCAATAAAGAATTCATGCAATGGACTTAACTGTGTACATATAAGGAAAAGACCAGTAAACTTATGGATAAGTCAATAATATAAATTAGCCCAAGTGAAACCCAAAGGAGGAGTGGGGAGCCAGTGATAAAATGAACAGAGCATCTGAAATCTATGTGAAAATATCAAGAAAGCTTGATTTTGCATACAAGTAATTCGTTTTTGAGATGGAAAAGAGAAAGTGAATGAAGAGATACTTGAAAATACAATGGTCAGAATTTTCCAAATTGACAAACATTACAAACAATCAGAGCAAACATGTTCAACAAACGCCAGCAAGATGTAAAGTAAGTCACATTTAGGTACATCATAACCAGTTGGAAATAGAAATAAAATAGAAAATTCTTAAAACTACCAGAGGAAAAAAGGCACATTACATACAGAGGACAATAATCAGAATTTTAGATGGAAATTTCATAGTAATAAAATTGGCAACAGATCAGAAAGCTAAAAAATCTTAAATGTGTAAACATCTAATAATAAAGCTTCAGAATACATGAAGCAAAACAAAATTTAAGCTAAAAAAGAAAAAGACAAACTTAAGTCACAATGTGAGATATCATCAGTTTACAGTAATTATTGAGTTAGAAAAAAATTAGTAATGATACAAAATATTTGAAAAACTGCTACTTTTCACCTAGTTGACATAAAGAACATTTCACCTAACAACAGCAGAATATCCATTATTTTGTAATACACATAAAATAGTCACCAAAATAGATCATACGGTGGGTAAAAAACAAGCTTCAAATTCCAAAGAATTCAGATTACACAGTTATGTTGTTTGGCCTAAATTATATTATCTCAGAATACTTGAAAATTTAGCAATATACTTCTAAATAATACATGAATTAAAAAGAAAAAATATTATTAAAGCTTTGAAATGTAGTTTGAAATCAGGGAGCATATACCTCCAGTTTTGTTCTTCTTTGTTAAGATTGCTTTGGCTAGTCAGAATATTTTGTGGTTCTATCTCAATTTTAGATCATTTGTTCTGGTTTTGTAAAAAATGCCGTTAGTATTAGCGATTACACTGAATCTTTAGATTGTTTTGGGTACTTTGGACATTTTAACAATATTAATCCTTCCAATTCGTGAAAATGGTATATCCTTCCATTTATTTATGTCTTCTTCAATTTCTTTAATCAATGTCTTATAGTTTTCAGAGTACAGGTTATACACTTCCTGGGTTAAATTTATTTCTAGGTATTTTATTCTTTTTGATGTACTTGGTAAATGGAATTTTCTTAATATCTCTTTCTGATAGTTTAATAGTATATAGAAATGCAACCGATTTCTGTATAATAATTTTCTATTCTGCAACTTTACTGAATTCATTTATTCATTCTAATAGTTTTTTGGTGGAGTCTTTAGTAATCAAAACAGTGTGGTAGTGGCACAAAAACAGACGCAGATCATGGAACAAAATAGAAAGACCAAAAATAAATCCACACATATGGTCAATTAGTCTATCATAATGGAGGCTAAAGTATACAGTTTTTAAAATGACAGAATATTTAATAAGTGATGTTGGGAAAATTGGACAGATACATGCAAAAAAAGTGAATCTGGATGACATTCTTATACCAGATACAAAAATAAACTCAAAATGGGTTAAAGACTTAAATATAAGACCTAAAAATCATGAAACTCTTAGGAAAAAAAAACAAAGGCAATAAACTCTTTGACATTGGTCTTAGCAGCATTTTTCTGAATATGTCTCTCTGGGCAATGGCAAAGAAAGGAAAAATAAACTAATGGGAGTACATCAAACTAAAATGTTGTGTGTTTTTTATAGTGAAGGAAACCATCAATATAACAAAAGAACAACCTACTGAATGGGAGAATATATTTGCAAATATTATATCCAATAAGGGGTTAATATCCAAAATATATAAAGAATTCAAACAGCTCAACATCAAAAAAACAAACAATCCAATTAAAAAATGGGCAGAGAACTTCAATAGACATTTCTCCGAAGAAGATATACAGATGGCCAACAGACATATGAAAAGATGCTCAGCATCACTAGTCACCAGGGAAATGCAAATCACAACCACAATGAGATATCACCTCACACTTGTCAGAATGGCTATTATTAACAAATGACAAGTATTTGCATGGATGTGCAAAAAGGGAACCCTTGTGCATTGTTGTCAGGATTGAAAATCAGTGCAGCCAGTATGAAAAATCGTATGGAGGTGCCTCAAAAAATAAAAAGTAGAACTATCACACACAGCCTAGCCATTCCACTTCTAGGTATATATCCAGAGAAAATGAAAACACTAATTCAAAAAGATATAGGCACTCCTATGTTCATTGCAGCATTACTTACAATAGCCAAGAGATAGAAGCAACCTAAATGTCCATCAATAGATGAGTGGATAAAGAAGATCTGGTGTACATATATACCCAAGGGAATATTATTCAGCAATTAAAAAAGAATAAAATCTTGCCATTTGTGATATGAATAGACCTGGAAGGTATTATGCTAAGTGAAACAGGTCAGACAAAGACAGGTAAATGCCATATGATTTCACATATATGTGGAATTTAAAAAAATAAATAACACATAAACTGACTCATGGATACAGAAAACAAACTGTTGCTTATAGGAGTGAGCATGGAGAGGAGGATACATGGAAAACATGAAGGATAATAGATACAAATTTCCAGTTATAAAATAAATAAGTCATGCAGATGTAATATACTAGTACAGCACAGGGAATATATTCAATAATATTGTTATAACTTTGTATGGTGACTTCTTGTGGTGATCATATTGTATAAATGTTAAATAACTATGTTGTACACTTGAAATTAATATAATATAGTATGTCAACTATACTTTAATAAAAATCATAGGGGATTTTAAAAATATTTCAAACTGATCAGTAATTATTTTTAAAATCAAATTATCTATGAAAATCTACAGTTAATATTGAATAATGAAAGCATAAATGCTTTCCCTCAAGAATCAATAATAAGTTAAGATATACTCTCACATCAGTTCTATTCAAAATGTACAGGGAGTCCTGGCCAGTGTCATATGCAAAATGAAAAATAAAAAATATAAAGAACTAAAACATGACTGTATCTATATAGAAAACTTTTGGAAATCTACCAAATCACTACTAGAACAAATACGTGAATTTACCAAGGTCTCAAGACACGAGGTTAATAATTTGTTTTTTAAGTGACTCTATATACCAGCAACAAAATTGGGGGCAAATGTAATATCATATTCAATAGTATCAAAAGCATCATATGTAAACCTAGCAAAAAAACTAATGAAAAAATGTGAAAGATCTTTATACTAGAACATACAATACATTATTGAGGTCAATTAAGAAAGAAAAACAAATGCAGAGACCTAATTCATGGATTAAAAGACTCAGTATTGGTTATTTCCATCCTCTTCTAATGGACCTATAGATTCAATACAATCCCAACAAAACCCCAGCAGATTTTTAAAGAAAATGACAAACTTATTCTAAAATTTATATAAAATGCAAATGATTTTAAGTAAGAAAAAAAAAATTAAATGAAAAAAAGCAATCCTATATAATAAAAGCCTAATATGCTAAGTGCTTGGTCATCTGGTTATCCGTTCAACCAATCAAAGCATGATATGCTAATAATATGCTAAGGCCGCTCAACCACTCATTATGACATGCACTGACCACCAGGGGGCAGACAGTCAACCGGTCAACCAGCCGCTATGATGTGCACTGACCACCAGGGGGCAGACACTCCAACCAGTAGGAGCATCTGCTGCTGGGGTCCAGCCGATCGGGACTGATTGATATGGTCCAGACATGCCCTGGAACCCTCCCATGATCCCTCCCCAGCTGGCATACCTCCCATGTCCCTCCCTGGCCCTATTTGTGCACTGATAGAGTCCCTGGGCCTGGCCTGCGCCCTCTCGCAATCCGCAATCCAGGACCCCTCGGGGGATGTCGGAGAGCCAGTTTCAGCCTGATCCTGCAGGCAAGGCCAAGGGACCCAACTGGTGCACGAATTTGTGCATGGGCCTCTAGTCTTTAATAAAGAACAATCTTGACTAAAAAGAGCAATGTTGTATAATTTACACTACATGATTTTGACTTACAATAAATGTACAGCAATCAAGTGTGCTATTGCTGTAAGGATAAGCATATAAAATAGAATACAATAGAGTTCAGAAATAGCCCACACTTAAATGGTTAATTAATATTCAATAACAGTGACAGAGTAATTGAATAGAAAAGGAAAGTCTTTTCAACAAATGAACCTTGACCTCATCCCATTCCATGTACAAAAATTAGATGAAGCACAGATCTAAATGTAAAAGCTAAAACTATAAAACTTCTAGAAAAACACATAAGATAATTTCTTCACAACCTTGGAATTAAGCAAATTTTCTTAGCACACAAAAACCACTAGCAATTTTAAATATGGATAAATTAGATTTCAACATTTCTATTCCTCAAAAGACACTATTAAGTGTACAAACCAATATTCAGAATAAAATACTTATGAAAAATGACTCATATCTAGAATATATATAGATATATATCTTTTTACAAATCAACAATAAAATGGAAAACCATCCCATTTTTTCAAATGGCTATAAGTCTTGAACAGACACATTACATAAGATATAGAAATGGTCAATAAACATATTAAATGGTGTTCGTCACTAGTAATCAGAAAAATGTATGTTAAATCTATAATATGATATCATTTCACATGCACTTAAATGGCTAAAACTAAAAGAGTGACAGACAATATCAAATGTTTATGAGGCTATGTGAAGAAGAAAAAATGATGTAACCATTACTGGAGAAATCAGTGGGCCAGATTTCCCAGGCACAAGTGGGCATGAGGTTCTTAGGGTACTGCTGAAATAAGCATTTTCAGAAGCCCCGATGAGAGAATGAGATGTGGTAAAAGGGTTTATTTGTGTGGAGTTACATTCCTCAGGTTGTAAAGTCTCATGCCCCTTAACTCCATCCTGAAAAAGGTGCAGCTGGGATTCCAGTAGAGCCAAAAGGAGGGCCAGGGTCCAGAGCTCCCTTTCCAGGTTGCAGCGGGGTCTCGTTCAGCATTAGTTAATTAAAGTCCATTAGTCCATTGTGTGGAGTCCGCATGGCCCATGGCAAATGCAGGGGAGTGTGCCCCCTGCAACAGGAATCTAAAGAGGGCTGAGGGCCGAGGGCCAAGGGCCAAGAGCCAAGAGCCAAACTTCTAACCTTTTGTCTAAAAGTTTAAATATTCAGGTTTCTTGCTCTTGCAGTGGCCATGCCTATCCTGGCCACTGACTCACTGCAAACAAGTAGGCACCTTCCCATGTCACTCAGACCTTACTGGGTGTGCATTTTGTTCAGTCTCTTACCCCACTGATCAGCGGGGAGCAGACTTGGAGAGTATTGAATTAGCAAAACTGTGTAAATGGCATGCCTATATTGCCTAGTCTTCCCTTTACTCCTTTCCTGTTAAATAATAACCAGATTATTACAACAGTTTCATAATCACTTTAGAGAACTGCTAGGTTCAGTTTCTCATAAACTATTACTAGTAATTCTTCTGCTATGTATACAACCTAGATAAATGAAAATATGACTCCACAAAAAAGACTTTAATGATGTTGATAGGAGTTTTGTTCATAATACAAACTAAAAACTCAAACGCAACCAACAGGAGAATAGATAAACAAGGTATGTGGTGTCTTCACATAATGGAATAATGTATAGTAACAAAAAAGTAATGAACTACTGTTATACATAACAACATAAATGGATTTTAAATATGTTCTAGTTAATGAAATAAGCTAAACACAAAAGAATATATATAAGAGTTGATTCCAGTTATATGCGGATCCAAAATACAAAACTAATCTCTGGTGTTAGAAATCAGACAAAATTTGCCTTTGATGGGAGAAGTCAACTGGAAAGTGGCACTGGTAAACTTGCTGGGTGACAGAAATATCCTACATTTGCAGTGATGATATTCAGGTACATAAATTTGTCTAAGACTATTAACATGAAGGCTTGACGACTATATCATTTGTTGTGTAAGCTATACCTTAATGCAAAACATTCCGTCCGATATCACCAATGTCATTTTTCAAATTAGGCTGGCCCCTTCGGACAAAGGGCTATAAAGGTCGAAAAATGTCAATGAGACACATTTTTGGTGAGTCATCACCAGGATGTGCTGTCTTATGGCAACAATGTGTACTAATAAATATTGACTACCTTCCTCCCCAAAGGCCTCAAAATTAAGTTATTCTGCTCCTCTACCAAAAACATCCTCTTTATTTCATTTTGTAGCTTTTGAAGTTTATCTTTTTTCAAAAATATTTTTATTGATTTTAGAGAGAAAAAGAGGAGAGATAGAAACATCAATGATGAGAGGAAATCATTGATTGGCTGCCTCCTGCACGCCCCCTACTGGGGATCAAGCCAGCAACCAGGGCCTGTGCCCTGACCAGGAATCAAACAGTGACCTCCTGGTTCATAGGTCGACAACACTCAACCATTGAGCCAAGCTGGCTGGGCACATTTTCTTTATTTCTACGTAGTTTCTAAATCCTTCAGAATTCTTGGGCTATACTTTATTATCTGAGTTAATTATATTCTAGATTGACATTCTATAAAGTAATCATATGAAAAGGGCTTCAAATACATCTTATTGCCACATTATTTAACCCTTGACATGTAACTGGTATGTTTCATAGCTATATATAAATATGTTTTGTGTGTTTATGTATAATGCATATAAACTGAGGCATATCAAGTTTTAACATTTACGTCAATCATCTGGGGAGCTTTTTAAACATATGAATGTCCTAGCTTCAGATTATAGAGCAAGGGACCAAACCTTAAAAAAAAAATAAATAAAAGCTTCCCATATGCTAATGAACACCAAAGTTCTAGAAATTCTGGTATAAGGAAATACAAAAATGATAAGAAAAAGATGCCTGTGGTTCCTATTCCCCTGGTAGATAAATAAGCTAGCAATCCCAAATAGTGCAGCTGGGGCTCACTATTAACTCAAAGAATCTTTACAAGCAAAAATTTCTAAAAGATTTGCTACTCAAAGAGTAGTCAGGGACCTTAAGTATCCCCATTTCTCAAAGGTTAACATGCATATAAACATTTCAAGATCTTGTTAAAATGCAGATTCTGATTCATAGGTGTTTTTACAGCCCAAGATTTTTCATTTCTAACAAGCTCCCAGGTGGCACTGATGCAGCATGAAGCCCATAACCACTCGCCTCACTGCTAGTGAAGGGGCCTCTAAAGAATGTAAGAATATATGCTCCTTTTAAACATTGAAAATGCTGTTTTGGGAAAAATTTAACCATTTAATGCCATAAAATAAATCTTAATGGATAATGGAAAAAGATGAAATTACTTATAGCAGAATGTAGTTACATAGAAATTTAAACTGAGCACACCAGTTAATATGGAACATATACTACGCTAAATATACAACAGGCAATCCAGACTATAGTTATAACACTCCCATTAACTATAACAATATCATTTTTCTATGGTCTAATGTTCAAAAACAAAGGAGATGAAATGGGTGATCTGTAATCTTATCTTCAACAAAGAAATAGGGATCTGTATTCTCTAACCTCACAGGATTACTGTGATAATGAAAACTTAGAGTTTACAATGCTTGAGACAACATTCTTTCTTTTAATCTTAGGAAGTGTTGAGACAAACAGGCAAATGGGTAATAAGGCTTGCCTGTCACATGCCCTCTACTAAGCAACAGACCTAAAACAAACCCGGGTTCTCTCCCTCCAGCACTCCCTCCACTACATTCATTCAACAACAAATATTTTCCAAGTGCCTATTATGTGCCAGATAGTCTCATAGGTGCTGGGAACTTGGAAGTGAACAAACTGGATAAGGAATTTGCTTTCCTGTAGTTTATGTTCGAGAAACTAAATAATTGAGTGAGATATTTTCAGATAGTGGTAAGTGATCTGAAGAAATGAAAACAGTAACGTATCACATGGGGCCAGGAGGAAGGAAGGGCTCCCTCCTTTCGATTTGGAGGTCAGAGAAGGCCTTTGAAAAGGTGCTATTTGAGCTGACACCACAGTAACATGAAAAAGCCAAGTTGGCCAGGAACTGAAGACAAACTTTCCCTTCTGGGGATAGAATAAGTTTGACTTGTTCTAGAAACAGAAGGAAATCAGGGAAGAATGAGTGTGAGAGTGAGAGAAAGAATGGGAGGACCTAAAGAATAGCAAGGACCACATGTAGCACGTTAAACTTAGATTTGTTTTCCCTAAATGAAAATTAAATCCAATGGAGGGTTTTAAGCTTGGGTGCATCACGTTTTCACATGAAGTAGATTGTCCCATTTTCAAAATTAAAGAGCTCTATAAACTTTAAGAATTTGATTCTCAGAGAAGTGGAAGAGAGATAAATTGATCCATTGTTATCCTTTTATTTTCATATCTCTTCTATTTCATTACCTTATGTGGTTATCATATTCCACTGTCATTTTCTCAAAATCAAAATAAGCACATGTGAGTAAATTTCTGAGAGTAGTGGATACAAATGAAAGCAAATTTCTCGTCTCCTTGAAATTAATGTATCTCCCAGTGGGCCATAAGAAAGGCATGGGAATTCCAGGAGGAGCCACCAAAAACATAATAAACGCTTTCAAAACGAGGGACTCTCAGGAAAGATGCTTATCAAAATTTAGTTGTTTGCTTGACTGTAAAACCTTTAAATATAATTGAAGACCAAAATAGTCCCCTCAGGAGACACTAACACTCATGCTTATTTATAGCCTGTGTCTTTGAACTAAAATGTAAAACAGGAAAAGGTGGGAAAACTGAAATTCTGATCACCACGCTTTTATGAGCATGTGCGCGCACACACACACACGCATGTATTATAGTCTATGTTTCTGGCATTAAGGTAGTAGTACTAGTAAAGGGAAACATCAATTGGGACAGATAGAATTGAGAAGAGCAAAATTCTGGCAAACTGGTAAAAGAATTAAGAATTAATTCATGTATCTATGTAGAGTTTGGTTTGTTTAGTTATCATTAAAACAACAGGTCTAGAGTTATAACTTTTGGAATTTCATAGGTCAAATCATGCCCCTCAAAATATGTAATTAATTAATGCCACCTTGATTGTTGGTTAGAGGTTGTCCTGTACACCAAAAGGTGGTGGGTTCTGTGTGGGTTTGGTTCCTGGTCAGGGCACATACACAGGTTGCGGGTTTGATCCCCAGTAGGGACACATGTGGGAGGCAGCCAATCAATGATGTTTCTCACCTCTTCTCTCTCTCTCCCCCTCTCTCTATTCCCCCTTCCTCTCTCTAAAATCAATTTTTTTAAAAAGTCTACAAATTGAAATGCAGTAACTTGATTTTCTATAGTTTGGTGTAGTGATTTAAAATCCTATCTGGCCAGAACAGCTTCTAAATATTCAAGCAATAAAAGAATATGCATGTCTGTGCAATCATTCAAAATGAGACTAATAAAAGATAGCCAAAGAACATGCAGTACAGTGTATATTATTTGCCTGTGTTAGCAAATCAATTAAAATCAGGTCATGGGATTCTGTTGGTAGTTTTAAGCTGTGCTTAAATGTAGCCTTTTTTCATCCCTAAATTCCTATATTTTTCCCAACTTAGCTCTAATTTTGATGATAATGTATCAGGAAAGTAAACTCCCCAAAGGGAAGCTAATAAAATTTTAAACACCTAACTCAGCTCAAATTGATCTCCAACCAACTAATCTTCCATTTCATCCATGATACACCAAAAAGAATGCGGATAACAAATCATGAGATGTGAGTTCAAGTCCTAAGTGCTCCTTGCTTGCCTACTTAGACAATAAAATGTAATCATGTGCAAAGTTAAATAGCAATATCAGATAATAAATACAAAATGAATGGAATAGACAAAAGAGGAGCTAGGGTAAAGGCAAATGGGAGGAAATGAGCAATTTATGCTCAAGTAATATGAATAAAATCATCAATAAACAACTTTAGCACCCTAATTGTGGTTTCTAAATATCACTTCCCATAAAACGGAACCAGAGCCTTTGGGAAAATAGCAGATCCAGATCTAGGGTACATGATATGAGACAGAGAAATCTTGTCATTCTGAAAACAAGGAAAATCTCAAAAATTACTGGGCTTAGATCAAAAGGATCCAAGAGCTAAGCTGAGGGGCTCCTACTGGCTAAAGATGAAACCATCTGATCATTAAAAATAACTACAATGGATTGAAATATAATAATTTACTAAATATATGAGTTCATAATTTGATAAACATAAAAAACACACAGTATGGGTCACTTTTGGAGGTTGCTAGAAAACAGAAAAGAGAATCAAACATTTATCCTACTTACCCTACATGGATGATATTTCAGATAATACAAGTTATTAAATGCCAAGAGATTAATAGAATTAGAAAATCATATTTCTCAACCCCTAATGAAATAATGGATCTAGGCAAGGATCACCAGAGGTGCTAATATTATTACATGAAAGATTATATAGAAATTAAGTCA